>NC_137557.1:12832500-13270214 GCF_963082525.1 Nesoenas mayeri | reverse complement strand
GACAGGTCGGTGCTGTGCATGGACCTTCAGCCTGGCCCAGGGTGGCCACATGATCTGCTGCTTCTCTGCAACTGATGTTGAAGGACAGAAGGTGAAAGCAAGCACTGCACAAAAGTCAAATCCTTTTTTTTTTGTGAGTTTTTTGCTTCAATAGGGGAATGTTGCTGAGATAAATATGTCTCAGAAGCTGGGAATCCAAACAGCAATAGTTCAAAGACATTTTTCTGGTGCTGCAAATCTAAAGCAGCTCATCACAGCATAGCCCTTCTCAGGCTAAGGGTAACAGGGATCGCGTCCTCGCTTCCCACCAAGGGTATAAAAGCCAGGCACTAATTTGCAGATCTTGAAGAATGTGCCAGTGATATTTCAGCAGCTAATGCTCTGCAGCCTGTAAAGGCTCCACAGTAACTGAAAGGAAATATCTTTGTTTTTATTCACTTGGCTTTATTCCTAATTCACTCTTTGATGCCATCAGCCTGGGATAATATCTTTTCAGAGATATGCTTGAAATTAGGGAAATGAGTCTGATTAAGTCCTTTAAACATATTTTGAGGGAGAAATGTAAAACAATAGAGGTATTACAGGCCCTATTTTCAAGCAATTCTAATATGAAATCAAAACATCATGCAACTAGATGGCAAGGTCCATTAGTGGCGTGCGTGCATTCTTCAGCTGGAGAGGATATCTCCTTTTCCAGCTAGGAAAGCTGCCAGAGGGTTTGAATCTGTCCTCTGTGCTGGGTGGGTATAGAGAGGCAGATTTATTTCACAGTTCAATTACTTGCAGCCAAATAGTAAATGCACAAGCACTTGTCTTTTGCTGATTCTTCTCTGCTAGGTAAAAGTGATAACTTCTCAAGAATCTTGCATTTGAGGTTTGCCTGCATTTTTTTTTTAAACTCTGTTCAGATAGTAGCTTTATTTTTCTTAGCTGTGCTGGGGTAGTTTACCTGTAAACAGGTTACCTAGTATTGTATTTATGCTGGTGTGGGTGGAGCTTGCATTTACTGGAATACTTCCCAGTGAAGTCAGTAGCTTTGCTGGTACCTGCTGTGTCCCCTTGGAAATTTTTCCCTCTGGTTGGGACAACTGCTCCACACTCAAACCCTCCTTCATAGTGCAACAACCTTTGCTCTACTGTCACCATCGCCAGTGCTGATGTGATGCCCAAGGATTTCAGCCCAGCCTCGGGGCTGGACGTGACAAGCCCTGTACAAGCCATCAGGAGACCGATGTCCTTGGTGGAGACAATCCACCAGCGAGCTTTTGGGTGCACACTACACGGCAGAGTTAAGAAATAATATGGTAAAGGTGTGAAAGCAGGTAGAGGCACTCAGATCCCACCTTTCTTTAGGTGTGATACAGGTTAGGCAGAGTCTGACAGTCCGCAGTGACTGAAAGACTTCTGCATTATTTAAGATAGAGGAGAGGGGAAAGGGACAATTATCAACAAAAAGGCTGTGCCAAGTAGCTGCACAGTGATTCAGTTACAGCTTTGTGGCACCAGGGAGCCAGGGGAGGAGATGGTAACTTCTGGGGATGGAATTGCCTTCAAAGGGCCTGAGAAGTAACCTGGAGACAGGCATGACCTTCTTTACTGCTTCCACGACAGTCATGGGGCTGGCAAGCGGAATGGCGAAACACAGTGTTATTTATTCCATCTACTATAAAAAGTGACTTCTAGAAAATGGAGTAAGGAATTCCCCTTTCACTCTGACTGCAGCTGGAGGCATGGGACTTATTAGATATGCTGCTGTTGTAATGGAAATAACTAGCCAGGCTATTTTAAACGAAGAAGAACTGGATGTCTGGAGAGAGGGGGGAAAAAAGATTGGGTGGCACAAGAGAAGATAGAGTATACTTCTGTGACAATCTCGGGCACTTTGTACAATCTGTTCTTCAGGCAGTTTCACAAGCTCTTCTGGCAGAGAAGTGATAATAAATTGTTTAAAAACTTAGGCTTGCCAAAGTAGTTGAAGGAGCTTTCAAACGAGACTTTAAAACTTACGGCTTTCAACTGAGTGTGACTCATCATCTTGAAGAGCAAAGCTGCAATTGTGGATTGCTAACCACTGTTTCATGGGTCACCATACACCCATCCGCGCATTCACGAGCTCTGGCACTCAGTTCAAGAGTCAGATATTCCTGTGCAGATCCCACGTCTATGTCTGAGAGCCCAGCGTGGCAGTGATGACACCACTGTTGCCAACCTACTGAACTTGAAAACCTCAGCTGGCAGAGCCTGTGAGCAGCTGAGGTCAGGGAAAACAAATAAAGGTAGGAGGAGGAATGCCATGTCCACCCCCAGCTAATTCCTTCCCCTCTGTGCCCAGAGGAAGGTGTGGAGCCTTGGCCACTCTCATGAGGCTCTTTTTATTTGCCTAGGGATGTGTGGGGATTAGAAAGACTGGGCCAAGGGCACTTCACCCCTGTGCATATAACTCCCTTGCCAGGAAAGCCAAAAAGCAAGCCCAGAGGTGTCCTGAGGGAGGCCCCCCAGCTGTGGGCACAGGGCAAGCAGAGGTGTGCTCGCAGCATCTGGCACCAGATGTGGCCAGCTGTGCGCCTGTGCACTGTGGAGATGGGTCCCACAATCTACTCTGAGCTAAGGTATGTATTTATACAGCACTACCAGAAAAGGCAGGGTGGAACACGCTAAGATATACACATTACAGAGACTGAATAAATAAACAGTAGGTTTTGATTTATTTTATCTGCTACTTGGATATCTTAGTTTTGGCATGAGATAGATTTCATACACAAACGTGGTCTCCAGATAGGTTCTTGTCCTGGCTGATTTAGAAATCATGTGCAAATGAAAAATACTTTGCAAGTATTCTTAAAGCAAGATTATATTTACGCCATGTATCGCTGAAGCATGTAAATCCCTTGGCCTCTGTCAGCTAGGTAATATATAACAGGTAACAAAGCTGATGATCTCTGCTCTGGAGGGTTTACAGTTTAAGATGAGAGATAACAGTGGGCACAGTCAGACTCAGAAAGAACATAAAACGTGAATAGTTAGCCTGAGACTCACTAAATGCCATACACCTGATGAGCATCGTTCAGCACATCTGTGCCTCACCTGGGTTTGGTGGGGCAAAGCCCAACACAGAAAACAGTGTATGCCCTCAACACTGGGGAAAAGGTGGGAGGAAGCAGTTGAGAAACATCACCTGTGGAAAATTTTCTACTTGCAGGAAGTTGTAAAGGAGCTGGTAAGTTTTACTGTGGGACTTGTACCCAGTGCAGGTTCAGGTGGAATATATGTAACTATGAAATCCAAGTAGTCACGGGAAGCCCATTAAAAAGGCTGCAGGACTCACTGCTCCTCCTGCCCTCAAGCCTCAGGCTGCTGCTTGTCTGCTCCTACACGGCTGAGTGAAGCCTGGAGGAGCTGCACTGGCTGGGCACGGCTGTGGCGTTTCCCGAAGCACTGGCAGTGCTGGAGCGCAAGCTCTGCCTCGCATCCTCCTCTTATCCACTCGCACTGAGGTGAACTGCACAGCGGAAAATTGTTGTTTCTTTTGTATTCTCCCCCCAGTTTCTACCAGTTTGAACACCTGATGCTTTTAAAGCACTGAACACCTAGAAATAACTGTGTGATGCCCTGTGACCCATCCCTTCCCCAGAGCAGCTGCCGCCAGCAACGCTGTGGAGAGCGGAGCTCGCCAGGCGCTGCACAAACCCGTGTGACGCCACCAGAGCTGGAAAGCAGCTGAGAAACAGCTCAAGGAGATGGGTGGAGGGAACGTGCCAACCACAAAATTATCTCTGAATTAATAAAAGCCTGCACGGCTTGAGGTTTGGGAAACAATAAACGAGTTTGAATTTGCCAGTGACTGAAAAAGAAGAGCAATTAGGTGTTAAGGCAAACCTGCTAATGAGGATAAAGATAATACATTAGAACATGCAATGGGTTGAAAAATGTGATGAGAAATTAATCTTTAGCTGAAAATGACTAAAGGAATTTTGATGAACGTAAAATGGATGTATCAAAGCAAATCTCTTAACTCTTACTGCTAATAGGGAGTGACAGAATAAGAGTTTCTGTTTAATAGCACTAATAACTTAGTAATATTTTTCCTTTAAGTCCTATGGCAAGCTCTCTGAACTAGTCAATACTCAGCCCAGAAAAAACCCGCTCCTCGGCTTCTCCTCATCTGGTCCTGTCTCTAGGTCTGCACGGCTGGCTGCTGCTCCCGCTTACGGGTTTGCCTTTGTTTCTCTCTGCCCATCAGTCTCCCGGCAGAGCGGCGCCCGTTTCAGTGTCCCTGTGTGACTCTGCCGGGGCGCTGCTGCCAGGTTTAGGGTGGCTGAGGACAGGGGGTGACTCCACGGGGGGTCTGCCCCGCAGCTCCTGGGGGCACCGTGCGGCGCCCGCAGGACACGGCACAGCAGCCCCGCCGGCCGGGGGACCCCGAACCCCATGGACCCCAGAGCCCCCGGGTCACCCCGAGCGCCCCCGGGACACCGCCCCGGCCCCACCCCCGCCGAGGCCCCGCCCCCCCCGGCGCCGCGCGGCACCCCGGTCTTCCGGCGCGTGACACACGGTGCGGGGAGGGTGTCGCGGCGACGTCACTTCCGCGCCCCCCTCCCTGCCCCCGCCCAGCGCGGAGGCGCGTGGAGCCGGTTGGCGGCGGATCCGGTCGAGCCTCACGAGGCAGCCGCGGGCGCGCGCCGCCGGGCGGGGTGGGGCGGGGCGGGGGAGAGCCGGTCCCGCTCCGGGCCCGCGCCCGCCCCGCCGGCATGGGGCTCAGCTGAGGGCGCCGCCGGTGAGTGGGGCCGCGGGGCGGCAGGCCGGCCCGGCAGGTGAGGGAGGGGCCGCGGGCCCGGCCGGGCTTCCAGCGCCGCCCGCGGCTGCCTCGGGCCCGGGTCCCCTCGCCCTTCAGCCGCGCCGGCCTCTCCTGTGCCGGCAGCAGCCCCCGCGGGGCGGCCCGGCTCGGGCGCGGGGGTCGTGGCGGGGCCGCTGCCGCGAGTAGCGGCGCCCCCGCTCCTCGGAGCGAGCCCCGCGGCCGGGCAGGGGCGGGCGTGTCCGGAGCGAGCGCGGCCGCCCGGAGCTCGGGGCGAGCGCGGCGCGTTCCTCGCGGCCCGGGGCTCCCCCTGCCCCGCACCCGCGTTGGCGCCAGCATCGCCGGTCCGGCCCCGGGGCTCCCGGCGGCACCTCCAGCAGCAGTGCGGCTGCTTCCGTGTGCTCCGCCCAGCTTCTGGTTCTGTCCGCGGGACGCGGTTACCAGACGCGGTGCATAAAGCGTCTCGCTGCTGAGCACATGCCAGGGTGTTCGGTAGCGGTGGGGTCAGCGGGACGTGTCAGTGACCCTGTACCAAAGTACAAGGCGAGGACTCAATGCGCCTCGTGCTTGTCAGCCGGGCAGAGGCTGCAGAGCACTTGTCTGTCAGCTGAGCTGCGAAGATGGTGGTTGCACTGCAGGCACCTCTGACAGCCACGGCTTCATCCCAGAGAGCAGGCCTGTTTGTGCTTCCTCGGGGCTAAACAACTGCTAGGTGAATTAGGCACAGGGTTGAAACTGAAGTGATGTTTGAGGAACTTGGGTATCTGCAGTGCTGGCTCTAAGAGCTTGCAGTGGCTTGCCCAGGGGGAGCTGTGTGTCCCTCCCTGCAGGTGCTGTGGTTGGAGGCAGCTTCTGGAGCTGTTCAAGAAGTTGCTGCCTCCCTCAGCAGAGATAGTGTAGCCTGCAGCAGCGGGAGATGGTTAACTCCAAACTGCTCTAATGTGAGCGCTCATAGTTGCCTGACTGCACCAACTGCTTCCTCTTCATCTGAGCTTGCTGAGAAACTTCTTTCAGTTTTAGAATTTGCTCATGTGTTTTCTTTGCTGGGTGCACTCCCTGGAACTGTATGGTATTTTTTTTAGTTGGAGCAGTTAAGATTAAGTTTCATTTAGCCTATTCTTTCTTGTGACTGTATTTTTTTTTTAATTGTAGGTGATTCAGCCGTTGTATGTATGAGATTTGTCCACACACTGGCTCTTCAGACAGGTTAGCTATATTTTTCTGCCATCAGTTCCTTTGTATCTGAAAGAGTTTCTATATTTGCCTTTTATTAAAGTAAAACTGGCTTTTGTACAATGCTGTATTATCTGCTGGAGAATATTGCTTTTCTTGAACCTGTGGAGAAACAGCTTTTTTTGGGCATTGTTTAAATATACTCTGTCGTGTAAGTCAGGCCATCAACTTACTGTCACTGATGACAGCAATAGATCTTGACTGCAGGTACACTGTGGAAGTGTTTGTATTGATATGTAGTGTGACAGTAAGGGCTACATACTGCTAGTTTTGTAAGCTGCTTTTTCTTGTTGGCTGATTGCAAATATAACTTCAGGAAGTCTAAATCTAAAGAAGATGTACTATGTAAACTTTGAACTGTGTAATTGACTTGGAAATTTTTGGGTACTGACTTACACTTCTTGGAAGTCAGGAAGTTATCATTGAGATGACTTGGTGAAATAAAAATGCTGTGTGTTGTTGGTGTAGTCACCTGTGAGGAAAAACACTGATGTCTGGCAGTGTGGAGTGGTCCAAGTGTGAGTGCCTAGGTCAGCTAGGGGAGACTGATGCGCTCCAGAGTACTCAGCTTTTGAAGTACTTCAGAAAACGGGTAAGAGAGATCTTGTTAACTTTGGTTTTGGCCAAAGCTGACTGTCGGTGCTACAAGGAGGAGAAAACAGCACAGGGGATCTGAGCAGTTCTGCAGGCACTGTCTCCAGTGGAACCAGTGGGCAACAGGTGCCGCCTTCCTGTGCACCTTCCAGAAGCTCAGAGTGCTCCACTTGCTACATTCCCAGTGGTGCTTTCTAGACTTGGAGCTCATTATGCTCTCACCCCTTAATTTTCTTGTTAGTTGTCTTCTAGAATCAAGTGTCTGGTCCTGTAATTGTATTTCATTCATTTCTTTCTCCTCTGTGAAGGTCTTCATGACTTGGACAGGCACTAATTCATCCCAAATCTGCAGAGAGAGGGATGAGAGGTCCCAGCTGCCTGCTCAGGCAGCGTGCTGGGCCTGGTGGGGGAGTGTGGGGATTGCCCAGCAGGGAGGGAAGTTGCGTCATGGTGGAGTGTGATTGAGAAACATTGTGATTCAGTCTTTTTCTGCTAGTGTGCCATGTGACAGGCATAGTGCTTCAGACAAGCTGTTTTGCCGTCATCCTAATAAATTATTTTAAAAAAGAAATTTAAAAATGGTATTGACACGAAGCCCTAAGATTAATTTTTCTCATTTGCTTCAAGGAGGTAGTATTCCCACTGTCTTCTGTGTGGAGTATAAAACAGTTGACAAGACACAGGTTTTCAGTGTTATGGAGACAAATTCCATTTATTCTGTGGGAGTAAAATACCTTTCTGTTGTTACAGCCAAGTTCAAGTGGGTTGCCCAGGTCATAGAGGAAATCTGTACTGGGAGCTGATGTGGAAAGGCCAGGTTTTTGTTAAGCATCTTGACCATTGCACTCCTTTTTCTGGAAAGGAACTATTTGCTTTATTTCTGTAAAATAAAAACAGTGACTTAGCTTGTGCAAGGTCTGTTGTAGGAATTATTACTTCTGGTGTGAAAACCATCTGAGTTGTACACTTAATCATCTTTAAGAGGGGCCAAGGAGAACTATTCTGATGCTTTCTTCCCTAAATGCCTGTCTATTGTGAACCTGAAGGTAGCTGGTGTGGAAGGAGGAGCTTGCATTCCTTTAATACCTTGTGAAATAAAGTTAATTCTTCCAGATCCCTGAGTTTTGGGAATTTTAAGAATCTTTCGATTTTGGTTTATCAGTGCCCAAACATTATCAGCGTAACATAAAAATATGTGCTTCTTCAGTGTACATTTAGACTCATATTTTGAATGGCTTAAAGACTTGTGTTGGAGAACTGAGTGTGTATGTAAGTGTATGCTTTTTTGGGCAGGCGTTACTGGTCTCCACAGCATGGCATCTGGTATGGTTAAGTACTTCTGGTCTGTAGGCATGGTATTGTGCAAATTAGTAGGTTTTGTGTTCTTTCAGTGGATGAAAACCCCCACCATTCTGACTAGTGCTTGAATCTGGTGTTGTTCAGCATGGGAGAGTTTGTACAAAACAAATCTAGGTCAAAAATCCTAATTTCCCAATTAGAGATTTAAAAAATATTCTAGATAACAGTAATGCTAAAGTGTTAGTCCCTTTCACTGGTAGACAGTGAGCTAAAAATAGTTTTCATTCATAAAAAAGCTACTTCCTTTGTTAAATAATCTACTTAGCAGAGAACAAAAGTTCAGTTTATAGTAAACTGTAGTTAGACTTCAAGTCTGACACTTTTATTCCTGATTGAAATACAGTGTAAACTTTCATCTTTGTAGCTGAAAGGCAGACTAAAATAAAAAAGGATAGGTGGTTCATAGTTACTGTTCAGGAGTTATGGATGTGGTCTGCACAAAAGTCTGAAGTGCTGTATGTTGCTGCTCCTTTTCTAAAATCTGTATTTTCAGCACCATCTGCATGGAGTGCTGTGCATGGGGTGGGATTTGGAAGGGGTCTCCGTGGTCATGGAGTCCAGCTGCTTGCTCTGAAGAGTGGGGAATCGTAGTGTTAGTAGTCCCGTCAATCCTACCAGAATTAGCTGTATTTTTCATTTGTCCTCTATTATCTTTCTCTTCATTGTTTATTTTTTCTTTGAAAGAATTTAGCCCTTTTTTTTGTGGTTTTGGTTTATTAGAATTGTGGCATTGCATCATTCATCTTAAAGCTGCTCTTTGGAAGAGGTGCTGGAAATGATAGCAAGTCTATTACTTCTTTAGTTGGATTGAGATTTTATGTGGTATTTAAGACTAAAAGACCATCCTTCAAAATCTTCAACTCTTTCTTTTTTGACCTTTATCAAAGTTAAGTGATGGTGACATTTTCAGCTTAGAAGGTACATACAGCAAGAAAAATGGCAACTTCTTTTATTCTTCTTTTTATAATTTTGTTTTAGCTAGAGGATTTCAAAATGAAAGGTGATAAATGTTAGTGGCTGTGAAATCAGAGCTTGTGGTCCTTGTACAAGGTGGGAGACAGAACAGCAAAATGGGAAGGCTTTTGAGAAATAAAGTAACTAAGACCAGCTTATATTACAAGCTTTTACTGACTATGGATGCAAGAAAAAATATATGTAAAGCGTGAAAGTAAGTGACATTACGAAGAACACGTATAAAAGAATAATGGAGGCAGATAATGGAAAGGCCGAAGTGCAAACGGAATTGCAACTAGCAGGAGGCATAAAAGCAAGGTTCCTGCGGAAGAATGTTAATAGCAGGAGGAAGATTGGGACGTGTCTCTCTTGATTCAGTGGAGAACATGTATGTCTACAGAAGGTGTGGAACATTTAAAGTCCTTAAAGCCTGTTTTGCTTCTCTAACATAGTGTCATGCAAGTGCTTTATCTTATTAATACTTGTGACAAGGTAGTGTATTACACCAGAGCATGCTTCTGCTAAATATTCCTGTGTCAGCTGGTCCTGATAAGCTTCACTGTGTGATTCTCAAAACAGCTCAAAAATGCAAAATCATTATCTAGAAATACTCAGAAGTACTAGAAGACTGCCAAAGGATGAGTCTTCAGAGAGTTGTAATGGAAGAAAGCTAAGGAAGAAGAGTTGAAGTCTGACAGATCCCTTTATCTCAGTTTTTTCCATCAGCTGAGGCTAATAAGCAAACATTCTATTTTCAAGCGCTTGGAAGATAACTACAAGAAGAATAACAGCATGAACTGATTTGTGGGAAAACTAATTTTGTCCAAAGTCAAATACCGTTTTACCGCAGAGCAGAAGACATTGTGGCTGTGGCAGAAGCAGTGGAGGTTTTGTCTCCTGGTGATTGATTGATTTATTTAATAAGATTTCCCACATTTTAATGGCCTCAGAAGTAAATGGAGACATCATCTGGGAAAGTAGTCTAGGAAGCATACAAAATTGGGTAGATGGTTCTATTCGGAGAACAGTAATTAATGATTCAGTGTTGAAATGAGAGGTTATGTTGAAGGGTTCTGTCCTGGGCACAGTTGCCTTTAATGAAAGCGTCAGTCAACTGGCTGATTAAATGAGCTTATTAAATTCTCAGGGACTTTGTGTTGGAGGACATGATGAGAGTTCAAAATGACCTGCAAATAGGATGACATTCAGTAGGGACAAATGCAGAGGACTGTACTTAGGCAGGAATTGTCAGCTGTGCAAATGCAGTGTGAGGAGTAAGTGGTTAGGTACTAGAAAAAGGACCTGGGGGTGTGCTGGATCACAAGTTGAACGTGAGTCAGTGTCATGCCGTCTGCAGAAAAGGCAACTATCTTGTTGGGATGTTTAAATGGGAGTGTTGTCTGTGAGATGTGAAGTTTTAATCCATCAGTGTTATTTGCTGTCAGTGTGGAGACAGCATCTGTTTTGGGTGCCAGAATTCAAGAAGAATTTGGACCACTTGGAAAGAGTTCAGAGGAGAGAAATGCAAATGATCACAGTTCGAGGAAACAACTTCATAAAGGTGGAAGAAAATCAGAGTTATTTTGGCAAGAGATGAAGAGGTTAAGGCAACTGTAAGAAATTTCAAGTATTTAAAAGATTTGCAAGAAGGAAGTGCTGTTTTCAATGACCATGATGGGCAGTTTTAAATGGGATTAAGTTTCCTCAAGGAAAACACCGATTAGGCTTTTAACTTTCTCACAGTACAAATGGTACTTAAGGAAGTCTGTTATTGATGGCCATTAAGAACAAGTTCATGTGTTGAGAAGGACTGCTATTGATGTTCCTTTTATCCCATTTTATAGGGTTCTAGTTTTAGTTTGTGTCAAGTTTGGGCCAAGGAGGGGGAAGTACACAGGATTCTTCACTGGGTCACTTCATGTGAGTTCAGACCTTGCACAGGTTCAAATGGCCAGACTGTGGTGCTTGTATTGGTCTGGAAACATGTGGTCCAGATGTTAATTGCTTCTCTGGGATGCTGATTCCTGCAAATGGAACAAATTTTCTTGTGCTGTTGAGATGTTGGAAACTTCCATGGTGGACGTTCGATAATGCATGTGTAACTTCAGTGTAGCAGAGCACTGAGGAATTTTCAGTCATTTTACTAGTTTTAGTAGCTTCAAATTAGTACTTTAGACTGAGATGGTAATCCTAATGCTTCTAGTCCATACTTAGAAAGGTCCACCTTTGTCTTTGAAGATCTTTTTGAAGGACACATACTTTGGTATATTCACCAGTACAAGGAATCTAAGTGAGATGGACAGATTTCAAAGTGGAAAGTCCAACTCTGAATTTAGCCATTTGCAATTGTATTTTGCTATTTTATCATTATCTGGCACTCTTGTAATTGCTTTTGATTGTCTGCAGTAGACTGCAGGACAAAACAAAGGATTCAACTATTCCTTCTGTTTCAGTGATTGATTTGTAAGATAACTGGAATGTGTGGAAACATTGCAATTAATCCTGTGTAATTTTGCTGTCATACCATGTCTCCAAATCAATGAAGAAAAGTACAGTTTCCCTTATGAACTGTGGCCTTTTAGATCTGCCACAGTGTTTAGATACAATGCTGGCAAGAGCTTATCTTCTGGAGGATACGTTTAATGCAGTAGTAGATAGCAGGAGCTGAAAATTCAGTGATACAGGTAAGGGTTGACCTTCAATATTGAGATTTTATGGTGTGGTGGCAGTTATGTTGCGTTACCTCCCTGTCTTTGCCTCCAACCCATAACAGTATTTATGGGACTGTGTAGCTTCCGGGAACAGATGAATTTCCCAAAAGTCCTATTGCTGCTGAATTGCTAGATAATTCTTTTGTCTGAGCAGAGAGAGTGTTTTTCTTACCCCTGTTTCTCAAACAGAGGAACTTTTTTATCTTAAAGGAGTGGAGGAATCTTAGCATATCTGCCATCATCACTAAGTGGTAAAGACTTCATCCAAAGCCCAGTGAATTTAAAGGGTTGTTCCACTGGCTTGAGCAGTCTTTGACTGAGGGTGCTGCTGTCTAAAGCTGGTGCTTCTGTCAATATAGTAGTACTCCAGATCTGACAAGCCAGCAAGAAGTTATTTTCACACCAACTGGTAATTCAAACAGGAACATGAAAGGGCTGTCAAATGTGCAGTCTTGCAGAGTGCATTCTTTGGATTAACTCTGTCTTCAGTTGGTCCCTTTGGTAAGGACCTCAAAAAAGTTAAGTAGTATTTCAAGAGAGGGTTTTGACATTACTCACCTGCATCATAGCCATGCTTTATTGCAGGAGGCAATCCGCTGAGCATTAATACTGGCAGTATGGAAGACCTGTGGTGTGAAAAAGAGTAATGGTTTTGACTCTGGTTTGGATAGCCAGACTTTAACTGCCAGCAGTGTATGCATGAAACACAGCTTCTGCCTGTTTGTCATTCTGTACAGTTGTATTGCTGCAGCAGTTATCTGGTGCTTGGCTGAGATCAAGCCATGGGTGAAGGGTGCGTGTCTGGAGCAGAGGCAGATGTCATGTCTCCGAGCAATCAGAAGTGCTTGGAAAACCACTGTTGTGCAGCCACTATTGATTGAAGGTGTGCTCAGGCTCGTGATATCCTAAGTTTCGTTAATTCATCTACAAATTTTATTTTTTTGTTTACAAAATAAATTGCATTTACTTATGACCATGCATGTCTTTTCCAGCAGAAATACCTTTGCAAAAGTAATGAACAGGCGAAAATGTAGGAACACACTTAGTGTTTTACGACACAAATTGTACACCTTTTGTATCCGGGGAGCACAGTAAAAATGACTTATAATCTTGTCAGCTTGACAGTCCTTACTGTGTAGCATGCAAGTGTAGGTATCCTTGTAGCACTCTTCCCTGTGTCACCCTTCCTTTTTTCCAGCAACATCCCTTCCCCAGGGACACTGCTTTTGTCAGTAGTGAGACTGTTGATGTAATTACGTTCTGAGTGTGTGTTACAAAGGTTGCTTGTGCCTCGAGCTGGTGCTAGTATGCTAGTAGCATTTGTAACACCAGTTCTTAGCCTGTAGTCATTTCAGTAGTGATGATCTGGTGTGTTTAACTGCTGCTGTCTCTTTGCTGGAGATTGGCCCACATAACTCCATTGGTAGAATGATCAGAGTGTTTTGTTCATGTTTCAGTGCAAGTGATTAGGATTTGCCTAGTCTGCATCTCACATGTGCAACAAATGTAGAGTGCCGCATTTTCTTCTATGTGCTGTTATCCTCCTATGGCATTAATTTCTGGGAAGCAATAGTATGTTAACTGCCGTAATTGTCTGTCCAGCTGAAGTCAGGTAGCAGTAGTTACCTGGAATGTTGCTAGGTGTGTAAGGAGAACCTACGCAGCCTGTAGTTGGACAGTAATTGTGCTGCTATGAAGCTGTATGAGGTTGTGCATACTTTGGTGTGCGCCCTGGGAAAATGCTTTCTGTCGACTTACTGCTAAGTGGAAGTAGTTCACCTTTTGTAAAGCTCATTTGTCTTGGAGACTGAAATTTTTGATATTGTGGACATTGAGCTATACCTAGGCAGCTGAGTTTGGTAAGTTCAAGGGGCAGTATTTGGTGGTGAATCATCTGCATGGTGTTTCACTGTATCCTCCCATCTTATCTCTGCTAGATTGCTGAAGTGTGTGTTTCATATCTGTTTTCCTCCATCAGGGAACTTCCTTGTTCCTTAGATGCTAATTTTGATTTTAGCTAAATTAATATTTCTTAATTTTTAAAGTCTGGTAATGTATTTATTAAATACAGTTATGAAAATGGGATTGATACCTGTGACATCAACCTGAAAGATAGTAAAAGTACAGTAACTTCTGGCTGATTCTCTTCTTAATGTTTCATAGAAATAAGCTGGTGTTCAGAGCTTCAGTCTGTTTCAAAACCTTTTTGATTGTTTAGCTTTTATTCAGATAAAGCAGTTGCTTGTAGATTTCCCTTCCTGAGTGCTGTGGCCAAGGAGAAAAAAAATCGCATATTCATACAGTGAGTTTTAACAGCATTTAAATTGGGTCTTTCCCAAGTTCTTTTGTACTACCTTCATAGATAAAGGCATTTTTAAGAACTCTGAGGTGGCTGGTGTTTTTGCAGGTAAGATGAGAGTTAAGTTAATGTCTGTCAGAAAGTTGCACGTGTGGATTTCTAACTGTATTAATCACAATGGTTTGTTAGGTATCTTGAATAAAGCCTACTGCACATGGAATCAGGCTGCTCTGCTGTAGTTTCTGTAAGAAGCATCCAAATCTAAGGACTCTGTAGGGCCTCTACAAGGGGTTTGGTTTATGCTTAAGCCTTATGATCCAGCTAAAACTTCAGCGTGAGGTGTGAACTTTGACAGAGCTGCCCTGTGGTCACTTCTACATAAACTGTGAATGTCCATCCCCTTTATGTAGAAAGTCCGGCTAAAAAAAAACGGCATCTTACTTAGTGTTTGAAATGTTCTCAGATATATTCTGTGCTCTGCGCTTGTTCCCTTTACTGTGGGGTTGAAGTGTCAGTCAGGGGTGGGGATTTGGATGCTGTGACACCATCTGGAATAGCAGTGTTAATTTCATCCTGGGAAGCAGAAATCCAGAAAGACTCATGCTCATCATCTTCTCATCTTCCAGAGATGTTTCAGTGATCTGGGACTTGATGAGGAATTTAGTGCCTATGTAATGGCCAGTTCAATTCCTTGATTATTTATGAAAGTCATTCAAATCTTCGTTTTAAATCTTGTGAGCCATCATTGCTTGGATCTTCTTTTATGAAAATGTCCTGGGTGTGGTAAGTGGAATTGCAGGATCATTGAGGTTGGAAGGCACCAGCTCCCCTACTCAAGCAGAGCCACCTAGAGCCAGTTGTCCAGAACCATGTCCACATAGAATATATTTTTTTTTGGAACATACATAATGATATTTAATGCTTCTATTTCATATATGACTTTTTTAACATCAGCACTTTGTGTAACCGGCAGGTGTTTATTGGAACATGTGACTTCTCCTTACCTGTAGAGACTGAGTATGTATGAGAGCAAACAGACACTTGTGTTCTTGAAAAATGGTTTCTAACCAATCTTAATTAGCTATTGTGTACTGTACTGTTTTCTGATTTATTTGTAGTGTTAGTTGGCTGTGTGTAAATTCTTATGGCGGATGAGACATTGTAAGAAAGGTGCATTGCAGATCCGTGAAAGATGTTGACATAGATGTTCAGGAGTATGGAATGACCTCTGTAAGGGAAGCTGTTGGTCATTTCTGCATGGAGAATGGAAGGTGGAAGATAAAACAGTTTATAAAAGAGTCACAGGTGACAGGGAGGGAGTAAATAAGGTATGACTTCTCTGCCCCTTCAAATACAAGAAGTAGGAAACTTCAGCTGCAACTAGTAGATGGAGGGTAAAAATAAGGAAAAAAGCATCCTTCCCTGTGAACTCAGGAATTCTTTGCTGCAGGATTTTGGCATACTTAAAATGTGCCCCAAAATAATAATAAAAATAAAATCCATTTAGTATTAAATAAGACGATATGGTATTTGGCCAACAAAGCTCTTGAACTGCAGGTCAGGGGGATTGGAGAGAGTCTACTGGGCAGTATCGTTGTACAACTCTACTCATGATGGCTCCTTGACAGCTGCTCTTCTGGATGCTGGGCCAGTGCACATTTCGTCTGACCTTTTGGGGACTGTTATTTTGTTGCTCTATTAGCCTTCAGCCAGGCTTTCTATTCTTTGGTTATTTTCATTGAAAGGGTACAGAGTAAAAGCTACTTAAGCATTTAATGTATGTGGAGGATCTTGGCAGTCCTTATCAGTGCTCTGTTTTCACCTAATATTTATGTAAAAAAAAGTCAGGAGGGGGAAATCTGAGTGGAGCATCTGGAGAAGAGGTATCTAAGAAGAGGCTACGTCTGAATATTTGGCTAGATAGTCCTGATGTTTCAGTTAGTGAGGTCAATGCTTCAGGAAAGAGTCTTCCTTGATACTTTAATGCACTTGCAACATTTTAGTCTTGGTTTTAAGAAAAGTAGCTTTCCTCAAGGCAGAGAAGACAGATGCTCTTAGTACAGGTATAAAAAAGTTTATAGGCTAGGAAAGAAAAAAAAATAAAAATGTTAGCTAAAATGCAGTCATAAATATTGCTGTAGACATATATTAAAGGAGAACTCCTTTTAGAGAAGTGTGCAGGATAACAATTAACTATAAATAGAGTGATAGCCAAAAGAGAATGCTAATTGGAAGAAGCAAGTTTGAAGACCTTTACTGACTGTCAGCAGTGCTGAGAAGATTGCAGCAGTTAAAAGAAGATCGTGTGTCAGATTTTTGCAGTCAAATCTCTCACGCGGAAGATGTCTCTCACTGTTGATGCTTTGGAGATCATTCCCAAGAGATACACAAGTGCTGCAAAGTATCGTTTAGAATGAGCTGCTTAAGGCAGTGATGGAAAGTATTGTAGCAGGCTGCTGTGAGTTTGTTTAATTTCACAGATTGCACAAGTCCTTCTCTGAGGGATAACCATTTGCCAATTGCAAAAGCTCTTCTGGGTTTATAGGACACTTCTGAATGACTGGGACATAGTGACTAGATGGACATGGGCCAAAGTTTACATTACAGGCATGGAGGAATTGAGTTAAATGTTACAGTCCGGTATGTCTGGTCTCTTGTCTTTGTCAAACTTCAGTTTGTGTAGAGTGTTACATAGAGTGCAACTTTTTCCCCTTGGTTTTCTTGTCTCACCTCATATGGAAGTTCCAAGAGTAAATGAATAATTTTCAGGAGCTAAGTTGTCAGGTTGTATAAATTCCTGTGCATAAGAAGAAAGTCTTGCACAGCATTCTAATCTCTGAATGGAACTTGTTTGCAGATGTTTCAGATATTAGAACTTGATTGGGGCAAATAAATTGTCCTCCTTGAAATCTTAAATGGTGTTAAATCCTTTGTGCAACCTTTTAACTTCAGTTTTTAGCATTGTTACGTGATACTTAGAGTTTTAGCAGTTTCTGTCATATATAGTATTTCTGCTGACTGGTGGTTTGGTTGCATGCAAGAAGAGCTCTTTCCTTGAAGTGTTTCTGATTTAAGTGAATGTGTTACATACTTAAGGCTCTGTATCAATTTATCATAACTTTCTTAATAAATATACTTTTAGTAAACATTAGAAAACCCAAGTTTAAGTGCTGAAATTTAACCTGTTTACATGTATTAATCTTACAGAATAAACTTTCAGAAGTGATTACAATTTGGTGATGTTAATCTGGAAGATGTGCTATGTGTGTGTATTTAGCAGTCACATAGTTAAACTATAAGAAAATTCTGAGTTTTACATCAGGACTTCAGGAAGCATGAAGAAATACTGCTGCTTTATCTCAGGATGTTCAGCTGAAAGCAACAAAAGGTACTAAGTCATATGCTGGGAAAGAAGGTAAAGGCACTAAAGCAGATTGACTTATGATGAGTATGACTGGTTCTCTTAACTATGCTGTAGTGACAGCTGTATGCCAACTATACGTGCTTTTGAGGAAACATAAGTTAAATGTCTAAACTTTAGAGGAAAGTTCATCTCTTGTGATTAGTCTGGTTGTCCTTGTTGATCTTCTTGTAGGCAATGAGAAATTTGATTCAGATGTTCTTATGTTAACCTCAAAAATATTTTTCCAAGAATTTAGAGGAAGAGGAAAAAAAGTCATTGCCTCCTTCACTGAGCATCCATACTACAAAAGCCAATATATCCCAGGAAGCAGATACTCTACATCACACAATAAGGCTGCAGCCACACAGGAAAGGTTGGGCTCTTGGCACGGCCCCTGAGGGGAAATGCTTCCTTGAAAGGACCCATTGTTGCTGGATCTGGGTCTTCAGACTCCCAGTTCCCCACTGGGGTACTGGCGGTTTTCTTGGTGCTGGGATGGGGCATCTTTGCCATCTCCATTATCTGACCATAATAGTCTTGGTTATTTAATCAAATAGAAGGACTGAGTAAAGTTCGTGCCCCATGTGAGAAAGGAATGTCTTTTTGGAAACAGCTTCAGTGCTCAGCTATTGAAACCTCGCGCTGGGTGTAATGGCACCACGCCGTACCCAAGGTATTTGAAACAGTTCAACTTTCTCTTCCAACAACAAATAAAACATTTCATTGTCCCTCTTGTCAAAGTCTGTGAATTCTAACCCAAACGTCTAGTATACTCTTCCAAGAGAGGAAAGAAACAATAAGCACCTAAAATAAATGTATGCTGTATTGGATTCCCTGACTGTGGAACAGACCTTTCCCTCATGGCAGCCAGGTAGGAGATCCAGAAATCTAAAATGGAAACAAGGAAAGACTGTGTTTCTGTGTGCCTGAGAGAGTGGGAATGAGCTTTGGGCAATTTTGACTTTTGGCACTTGATTATCAGTTCCAAATTTTCATTAGCGTAAATCTGTGCTGCTTGAAGTAAGATAAATGAGACTCCAGGAATGTTAGGTGGTGAAGCGCTTGACTGGTTGTCCTTGATACAAGTGACTGCTTTCCTAAATTCTCTTGTGACACATCTTCAATTTGTGTATGTGCTGTTACATTAATATCAAATATTTAAGTGATCTGAAAATAATGATCTGAAGATCACTTAGAAAGTAGTTTTTGAGTATAGTATTGGCTATAATACTTTGTTATCATGATGAATTGTGATACTGAGTTTATTGTTAGATGTAGAATTATCTTTCCTTAATGTAGCATGTTTTCTATAAACATTGCAATTGCTATTGCAGCCTGCAAAAAGTATACTTTACAAAGAATACACTCTACAAATGTAAATACAATTTTGGTTTGGTGATTGTTGGATACAATGGTCTTCCTTAAGCCTAAACACAGAAACAAAAGCTTGTATTATAACAGAAAGCCCAAGATGGGAAGTGATAAAATAGGTATTGAGTAGAGGGCTTTGTTAAAATTTAGCTCGTGTACTTGTAAAATTTCCATGTATTCATTAAACTATTATGTCATTCTTATTGTTAGAGCTTGGTTAGTTGACTAAAGTGTTAAGCTTTGTTTGTGGTACAAATTATAACCTTAACTCCCTTAAAAATATAGCTGGAGGGTTTTTGAACTTCCATAGTTCCTACAGCTTGTATGTCTAATCCAAACATTTATTGTACATTATGTGGATAACTTTGCATTTAAGGGTTCAGCTGCAAGCTACTGGAGAACTGTAAATGGCAATGACTTCCATTCACGTAAGGTGCATCTCAGATTGAAGGTGCTTCTCAAGGAGAGTATCTTTTATGTTTATTTATAATAAATATTAGTATGCTAAAATAATACTGAAGCATTACAAATACATTTAAATGGACACACGTAAGCTCATGATAGTGTATGTTGGAGTAAAATGCTATAACCTTTGGGTTTTTTTTATCATAAAAGTGTGATATCCCCAGACTTTTGGCTAAGTTTTATATCGGCTATTAAGTGATCTGTTTCAGTTTTGAAGTGGACTTTGAGTGAGGTGGCTTTTATGTTTTGGGGACAGGTGAAGATGGCATCTTGTGCATGGTGTCGGGCTTGCCAGGTGCTGCAAGGAGCCTCCAGCCTTGTGCTGCAGATACAGGGATCCCTCTGAGTCCAGGGTGCAGCGTTATCCCGTCTCACCCAAATCCTGGCTGTGGTGCTAGGGACTAAGTGGAAATTGCATCTCTGACATTCACCGCTCTTGCAGTGGTAAAAATGCTGAGTACAAGCACACTTGTGTTCATGTGTTCAGAAGGTCCTTGAAGACTGTGAGAATTGATAAAAAGAAACTTTGGAAACTCTTTTGTTTGAGGAGATACTAAGACTAATGAGTGAGGGATGACGAATCCTGATAACAGACTGAAGACAAGATGTCATAATGTGGATTTTAGCAAGGCATTCTTATAGCATTTAAAATCAACTCCTAGCTTTTCAAATTGCAAGTCTATTTAAAAATGGTCTTTTTTTCATTTTCAGTGGCTGCAGGTTCTGCCAATCTTCTCAAAAGTGGCCAGTGGAGAGATTTTAGGAAGCAGAACATTAATTTTATAGTTGCTGAAGTAGGATCTCTTACATAAAGGAGGAGAACTGAAAAGTAAATATGAGACTTATGTCCAAGGCACTGTAGGCAGAAGCTTTGATTTCAGCTCGTGAAAGCTTGAAATATTCTGTTTACTTTTATTTTGGTGATTGATTTTTAAAGAATGCAGCATGTTATGTGGTACTGTTTGAGAAGAGTGTGCTCCTGAATATTTTTGATCTTTATTTTTTCTGATCCTTACATCTTCTTAGCTTTGTGTCCTCGTCCATTTATTTATTGGTGCAGCACATTTTAAATGAAGTCAGTGTTTTAGATTCAGCTTTTCAGGTATTGTATGTGGAACTCATTGGCAGCTTGCATGGGCAGGAGCTGCAAGCTCAGGTAGTAATAGCTGATAAGACTTTTCCTTCAATTTTTATAGCTCCACTTAACAGTATGTTTCTTCTAGAATACATTTGCTTAAGTTATACCTAGAACATCTTTCTGAGAAGATGCATTCATATCCCTTCCTGGCTTGTTACTGCTCTTCTAATTTGAGTATTTAATTTTTAATGTCATAGCTGACGGTGTGGCGGAGATTGAGCATCAATTGGTGTTTTGTGTATGTAAAGCGATTGCTTACCTCCTGTAGGTCCATTGCACAAATGCCAAAAACCTTTACCATAATGTGTGGAAAAAATGGACTGTTTGGTGACTGGTATCTGTGTGTGGGACTGGTGTGAGACTGGAACAAGAATGACCTTGTGGTGAACGTGGCCTGTGTGAGGAGCTGTACCTTGCGAGGCTGATTCTGTGGTGTGGTCACAGATTGCAAGTACAGCTCTAAAGGGCAGAAGTGTTTAATTTCTGAGTGACTGAAAGAATGTTTGACTTTCTAGTTTGAAAACAAGCCAGGGTTTTTCTGTGTTTTGACAGCTAGTCAGGATACTGGTGATGATGATATTGGCTATACGTCAGACACTATCTGCAGTTAATGGCTGTTCCAGAAATTTTTTAATTCAGAAATCTGGAAGACTTGTAATGACATCAAACTATTTAGAAACTTGATTTCCAACTGCAGAGCAGTAAATTGTTTCTTAATGGAGGATGTATTTGTTGTAAATAAGGATTTTTAGTCTTTCAGTAGCCCTTGAAGGATATGTATTGGATCCTTTTGGACACAGGAAAGCCAGACTGGTCAGTTAGTGAGACACTAGATCAGATTTCAGGAATGTGATACATATTTGATCTATATCATGATCTTTTTCTAGATAGGTCACTTAGATTTGGGGGTTTTTTGTCTTATTGTCTTCCTCTAGAATTTTACAGTGCGTGGTTTATTTAATGGCAGTGATGACATAGGGAGCTGAGAAGATTGACTCGTATTCATGTCTGCATGTTGGTGGCTTTTAAATTTGGCTTCTTTCATGCATGTCTCTCACTTTTCCTGTCTGCCTTGCTAAATCTTTTCATTTGCCCCTTTGTGTTCCCAACAAAGCAGCACTGATGGATCCTTGTACAGGAAAGTACCTTGTTTCTGCAGTGTTCAATAGTGACCAAGTCCCTTTCTTAGCTTTGTAGCACTTGATCTCTAAATGTGATCTGATTTGGTATATGTGATTGCTTCATTATGATCTGTGCTAAACTGTAAAATGCTGAGAGTGAGAAATAAATGTATTTCTTAACTGGCACCTTTATCATCAGTTAGCTCCTCAAAATGAATGTTGTTGTCTTCACTTGCAACAGCTGTAAATACAAGGAAGGGTTTGGCCAGAAGCATATATGCTTTTAGCCGGGCAGATAATATCAGGACTCGTGCACAGACCTGAATTTGCCGGCAGGCTCCCGGGGAGGCATTTGTGGTTTGAATAGAAGGAGCTGGACCGGGCGGCTGATGCTGGAAGCGCAGCCTCCGCGCCAGCCCGGCCACAGTCCTGTAATTGTTCAGCCACACTGGAGGGAAGAGGGAAAAAAAAGGCATTCCAAGCAGTGCCAAATTTTCTTTGATATGTTAATCTTTTGATAACAGTTTGAAAAGCCCTTGGAGACTTTTTTTAGATTTTAGACAAAATAGTTCATTTGTCAGGACTTCCCCTGTAGATAGGGTCTTGGTTATTAAGAACTGCCTCACTAACTGATGATAACAAAAGCAAGTGCAGGGGACAGCTGCTGGACTGCTTGTTGGTAAGAGAAACTCTTTGTTATCTCTGGATTTTTGTGAATATCTGAAAGGAATAAAATAGGGAATGTTTAAGATACAAGTTTGTAAGTTTATTTACTTGCATATTTTAAGCAGACAAATGATGACAGAGCATAAGCGTATGTAACAACTTGTTAATTTTTAATGCATATCCATACATGAATTTTACTAAAGACTTGAGCTGTCAAAATTGTTTTCATCTGAGAAACCTGATATTTAAATTACCCAGTGACTGCAGGAGGTATCAGAAGTTTATTTCCAGACCTTGAAATTTTTCTCTTGAAATTATGAAACTTCCAGTTTAATTGGACGACTGAAAGAATAAGCTGTTGACAACAGTGTATGTATGCTAAAGCAGAATTAGTTTTTAAGGATTATGGACTTGGGACAAATGTCGAGGAGACCAGAGGGAAAATCTGTTTGCTTCCTGCCCCATAAATCAAAGTTGAAGGGGAAAATCTGTGCTGAAGTAGTTTGTTAATTATGCTCACTATTAGAAAACTGGCTTCAGATGAGCTTGCAGTCCTTTGGAAGTGTGGCTTGCAGAACTCCTCAGGCATAGTAATTGAGACTTAGTGTAGTTCTTTAACAACATTTTCCTTAATAAATACGCCATGAGTTCACTTGCACCTTTTATACTGTTGGCAACAAATGTTTGTTGCCTATAAATATTTTGGTAGAACTGCTTGGTATCCTGGTTGTTTAGTCAGGGTAGATCAACAAATAGATACTGGTGTAGTAATTAAAAGAAGGCGCAGCCTATTCTTCACTGTGGGGAATGCATGTAGTTTTAAGGTCTGTAGACTGCTGTAATTTCTCCAGTGATCCAATTTGTGATCTACTTTAGCTCCAAAATAATATCAACTTAAATCTGAAACTGCAGGTGTTTTCCTCCTCAGAGCTACATATTCTTCAGGACAGAGGCAAATAGCAAATGCAGTTTAACTTAATTTTGATATACTTTTTGTTTTTCCTTCAAAGTTGCAGATTTACTGTTTAGGCTTTTGGATCAAATGTTTGCTCTTAGAAATACTTACACTGAACAGGGTCTGAACTGTCTATATATCTGTGGTCTAGGATGATGCAAGCTATTTCATTCTCGTAGTCTCAGTGGCAAACAGCATTTCTTTTATGGACCTTTTTGATACTTCCTACTTTTCTGACTCTAGAATATGCTTAGCTATACAATAGTAGCTCAATGAGTAAAAATTATGTAAGTGGAGCAACAGTAACTTTCACCATTTCCATTGTTTTTGGCCTCTTTCTTTTAAAGGAATAAATAGTGCTCTTTGGTTGCTGTTTTCAGTTTGTTAAAGGAGGAGAGGACTTCTCTAGCTGTTCACTCCAGAGAACTTGTGCTGGAGAGAGGTCGGGTGGCAGCTCTTGTATCAGAGGAACTTTATATTTCAATGTGACTGAGCCCACGTTGCTTCTTGTGAGTGCATTTCAACCTTGCTTCAGTTTGAGCTCTAGTAAAATGTCGTACTCCCTTGTCTGAAAAGTCCATGGCTTATATTTAAATATTAAATATTTAAAGTATTGAAATGTTTAATTTCCCACTATATTATAGAAAGACATAAAGATCAAATGCAGATTGGTGAAATCTCTTCTGACCCAGTGAAATGCTGCTACTTCTTTCTTCAGTCTGCCCCGGCAGGCTGAGGTCACCTGTGAAGCCCTGGGGGGTGGTGGGGAACCCCAGGTTGCAGCTGAGCCCTGAGAAACAAACCCAAAGCACTTAGGCATTTGAACTCTTGATGATGAGCTCAGGCTGATGATGTGCCAAAGGGAAAAGATTGGGGAAAGTGTGCTGTTCTTCATTGATGAATAGTAATGATTTTCATGGCCTGTCAACTAAGAAAAGATCTCTAATGTTCTGACTTTAGATATTTGAATTTAAGTTTAATATGGAAAATTACAGGCAGTATGTGAAATACTGAGAATGCGTGTGTTAGTTGAAGGTTGCTCAGTAAATAAGTCTGTATAAAATAATGCAGATGGAGCTAATGATGTGAGTCAGAAATAGCCTCCTAATGCTCTTTGTGTATTCCCTGTGTGATTCTACCCAGCTGTTCCAAGAACTCATTGAATTGCAGGAATTATTGCCGGTGCTCTCAGTGCTGAGATTTCCCTTCACGCTTCTGCAGACCGAAGCTCGGCGCTTCTTCCCAGCTGTGGAACAGCCCTAAACTAAAGCAATTGCACTTCTCTCTCTTGCTGCTGCGGTGTCCCATAAGGTGCCTGTACTGATGTGTTGGCCATATGGAAATCTCGGTTGAGGTTTATTGATCTTGAGGCTGTTTGCATTTATTTTGCCACCTGGTGCTTTCCTGTATCAAGTACAGTTGTTAGATGTATTTGTCAAGATTGGAGTTTTGCCTGCAAGGCACTGTTTTTGACGTTGCAATATACTTTAGCAGGGGAATGCATGTTTGTTTAAGAGCAGACTATTTCAAGCATGATAAATTGAATCATTCTCTTATGGAGCTGTGAACTCCATTAGAAGTGTAAATCTGTAAATTCACAAAACTTTTTCTAGCTGCATGACTTGATTGAAAATGCTATTTGCACAGTGTACATAGAGGTGTTTGACATTAATAATTTGAAGATTGTTCTCAGGAGCTTTCTTAGAAATCCTCTATAGGTTTAGGACAGATTTTAACTGGTTTCATATATATATGTGTTTCCCAGGATAAAAAGCTGTTTAGTGAAGACAAATGGCAGTTTAAACAAAAATGTGTTTTAGAATTTATATGACTTGTTTAATGGATAAGGAGGTATCAGTGGTGCACATCTTCTGGCTTGATTTCCAAATTAATCTGCGGTAAGAAAGGTATTCATAGTTCAGTATTGGATAGTAATAGAAAATTTTCAGTTTAACGAGGCAAGGAGCATGTGAGCTGATCTTTCTATCAGAGGACACAGTTGTTACTGATGAGCTTCCTTCATGCAGACTAAGATTTGGTTTATGGGGTGCTGAGTTTTTGGCCTGTGGCTGAGCCCCTGGGCTGGGATGCAGTTCTGTGCTTCCCCCCTGTGTTTGTTCCACCAGGACCTTGTCCAGCATAGGGCATAGATTTCTGGGAGACCCAGAAATCTTTTCTGTTGGGTTCCTGCTTCAGTTGTTGACTTAGTTGGAAAGGAGGTGGACACTTGCAGAAACCACGGGGGCATGTGATGATGCTGATAAACTGCAGGAGTCGGGAGTAAGGAAGGACCTTTGGAAGTTGGCGCTGCTGCTGCATGTGAGTGCTGGATCCAGGGGCTGGCGCTGAGAGGATCTGACTTGGAGTCCAGGGATTTGATTTGTGAAAACGGTGGGGAGTTAATGACAAAAAGAACTTGGTAATGGTTGTGGTTTTATCACAATACTACTTAATACTAAGTATTTTAAATAGTGGCATCCTAGTCTTCAATGGACAGCTGAGATGAAGTGGAAGGCTTTCATCTTTTTTTCTTTTTAACATCTTTCTGTCTGAAAAATCACAATTACAATAATACTATGACAGTGAATTCTTAATACTTGAGGACTGCTTATATGCTGTCTTTTGAGAGATTAATCTGTGTGCAGTATACAAAATCGAAGGCTGTACAGTGTCAGTGCAGAGACTGACACTGAGACTGAGCCTTGGCAGATGAGCATTGGCTTTTCAATGGTTTTAACTATGGTAGGTGGTCCTGTGGAAATATGATACAGGTGCATTAATTGTAAACTGTGCACAATTAGCATCTACAGGGGTGCCGAAATGAAGGCTAGATGCAGTTTTAATTTCAAAATATGAACTTTTTGACTTGGTACCTTTTGATTTTCTTTGTTTATGTCATGTTGAAACTTCTGGTGAGCCTCATAGTATGTTGTAGTCTTTTGTTTATAGTTCTTCCTTTTGGAATAGGGATCTGTGTGCAGTATGTTCAGCTTGTAGACAGCTTCATATATTTTCATGCCTGTTACCATTTGTGAAACTTGTGATCGGAATCTGTCCTCAAAACACCCCTCAAGATTTGCAGCTATGAGAGATTTACAGTAAGAAATTAACTCATTGATACCAATTGAATGGTAAAAGAGTTGGAAAGAAGACTAACAGACCATTAAGCATGTCTTGACTTAGAAATATTAAACTGCTCAGATGAGAAATGAACATCTTGGCAGTACGACACCTTTCCTCTTGCAGGATAGCCTGGCTTCTGAAAGTATCTGATTGGAGCTTTTATGTGTAGAATGATAGAAACGTATCGTCTTGACCTACTTTTAAGCTTTTTTTTTACAGGTTTAATTCACATTTCCATCATGAAGTTTGTAGAATGTACCAAAAACTGCTTGCTGCATGTAACCAAGTTAAATTGGTACAGGCTCTTTTCCTTCCCTCAAAGCCTGCTGTTGCTGCAATATTTCACCTGTATTCATCCAGTGTTCAGTCTTTTAAAGCTTTACTAAAGCTCCTTGGGTTGTTACCACGGGAAACTAGTAACAGTGCAAATTTAAGATCTGTATTAATATGTTGTCAGTGTGGTTTATGGGTATGTACTTACAGGAAATAATTCAAAACAACCTAATACTTAGTTATAAAATCAGAAATCATGCTTCAATTTTTAATTCTTATGTTGTTAAAGGTCTTCCATATCTCAAGTTGAGAAGTTCCATATCATACTAAACATGGAAAAAGAAGAAAATAAATTTGTCAATAAAGCAGAGGAAGATGAGATGGTAAGGAATACTGTTTGTCTATTTTTATACAGTGAAAGGAACACATTTTCATTGTTTTCTCTCTAAATGGGGCATATTACATCAGGAAGTGGACTGTCTAGGTTTAATCAGTTTACGATTTTTATAAGGTTATCCTTGATAATCTTTTTTGGTATTAACAAATCAAGTCTTGGGATAGGGGATGTTTCTTTTGAAAGGCTTTGCAAAGGTGCTGGATTGGCTACACTGAGCTCAGTAGACCAATACATAACACATTTTGGTACTTAGCTTTTGTTTTGTTTTGGTTTTTTTTAAAGAAAATGGAAGCAAAGTGAGTTTGGTCTTTTTTTTTTTCCCCTTCCAATCCTGCAGCTTTTTTCTTGTCATTTAAAACAGATTAATGCTCCATAATCTGACTGTACTCTGCATACTCTTGCGTATTCATATTTATGCAGAGAAGACCCACTCCCTAAAGCATGGTGAGCTTTGCTTTCTACTAGAGCAATGATGTCCTGGAAGACACAGCAGTTAGTTTTGACAGGAAAACAGTGGCATCTGATCTTTAAGTTTCTAGCCCATTCTAGAGAAAGCAGAAACTATTTGAGGTATACAGGGATTTTTGTTTTTAATAATGGTGTGATCCTGTGAATTGAAGTCCTTGTTCCGTCTTTGTGCACACTGCTAGGAAAAGCTCTAACATGGAGAGCAGGCAAATACACCTTGCACCAAAAATGAAACTGAGATGCTTATGGTCTGATCACTAAAATAAACATTTTCTGGAGGAAATAATTTTGGTTGTTTTTTTTTTTCCAAAAGCAGCATTAACCTCTCCCACTATCTTTCACCCACCTGTTTTTATTGGTAAGGAGTGAATACTGGCTCCAGTCTTTTGGGGGTAACAGAATGGGTTTTGTCTCTGCTTTGTGTCAGCTGAGAAGGCTGCATACCAAACTTGTTGAAAAGCCTTTTCTTAGAAATTGTTTAAACCCTTTTCCTAATACTGTTTAATGACAAGTACAAAAAAATTTGCAAGAAGTTGGTGTCATTATGAACAATGTGGGTGGGACTCAAAGGGAAACTTCATTGCCCTTTTGCAGCAGGAAATATAATCTAATGATGTAATGTGAAACTCAGGAATGTAACACAGCATCTAGTAAGTCACTGAATTATTTTGTTCCTGCTGTCATCAGGTTAAGTTGGTACTTGCCTTTGACCGAGGCACATTTAATACTTTGTGGATTTTTAATGGGAGAAGAGGTGCGAGTTACAGAACCTTTGACAGTGTGGCTTGCAGTTTCTAATGTTTCACAGTAGCATTTCTTGTTAAATGGCAGGCAAAATAAGCCAGTTTGTCTACTAAAAAGTACTATTTGACAATTATATTCATGTGCTTCTTTAGAAAGTATGCATTTCTGCTCGCACCAGTAATTCAAAATTACGTGTGCTAACTAATAAAATTATAATGTGGTAACATCAGCATTTGACAAAACCACATGTGCTTTTGCTTTTAAATGCTTAGCTGGCTTGTGCTGTGTCATGGTCAAAAATTTGATGGTTCACTGAGCGTTAAGGCAGGTTGTGTTGCAACCTCAGTCCTCAGGGAGCAATGCAGAGAGGAGGCAGGTCCTGCAATGAAATGTTGTAAATGGTGTGGATGTTCAGCCTTTGTCAGGCTTTTACTGACATTTGTATTTCTGACCAAGCAAACCAGTGTTCCTTTTTGTTGTCACTCCATTGTATATTAAGTTTTAAAAAGTCTTTCTTTCTCCCAGAAAAGTAAAAGGTGAAAGTGGCTTTGAAATTTGATTTGCTTTAAATACTGCACTTCATGAAAAATTAATGTGGGCTTTCCAAGCCAGAGTAACTAAGAGGGTCATGGTTTGTTATTTGTTTCTCTGTTTCCATGCAGGAGATCTATGGCTATGATCTGTGTCGCTGGAAGTTGGTGCTAGTTACTGTAGGAGTGATCTGTTCTGGTGGCTTTCTCCTCCTCCTCCTCTACTGGATGCCTCAGTGGCGTGTGAAAGCAACATGCAGAAGGTCTACACTTAAAGACTGTGAAGTGGTTCTGCTGAGAACAACTGTAAGTCTATAGGAGGGTGGTTGTTTCACATCCCTCCTGCTGCTTGTTAAAATACAGAAATCCTTCCCTGCAATGTAGACATGATTTTGTTTTACAGCACCGCAGAGCTGTGCTGCTTGGTACTGTACACAGCTTTGCCACCGGTATGGGAAGACTGACAGCTGCTTGCTGTCTTTGATTTTGGATTTTAAGAATTAAACACACAAATGCTGTTGTCATCAAAAGTTACAGAACAGATACCTTGTTTGTAGAGCTTGATAACATGGTTTTCAGGTTTTCTTTCCCCTTGTTCTGCAAGATACATTTGTTGAATTAAGGTGTAACTGTGGACCCAAGCTTGGTTTGATTTCTTCCTCCGCCATTGCTGTGTACAGTCCTTGGATATGATCCTGTGTTAAGTCCTCAGTTATTTGAAGTTGCAGGGTGGGTGCAGCTGAATGCACAGGAATCTCATAGTTCCTCCTACTACTGAACAACTGCATTAAATTGTGATGGGCTTAAGATGTCAAAATTCAAGTACCAAGACTCATTGCTTAAAAATAAATAAATCGGTGCAAAAAATATGCTTTTAGAATTGTTGAAATAAAGCGTATTCTTAAGATAGCTGATATTAACTTGGGGATATCTTCTGTAGTTATGTATGGGGTCTGCTAATCTGGCAATTGTGGACACATTTTGCTATGGCTACTGTAGTAAAATGCTGTTTAAATGCTGTATCAACCAACTCTGTTTTTTTTTCCCCCCTCCTTTTAAGGATGAATTCAAGATATGGTTTTGTGCAAAGGTTCACATTATGCCTTCTTTGGGAGCCAATCCTTTACAGAATCGGAACCCTATTGTACACAAGGTTTCAAATGGCCATGCTGCTCATCTCTGTGAATCTGCTGCAGAAGAGAATAAAAATGATTTGAAAAAATATTTGCCTGTAAGTAAATGTGCAATACTACGCTGGCTAATCATCACAAGTATCTCAAGTAGTATCTAGAGCAAACACACACAATACAGTGCATGTGAGCTACTTCTTTTGTCTGAAAGGCTAACTCATTCTTTGGGTGGAGCACAAATCTTTTCCTCAATAGCCTGTTACTGGAAGTTGTGGAATGCTTGAATGATTATTTTGAAAGAAAACTCTTCATTTTTCAGTGAAGTTTCTCTGAATTTACTTTCTATCACTGTTCATAATAAAGTCAGTGAGAGGTGTTACGTGGTGCTAGTTTAATATCTATGTCTGCCCTTCCAGATTCGTTATTTCACACATCACAGCGTGAAGTATTTCTGGAATGATTTGGTTCAAAGTTTTGATGTTGTACGGTAAGAATGCTTTTTCTTTAGTGTTGTGTTTCAAACTGCATTTTTTAAAAATACAATAGCATGGTTAAGAACATAGTGAAAATGGGGTTTTTTGAACGATAGTTAGGGCAGGGGGATTTTAACTTGGTGTGACTTTGGAAGGAATGTATTTGTTTAATCTACCTTTATCAAGCATGATTTGTACAGGGTGGCAGGCTGCATGCCTCTGCAAGCGTTTTGCCTGTTGTTGGAGTATTATTTGAGAATCGGAATCCCTGTTTTATAGACAGTAGTTCTTCTATAAACTCTTAAAAGCTTTCTTTTTTTTTTTTTGCATTGCTGTTGAGCTAGACCCAAAAGGAGTATCTAGGAAGAGGGGAATTCACCAAATGCGTTGTTGCTACTGATAAGGCCTTCTCATAGTGCTAACAAGTTAAATGAACACAAACTTCTCTGGTTTTGACAACTGCTTGTTAAAATAAGAACTTCAGATCAGAAATACAACCTTTTTAAAACTCAAATGAATGTTCACTGCATTGAACCATCGTGTAGAAAAGTTGAAGCAGAAAAAATTAATGACCAGTGACTGAAGGAAGGAAAAATAGCCAAAATTTCTGTAAGAAGAAACATACTTTGCAATAATTTCTTATGTTTCCCCCAAAAATATGCAAGTAGTATGGCAAGTTACCAGAAATTACAAAAATTTAAAGAAATAATCACAATCTGAGCAGTTAGAAAAGTGAGATCTCCTCTTTTAGGAGACTGGAAATGTCTCAGTTCATGTGTAAGTAATTAAGAGCTTTAAATGCATTTTTTATGTTAAACCTCTCATGAGTCACAGTGGTGCAGGTAGTGATGCTTGTCATTTTGCATTGGAGGCTCCTGTTTTCATGCCTATAGTGTTGCTAATTTAAACTGTTCAAAGGGAGTATTTCCCACAGATGAGATGTAAAAAAATACCCTCAAATTAGAACTATACTTCTGTGCTTAGGACACGGATGGGAAAAAAAAAAATCATGTGATTCTACATATTTAGAAAAAAGTTTTATTCCTTAGCATTAAAGCAGTGACTTGAAACTTGGCATTTGTTGGCTCTTTGACTGTGCCTTTTGATGTTCTTGTGATAACTCAGCCAATTTATAAGCCCTGGAAAAAATCTCAGATATGCCTGTGAAGTTATGTGAGCATTTATTCAATCACATTCTTGCTGATAGGCCAAACTTTCGTTTGTTTGATGTATTAGCAATGACTGAGCCTGACCACTTGTTTAGTCAGGTACTGTAGCTGAGCTGGACACCAATATTTAGCAATTGGATAGTAAAGAGGAGAAACAGCTGGATCTGAGACATATCCGACAATGGCAGAGTACAAAGTCATTTTTGCACAAGGCTAAATGAGAATGAGAGTTTACTGTAACTTTTCTCTCAAGTGAATTAGGTATGATAATGTAGTGGAGTATTAAATACCACCTCTGAAATAACAGCTGAACTTTTGAACAATAAGTATTCTCAAAAGAAGTCTTAAATGTTTGGCCTTCATCAAGATACTTTTTCTTAATCTGCTCTGCAGCTTATATAAAAAACAGAAATTGGTATGACCTAATAACATGACAGAGACTCAGGTTAATACTTGTAAAGAGATGGATTATGAGACTGAGGGCTTTATAGTAAAATCCATAAGGCAAGCAAGGCAGTTGTAGTTGTGCTCTAAGCACAAGACTGCGTCGTGAGGATAGATTCGCTCTGTGCAATTGTGCAAGTATCCAGAGACAGAACAGTTTGGTCATGTAATTAAAGCCTTAGCACAATATAAAAGAGAAGCAAATTGAGATTTGTTGGGCAACTAATTTAGTTATGAGAGCTTGAGTTTCATATCATTGTTCTTTTTATAATAGCGTAATATAAAGATCACTGTTTTAAACACAGGAAATGCAAGTGTAATTGTTCTTCAACTAAATCAGACTTGGTCACATAGCCAAAGGGGATGCAACTTTGACCTCGTATTTCTGTTTTGTTTTAGCTAGTGTCAACTAAATCTGAATTGATGAGTGCTTTATGTAATAAACTCTGCACACGCAGATTTTTTTTAAATGCCCTGGGAATTCAGCACTGTAACAGTACTGTAAAAAGCAGATAACATACTGCTAGAAGCTTTGTCTTTGCATGGACATTACACACATAGATATGCATATTTGCATATAGAATCATTTCAGTTGGAAGAGACTCTCAGGATCACTGAGTCCAACTATAACATAACCTAACTCTGGCACTAAACCGTGTCCCTATGAGCCTTGTCTGAAGGTCTTTTAAACACCTCCAGGGATGGTGACTCCACCACTGCCCTGGGCAGCCTGTTCCAATGCCTGATAACCCTTTCTGTGAAGACACTTTTCCTAATATCCAATCTAAACCTTCCCTGGTGCAACTTGAGACCATTTCCTCTTGTCCTGACACTTGCTGCTCCAGAGAAGAGACCAACACCCTCCATGCTACAACCTCCTTTCAGGTAGTTGTAGACAGTGATAAGGTCTCCCCTCAGCCTCCTTTTCTCCAGACTAAACAGCCTCAGTTCCCTCAAGTGCCCCTCATCAGACTTGTGCTCCAAGCCCCTCACCAGCTTTGTTGCCCTTCTCTGGACTCTCTCCAGCACCTCAAGGTCTTTCCTGTAGTGAAGTGCCCAAAACTGAGCACAGGAGTCAAGGTGGGGCCTCACCAGTGTCAAGTACAGTGGCACAGTCACTTCTCTACTCCTGCTGGTCACACTATTCCTGAGAGAAGCCAGGATGCTGTTGGCCTTTTTGGCCACCTGGGCACACTGCTGGCTCATGTTCAGCCATCTGTCCATCAGCACCCACAGGTCCTTTTCTGCCAGGCAGCTTTCCAGCCATTCTTCCCTGAGCCTGTAGTGCTGCCTGGGGTTGTTGTGACCCATACAGCATTTAGTTTTAGGAACCCTTAAATGACAAAGAAATATTAGTCTATATTGATTTTAAGTTTTATAAAACATGCTCATTTTTTAATTTGGAGGCCTTTGAATACTAGTTACGTTAGTATTTTACTTCATTTAAGTGTATCTCCGTTTTGACTGAGATGTGACTGTCCTACAGAGTAAGACATGTGAACGAGAGGAGTGTTTTTAGCATCCCATTGGTATGTGCGGTTGTCACAAAAATAGCTAGAAAAAAGTTAACCCGTAGACTTTCTTCTTGTATAATACAGTGTAATTCTTGGCAGAGACCTAACTCTTTTGGGTTACTGAATACTTAATTTTAAATATCAGGTTTCTTGAATAACTCATTGACTTTTTCGTTTACCTAGAGGTCTAGATGAATCTACACTCTGTTCTTCAATTCATAAGGAACACAGCACAGGACTGGCAAAGGGAATGCATGATTACAGGTAATGTTACAGTATTTGAGGGAAGAATTGTTTTCATTCCATTATTTGTGTTCAAACTGTTAACAAAAGCAGAAGACAATTGGGTGATTGGTGTTTACAGGCAGGCTCTCACACTTGCTTCAAAGAAGGCTGTTAGATGTATGTAATTCTTGTTTTTCTTACCTATATGTTGATTAGAAACTAGACTGATATTGTGTTGACTGACTTTTCTCAAATGACACTGACCATGGGAATTGGAACTATTGCTTAAAGCACTTAAAAATGTTTCTGAAATTGTGTTTACTAAACATTTTTAAATACAATGTGTACAAAAAGAATAACAAGCAGTTTTCAACCACATTGGCAGGTATACAGTGAAATTTGGCCGTTGATGGTAAAGCAAAGGAGGTATTTTTTCCATATAACTCACCTCTAATTGACATAAATGTTCTCATAACATACTGTCGTTGTTGAAGAGTGTGTATGGGTTCAGAGTCAAACTGATTCTCGGTGTAAAAGGCCATCAGGAGTTCTTTAGCTGGAAAGATGCTTTATCTCAAGCTGCAGATTGTTGAAGGCTGGAGGGGCATGCTCAGGGAGATCACTCTGCTGCTTGTTTCTTTCCTGACCTTGTTGGTGGTCATTGTGAGCGAGGGGATAGTGTGCTACATGGCTAATAAGGAATATTTAATGTCAGGAAGCAGCAAACCCGGCCTAAACCACAACTAATTTCTTATTTTGGGAAGATCATGCTGAAACTTCCCAAGTCTTATGCTTTGGCATTAATATTAAAAGCTTAGTTAGTATCGTGATTGTATCCCATAGCTTCTATGGATTGGTCTGTGGTTGATTGAGGCTAAACGCATTCCTCACCTTTTGTTTTAACTCTGGTTGGCAAGAAATAACGGGGGAAAAATACTAATTCTTTAACATGCTACTTTAGACTAATGGAGTAAATATGTCTTTCAAGGGACTCATCTGAAGTGCACAAGTAGGTAAGAACTTAGTCTAGAAAAAAACCTTTAAATACAACTTAAATGATACATAGTTGAGGGATTTCTTAGTTCGCGCATGTGAACAGCAAGGTGGAATATATAACATGAAAATGTAGATAAGTACTTAATGACTGGTATCCTAATTTGTTGATACACTAAACTATTCTAGTTTGGGTTTTGTTGCATTCCTGCCTCTTTTTTTTTTCCAAATGAGACCTTCTTTGAGTTTAAAATGTGGAAGCATCTGCTTGCTCATCATTCCATTTTCTGTCAATCTGTGTCTTTTCCTACAATACAAACTTTTTCCTTGAGAACATCCTTTAAGTGCCTTGTTATGTTACTGTCATTTAACCAGCTCAGATCCCATCAGAGGTTAATTTCTTGCTCCCCCATTCTTGATTTGCCTTCATGCTAAGAGTAAAATTAACATGCAGAACCATGAAAACAGTGTTACTGCAGGGTATGAGTTAATACTTGTTTGATTTTAAGTTAATGAGAATGGCATGTTTAATAACATTGGATCTATACACAGGTTACAGGGTAATCTTATTATGAAAGAATTGTTTAAATTGAACTATAAAGTAATTATCTTTGTATTGGAACATCTCACTGGGTAAATGTTTTCTACTAAACACATTTTGAAACAATATGATTGAGTGGGCCACACATTAATATCTTACCCCTTCTCAAATTAATGGGATTACTTTGAACTAACATTTCTAATACAAACTTTAACTGTCTTGATTTTTTTTTTTTTAATTATTATTTTTTTTTTAATGCAGAAAAGCTTTCTATGGAGTAAATGAAATTGCTGTGAAAGTGCCTTCCATTTTTAAGCTTCTGATTAAGGAGGTAAGATCTTTTCCTTAACAAACTAAAGAAACAGAATAAAACAAAAAACCACCCACAGCAACAACCAAAAAAGTGACTTTAAATACAATGACTATTAGACTGGTCTTCAATAATGTGAAACAGAAACCATCCCCCAAAGCCCAGCACTGTAAAGCAAAATTATATGGACCTTTAGTTTTTTGAGCTCTCCAGACTTAAGAAGCCTCAGCTGTGACCTCTTCAAAGAGTTCACAAGCTGGTACCTTACCAAGGACATTAGAAAAAGTGTCAGGATTCTTCGGAAGGGTATGCATCTTATTTAATTTTGGTGTTAAATTCAAACACAAAACAACCAATAGTTTTCTCCAGTATCTGCCCAGGGTTTATACATTACAACATACACATCAAATCAAATGTGTTCTTGCATATTCTTGTGTTGGATTTGTTCCATTTTCCTTGTATGAGGTTGATTTGAATAACTGACTTTTTATCAATTTGCTGGAGTCATGCATGGTAGAAACTTTTGAACATAGAAACTCTCCAACCTGAACTAACAGAGTAAGAACTTGAGATGTTAGTGCACTTATATTAATATCAATTTATTATTAGTTAATAAGCAATAATTATAATTATGAAATAGCTAATAACATCCAAATTAATGTCAGAGCCGTAACTGACGGTGCATGAGATGTTCCTTTCATTTTGCTTTGAGCTGTAGGGGAAAATGCATGCAGTCTTAGTTTGTGCATTATTCTAGTGAGAATGGTGCTTTGAAGAGGTTGAGGAAGTAGTGAAAAAGAGGGATCAGTTTGCCAAACAGACAAAAATCATGTATGAAGAACTGAAAGATTTATCTCCTTTATGGAGGAGGATGATTCTGACTTCTGACACAGAATGCTTGTAACTTTGGTGTAACTTCAGTGTTTTGTCATTCTTCTAGGTTCTCAACCCTTTTTACATTTTTCAGTTGTTCAGTGTGATATTGTGGATCACTGATGAATATCTCTACTATGCATTAGCAATTGTGATCATGTCTGTAATATCCATTGTTAGCTCACTCTACACCATTAGAAAGGTAAGTTCAAAGAAAACAGGTGCATCTTTTCAGATTTTACTGATTGGTTTATTTTGGTGTGAAGTTGCCTACAAATCTTTAAGAAATATTTGAGAGGTATACAGATGCAATAGTTATGGATTTCCCTCTTTGACCTCAAAGAATTTCAGTTTATGGTTCTCTTTGAGACTGTTCTCTGTTGACTTTCTGTGCTGTTGAATCAGTAGGTTGACCTCACATGACAGAAACCTCCCTTAAATAAAACCTGGACACAAGTCTGTGTACCGAGTTGTATTGACAGTAGTGATTTCATCTTGCATTATGTCCTGCTGGATTGTTAAATCAGTGATGCCTTTTTCTCTGAAAACTTAGCTGATGGAAATCAAAGTAGTAATTATCCTTAAGCTACAGTCTCTGAATTCAGACCTGAGACAAAAAAACCCTCTTAAGCTCAATCTAAGTTGATATAACTACTGCGATTTTTACTTGCGTGTAATGACCAAATGTTTTTGTAACGTTTTGCGTAGCAGTGTATATTTGCTTCCATAACGCTGAAAATAGGAACCTCTACGGGTTGATGCACTAAAACTTTTTTTGCCCGAAAGTTTCCTGAAAGTTCAAGAGAATGTTTTGAGTAACATTTTATTGTAAAAGAATGCTAGTAAGGAATCTCATCCTTTCTACTTGTATAGATAGAGTGTATTTAGAAGAAAATATGTGCTTTTAAATAACAAACTGTTCTCTCCCCTTTGCAGCAATATGTTATGTTACATGACATGGTAGCAGCTCACAGCATTGTCAGGGTTTCTGTCTGCAGAGGAAACCAAGGTAAATTTTGCAGGCTGTTTGACAGTTTGAGTTGAAATCATTCATTAAGTTTAGTGCAAAGTTGGTGTTCACCAGTTCTTGTTTTGATCAGCTTGAAAGGCTTGCCTTTCTTAGCAAAAGTGCAGGGGAAAAGGAAAAGTGGAATGTAGATGAATAATCTGCTCAGGATTACCCTTCTAGATGGTATTTTTACTGAGTATCAGGTTTGTTCTGGATTAAGTGCTTGTTCTATTCCTGTTTCTCATTATCTACCACTCCACATATGTAACTGTCATTGTAGTTTCTTTCTTGGCTTAAAGACGTGCCTGTGGTGCATTTTCATTACAATTTAGTACCCAGCAGAGGCTGCAAATCAATTTCTGGGCGTCTGCTCATTTAGATAATACAGTAGTTGAAGGCAGGTTGTGGTGCGTGGTAGTGTTTTGTAAGACATGCGTTTGTGTTTTGCTTGTGTCTTTATACTGAAGTTATACTGTAGTTAATTGTTAATATCTTTTGTACAAGCTTGATTTATTTCTTTAGTTCTGCTGAACTATGTCCATGTACTCTAGAGTTTAATCTCTGATGGAATTTGGTTTATCAGTGGCTTTTTTTCTATGTCTCCTAAAAACTTCTCATAATGCCATTAATAAAACAGCGTATGATCTTGGCCATGAGGATCTTTATTGGGTTTTGTAGATGGTGGCTATTTTCTGATAAACTTGTTTGTATTTTAACACTCAGAAATAGAAGAAATCCTTTCCACCGACCTTGTGCCTGGAGATATTATGTTGATTCCATCTAATGGGACAATTATGCCCTGTGATGCAGTACTTCTCAGTGGTACTTGCATTGTAAATGAAAGTATGTTAACAGGTAAAGTAAACTTGATACCGTTTTACATGGCTAAATGTGTTAGTTTATACCTGTGTGCGTTCATAACTTGTAGTATGTTCTAGCTGAAGTGGATATGTTTGTTTTTGCTTGAAGTGTGTTCGTTTTTGCAATTACACATGCTCTGAAGTACTTACATACTTATGTCCTGCCTGTCTGCAACAGCTGCCTGGTACTGCTTGGCAACTCCAGAAATGAGTGATGGTTTTTTATCGAAAAGCTTTCTTCTTGGTAGTTTTTTTTGCCTCTTGACTTGGTGTTCTCAGTGCAGATTGAGTTCTGCAGTATGTTTCTTCAGAAAATTTTTGGCCAAACTTTTTAGCTACTGTATTGAAAAACAGGAATTATTATCTCAGGTTGTGTCTGCATCCTCTGAAACTAGGGACTTGATGTATTTGAAGGACAGCTTCAGTAAATAGGATGGATGTTTTGTTACTTGTAGGATAATCTGTCCAGACTGGCAGCATTTAGAAAATTGTAGTTTGGAGGTTGTGTTTTGTCATATTCAATTCTTTGCATATGCTTGAGCCTCTTGCTGCTGCTAGCAACTGATAAAAACTGATTGCAGCCCCAGCTTGAATGCCCTCCATCACCAAAGAAGCTGAGAATAATTTTCTTCAGCTTCTAGTTTTTCTGATTAAAGATGGAGTGATGTCTTGCAGCAGGAGAAGGAAGCTTGTCCTGTTTTCTTTCTATGAACTGTTTTTTACACCTATCTGATTTGCTGTAAGAGGCACAAAAGCTGTATTGATGAATAACGAATAGACTTTAATAGGATTTGGCTAAGGAAGCTGGTGAGCTGAGGCTAATGAGTGAGAGTACCTAATAACATGCCAAAAGGAATATGACTTCTTCCGTAAGTCTGCTTCTGTGCTGAAGAAGTGTGATTATATTGTTCTATTGTACTTGCAATTGTGAAGGAAAAAATGTCTGTTCTTATTGGATCTTGCTTAGAGACTCTTTTTCCTTTTAAGGTGAAAGTGTTCCTGTCACAAAGATTAATCTACCAAATCCTTCAGAAGATCCAAAAGCAACAGGAGATGAAATATACAGTCCAGAAGTGCACAAACGGCATACTCTGTTCTGTGGAACCAATGTCATTCAAACCCGTTTTTATACTGGAGAATTGGTCAAAGCTCTAGTAGTGAGAACAGGTATCGATTGTTAAGTTTATCACTTTGCTAACATCACTTTGTTTACATACTACTCATTTTTGTAGGTGCATATCAACTGTTACTTTGAATATTGTGTTCAGTGTTGCTGCACTTGTATAAATGAGTATACTCCAAATAGTTTGATAAATGTCTTACAACAATAATAGAACTAGCTAATGGCCTGGAAAACTGGCAACCAAGGAAGTGAATCAGTCTTTAGCATCAATATAAACTTACCTGAATGCATATTCAGGTCTCTGAGGTGTGTTTTGCGGCATGTTGGTTGAATTACATATCCCTCTCTGAAAAGGTTTGGCATCCTGTTAGATTGTGCGGATAGTGGAGAATGGCTTGTTTTAGTGGAGTCATTGTCAATGGCAGATGTTCTTTGCCCGTAGTTTTGCCAAAGCACATAACATTTGCTTTAAAAAATGTGTTAAATCTAGCCCTTTCTACAGAAGTGCTTACCCATGCTAATATGGTAGAGGTTTGGTTTAAGTGATAGAGGTGTTGTATTAAAAACAATTGCAGACTGTAGTTGTGGGATTCTGCTTTACAAATATGGTCTGAAGAAAACCACCACAAAATAGACAAATGTAAGCTATAATGCACGCTACAACAGAATTGAATAGAATACATTTGGCTGCATTGGCTAGAATACTACTTAAAGCAAGTTTTCCAACAAGTAACTTCATGCTAATTAGCCTCTTCTTTCTGTAGTGTCTTCTCTTCACCTTCTGTTAGTCTGTTGTAGCAGTAAGTGTTCTGACTTGTTAGTTAAATTCATTAATGTCTTTCTAGGGGCTTTTATTAACTTTCAAAGAAAAATATTTCCCTTCCCTTGGACACAACTGTCCTTTAATAATATCCATCTCAACTTCTTTTGTTTCTTAAAAAATCAATTTCATGTGCACAGCCTGATGTGTCTATACAGATAGGTGGCCCAAACCGCAACAGAAATTAACTGCTGAAGACTTATTTCTTCTACTCCTTGGGAAGGATAACGCTTTTATTCTAGTCTGAAACCATGGTCTGGAACTCTTACAAGGAAAACTGCAATTGCTTCCAACACACAGAGTCTTACTGCCATGACATTTGAGGTCATTTTTTTAATCTGCTCCTTGCCCATGGCAGGTCAGAGTTAGCTCCTGTGTTGGAAACAGCATGAATTTGGGTCTGTGGACCTTGTTCAGGTTTCACATATGGACAAGAACACTTTTCCTGCTACGACTATATATAGAGAGAGGAGCCAAGGGATACAAACTCCTCTCTGTTTTCGTGTTTGGTTTGCAGGGTTGGCTTTTAGGCAAGCAGGGAATTTCCCACTCTACAGAAGCGGACAGATGTCACAGTGCTTGCAGCTTGTCACTCCTAAGGTGTCTGGTACTAAGAACTAAAGTAATTCTTACCTAGTGAGATACAAGTAAAAATCTCTTTATCTGCGGGAGGGGGATGCCACGAAATTGAAGATACTAGAAAATCTGTTTCTCAAAATGATTCTATGAGAGCAAAATTGCATATGGTTAGTATGCAAAGACAGGTCTTTTTTGTAAATCAGGATATACGATTGATCTGCTGGGGCTGTACTCACAGACTCTTCAGAGTTAAGCCTTTAACATGAGATGTTTGATGTTACAGGTGAAATATACATAAAATACCAGTGAACTAAATTTGCTTCTGAAGCTCAGTTCATGGATATGTTAATGTGTGTGTCATTTTGGCTCCTATTGTAATTATAAAGAGTTCAAACCTGGTAACTTTTCTAGAGAACAGTTCGCTGAAGCTGTCTGTCCAGTGTGTTCTCAAGACACCACATGAGGTTTCCATTTCTTGTTTTAGCATGGTGCATCCTAGCTTCTGTGGCTGCAGAACCTAATGCAAAACCATTTTAAAAATCATAAAAATAGTTCTGATTTTTTTTTTTTTTTTGACTGCTGTGTCAAATTACAAAGCATTTGTGACTAAATACTTAAGTACCTACCGACGTGTTGAACTTCTCTGAACAGGCCCATAGTTGTATTCTTAAGTAGCAAATACAAAGCCTGGAGGCTTCATACCTTGTTCCTCTTGTGATGGACTCATGGTCTATAAGAATGGTGCAATAGCTGCTTCCTTCGGGTGGAATCTTGTAATCCAAGTATCGGTGTGGAGGGCTGAGCCTTTGCTGGGATGATGTGCAGGCTGAGAAGCTGTCAAGGAGCTACCAGCAGACCTGACATTGATTTTGAGATTGTAATAATAAGACTTTGAAGTCTAGGCAGATACAAGATGTTTCAGGCTTACAAAATGGGGCAGCGGTGTTGACTTCTTCACGTGTTGAGACAAGGGTTCAAAGAGGATCTCAGGCTATGTGCTGGTTCTCTGATTCTAAGACCTGTAGAAGTCTAGTCTACTGCTCAGATGTCAACATGTGATCAAGAAGTGGGTTTCTCCAAAAGATGATTCTGTGCACTGCAGGTTTTTTCTGAATCTTTCTGACTGTCAAGGGAGCTTACAGGGACTTGCCATTTAAGTATTTAAGGTTGGACTCTGTGAGCGAGTTCATTTGCTTTTTGTGAGGACTGGCTTAATTAGACAACTAATTAATATACCCACTAGCTCTGCGCTGTGAGGAACAGCATGCTCTACAACAGACCTGTCCAGGCCAAACCGTTTGAGGGTTTACTGGTGCTCTAGAAGAGTGTTTGCAGCAGCTGCAGGTCATTGCCCTGGGAGAGAAACACTTAGTGTGATGTGCACATACATTTTTGATACACCTTAATTACACTGTTGCAAAACATCTGTTACTGTATATTGAGAAAGAGTCGTAATGAAATCAGTAGCTTAAGGGTTTCATTGAGTCTTTTAATGTATTTTAATAGCTTTGCTCTTGTTCATACTTTCAATAACTTGCTCTTTATTATTTACAGGCTTTAGTACTGCTAAAGGACAGCTTGTTCGTTCCATACTATATCCAAAGCCAACTGATTTTAAACTCTACAGAGATGCCTATTTGTTTCTCCTGTCTCTGGTAGTGGTGGCAGGCATTGGGTTTCTTTACACGGTTGTCAATAGCATCTTAAAGGAGGTATGTTTTCATTTCTTGACCAGAATTGCCTTATTTTAGTAAAGGGTTGATCATGATTTCAAACACACTTCAGATGATGAGAAACAATTTGATTTTAAGTGAAAATTTCTTTGCTTTATTTTGTATTGATGGAACTAGAAAGGCAAACTTACTGGGAACAAAATTCAACAAAGGATTTGAATATATTACAGTGAAATTCAAGTTTACCTCAATTTCTACTGACCCAGTTGCTAGACTTTTATCTTGATTATATTCAAGATTACCACCTGGCTGTTATCAACTTGGAAGAAATAAATCTTAACCAAGAAATTTTTTCTCTCCAAAAGGTTTGCATTATTCAGTTGTTGTTTTAAAGTAATATATTTGCAGGATGAAAAGTGAAAATGTGAAGTTATGGGTTGTGGATAATTTAGGACTGGATCATCATGGCTGCTGCTGATGAGTGAAGATTGTGCTGGGTTTCTGGGCAATCCAGAACATGCTGTAGTGGGGAAAACAATGTGTGGATTTTGGATTTGATAACAGTGGTGTAATGTTCCAGTGGGATAGTGAATCTTTAAGTAGTGAGTTCTTGTTCATTAACTCTGACCTTTATTGCAGGTTCCAGCTCATACCATCATCATTGAGTCTCTTGACATTATCACTATCACGGTGCCTCCAGCGCTCCCTGCTGCCATGACTGCTGGTATCGTTTATGCACAAAGGAGGCTGAAAAAAATTGGCATCTTCTGCATCAGCCCGCAAAGGATAAATATTTGTGGCCAGCTGAATCTTGTGTGTTTTGATAAGGTTAGATGAATTTTGAAACTTGGTGTTGCCACCTGGAGAGGTATTGTTTTATAAACAGGAATCTTTATAGACTAGCAGCTACAGGAAAATTCATTACTTTCATATAACATCGGTTTTGTCCTGTTAGCTTCCAAGTATTAAGTGTTTGCCACCCGTTAACTCTGTTAATTTAGTCTGTGCTGAAAATTTGTTACAATACAAGAGCTGCTTTCTTATCTCAGAGACTCCCAAGTCCTAACTTATTACTGCCACCTCCGAAATGTGAGAGTTGGGGGTCTGTTAAGAGTTGTACGTAGTACACAGGCTTCTGGAAAATTGAAGTGTGAAATGAGAGTTGTTTCTCATTTTCATTTGTTTCAATGAAAAGCCAAACCAGTGTGTTTTGTTATTATTTTTTAACAGAAACATGAGTGAAAGGCAGTAATGACACTGACCAGAATCCTTTGCTTTTAGCTAGTTCTTAGATAAAATTCATTTTCATCCTTAGATTTTTTGGTCTAAAGTCTTAAGTACCCACACTAAATTTATTATTTCCCTTGTAAATATATTCCAGTTACTGTTTTAGCTATGTAAGACAGTAGTACTAAGGGTTTCACACCTTTTTGTCTGTCACCACCAATTCCTGAATATAGAGATGTTGAGTTATCATCTTTGGATTTTCAGGGTCTGTTTCATTTGTCCTTTCTCCAAGGAGGGGTGCGATTGCTTTGAATAATTTTCTTAAAGTTACTTAACAGAATTGGAACTTGGTTACTAGCAAAAAGCAAGGGGCAGATTGTATTGCCTGTCCCAAAATCTCAATTTTTGAGTGAAAACAAGATAAAATATATTGTTCAGGTGTAATTTGGTTAATTAGGTGTTAATTTTTGCTTTACCTGAGGATAACTTGTTTCTGAGGGCTTTTTCTTCTTGCCATTTTTCAGACTGGCACACTTACTGAGGATGGCTTGGATCTTTGGGGAATTCAACGGGTAGAAAATGCTCGGTAAGGATAAGCTCAGAGCTGACAGCAAATGTGATACTTAATTGTGTTTTAACAGCTTCAGTAGAATAGGATAGAAAATTCAATATGAGCTCAAATATGTTGTTTGCATTTCTGTAATGAGGTGTAAGAACGCAACTGAAAATATGGTTTAGGTGTTAGGGAAGTTAAAACTCTTACGAGGCTGAGGTGGAATTTAATTTGTTAGAGTCGGAGACTTCATTAAGTTCATACCGCAGAAGTGATGCAGTTAAAGTACAACGTTTGCTTAATCCTGTGCTCCTAATTGATGACTTTTTGGACTGCTAAAATGAATTAGCTTAGCTAATTGAGATAAGTACAAAGTGATAAGAGGCCTCTGTATGAGGAATCAAACGAGGCAATGAATTCACACAGAGTTTTTGAAGGAGACAGAATTTGTTACTGAGCACAGAGTCTTAATCTGTTTTCTGTGATGTGTGAAAATACAAGTGAAGAGATTTGTACAGTCAATTTGCTTCTGTTAATCTAAACAAACCTTTTGAATTGGCTCATAATAAATAATTATAGTGCTAAGTATGTTATTACTTCATTGTTTTAGTTTCCTTTTGCCGGAAGAGAGGGCTTGCAGCGAGAGCTTGCTCAAGTCTGAGTTTGTTGCTTGCATGGCAACTTGTCATTCCCTTACGAAAATTGAAGGGGTGCTTTCTGGGGATCCGCTTGATTTGAAGATGTTTGAAGCAATAGGATGGGTAAGTATCTGCTTGTTTCAAGACAAGCAATGTTTTTAACATCAGTAATCTGAAATCTCCTATGCTGTTACATACAAGAGCAGCCATTAAACTCTGTTTCAAGCTGTAACTGTAGACCAGTGGGCTTTCACAATGCCTGTGTGTCAAAGCAAGTATTAATATGAAAATGTTCCTAGAATGTGTTGTGTGCAGCAATTCATAGAACTGAAAGAATCTGAAGAGATGATTTACTGCTTTCTGATGATGTGTGTGGCAAGGTTTTGATGCATATAATAAATGTGTGAAATAGCTAAGTGGATCTTAAGTTAACTGCTACATTAAGACATTTAATTCTCACAGGAAATCTTGTTTAGAAAGATCATTGCACCTTGGGCTGACTTCCAAGCCTGGTTTTTTGTTGTTGTTTTTTTTTTTTCCTGAAAATTACATTATGAGAAAATCGAAGTTAATGAATGTATTCATTAGTAGATTATTTTTAATACAGATTTTAGAAGAAGCAACTGAAGAGGAAACAGCCCTTCATAATCGAATCATGCCGACAGTGGTTCGACCTTCCAAACAACTTTTCCCAGAGTCCAAGCAAGCAGCAAATCAAGAAATGGTATAAAAATTCAAAGTAATTATTTGAGTTAAAGTAATCCTTCATGCTAAACAAATACATTTTACCTTATGTTGTGTTCTGGCTGATGTAATTCAAACAGGATCAAAACTGTGTGGTTTTTGATGGCAAAGATACAGCAGACATGTTTCAACTCTTGTTGGAGGTCATAGTTCAGTATATGCCACTTTCAACATGAGCAGATTGACTTGTCAGCGTTATTACCCTTATGGACTAGTTCTAAAGTGCTGTAATGCCTTTTGAGCTTACACATTTTAATACGAGTATCATTACCAGATTCTTATTGTGCTAATGAAGTGCTATGGGGTGCTCACCTTGCAGGTTCAGTTAAAACAGTTGTTCGTTCGCATCACTGCACAGCATGGAATTCTTGCCACTGCTGTACCTTAGAGACATATGCTTTAATTAAGTGCCAAGTTAAAAATAAAATGTACTTGGCAGACTTAAAATTTTCTCCTATCTGTATGTTGAAGTATTTTTTTTTAATACTTCAGGAGAGGAAATTTAAGCATGTGACTGTATATCCAGGTTATCACGGAGCAGAGTAGTGAGCAGGTATAGCAAATTGATTCCTCTGTATGAGTCATATTATATAGTAAATAGAAGTGTCTTTTTTTATTCAGAACGTGGTGTACATGCACAGCAGTAATTACTGTGTGGTAGTTGACGTGAACATTCTTGAAACTTATTACATGATGTTTTTGGGATATACTTAATAATCATGGTCTTGTTCTGAAATACCATAGTACTTTAATCATTTGCATGGGCTAAACAGACACAGGTTGGACTGCGAAAGGTCTTGCAAATTCTAATCAGGAAATCAAGCTCTAAAGTTCTACTGTGTCTCACCTAAAGGATACTAAACAGATGCAGTATATTCATATTCAGCTTCTATGAAATCCATTGCAAATACTTAATATTGAGTGCTATGTGGAGTTGTTTACTGATTTATGTTGAAATAGTTTGTAACTGAAAAAAATATTTTAAAATATTTACAGTAAATGTTTGTTTTGGTTTTTTGTAGGAATTGTTTGAGCTTTCGGTAAGTATGTTTTTTTTCAATTAAGCATCTGCCTCTTTTCTTAGAATGAACATGGATATAACCCTTTTCTTCCTTCCTTCCTGTATGACACAGACCAGTTACGAGATTGGAATTGTGCGCCAGTTTCCATTTTCTTCCGTTTTGCAACGGATGTGTGTAATAGCAAGAGTTCTAGGGGAGAAGAGAATGGATGCTTACATGAAAGGTGCCCCTGAAGTGATTGCCAGCTTGTGTAAGCAGGAAACAGGTAATGGAACAAACTGCTTTTATTTCTTGTGTAGCTCAGCTGTAATATGAATAATTTTAATAACTCTAAACTTGGCCTTTTTAAAGTTCCTGTTGACTTTGAGTGTGTCCTGGAAGAATACACTAAGCAGGGCTTCCGCGTTATTGCTCTTGCTCACAGAAAACTGGAGTCTAAGCTTACGTGGCACAAAGTCCAGACTATTAATAGGTAAGAGTGACTTCACTTTTTTAATTGGTAAAAGGCTTTAAAAGCTGCATGTTTTGGATGAATGATGTAATGTTTATTTACGGTTAAATCAGTTACTACTCTTCTTTAGCTTTCTTCTGTCTTGTCGTATGTAGTTCTTTGCATTCTTTATTTGTACCCTGGACAATACTTAGAAATTTAAGATAAGGATGTTTTTCTGCAATAAATGTAAATCCTGAGAAACACTCTTAAGCTTGGAATGAACTGTAATATTATTTTTTATGGTCTTTAATTTATTCTTGTATGGCAGAAAATGTCATCTGATTTCATTGTTACTTTCAACATACTCATATAATCTGTGTCTATTAAAGATAATGGCACATAGTGGCAACCTGTGCATGTTTGATTTAGTTTCTTCATCTGCTATAGGCAGCATGTCTGTTTTCTCATGGCAAAGCTTGTCAGAATGTTTTGGAAGGCAGAAAGGTTTCTAACTTGGAAGAGTAGTATTTCCTGTTAATTATTTTTCAGCTGGTCCTAGTTTTGTGGATAATGGCATGTTTTCCATAGTGTCTGAAAGTGCTGGCTTTGACTCTATTCTGTCAGCTCTGTGTACAAGATGAACTTTTTGCAAAGCAGAGAAATGGGTTTTCCAATTTAAAGTGTAAAAATCTACAGTAGCAGTATAATACCCAAGACCTGTAAATATATGGACTTTCATGTAAACCAAAGTTAATTAGTTGCTTTACTTAATTAGCTGATGTCTATTAATCTTACTAGCATTGGCAACATAATTTAGTAGCTTTTATGCTAAGGTTCAGCCAATATGGAAATTAGAGATATGCATTCTAAACAAATCTTAAAATTTGACTGAGAATGCAGTTAGCTTCGAAACATTTCTTCTAGTAAGAATCTTTTTGAGAATGGAATTTCTTTTAGGAAGAGTTCTTGTGGAAGAAATTAAAAATTGTGCTTGAGGAAACAACATTTTCTCATACCAGTTTTCAACTGAACCAGGGGAAATATGTACAAATAATTGTGAATGATGATGTCTCTTGGGTCACTTTTTATAAAGCAAATTTTTCACTATTCATCGTTAAAAATAAACATTTCTCTTTACTTTGATAAACAGAAAATCAGGCTCTTAATCTCCATCTAACATTTGTGATTCTGATGTTCTCTTCATTACCTTCTTTTCTACAGAGATGCTATTGAAAGTAACATGGATTTTTTGGGGTTGATTATAATGCAAAATAAGCTAAAACAAGAAACCCCTGCTGTACTTGAAGAATTGCATAAAGCCAACATTCGCACTGTCATGGTTACAGGTTAGCATGTAAACTTTCATACTTGAAAGATAAAAATCCATCTCTTTTTGGTCTTATTTTTAATTATAGTGTATTAAGCCAAGTTTTAGTGTCAATAGCTTGGAGTTACACTGTATTTATAGCAATAGGGAAGTTCAGAAACTGTTGTGAGAGTATTCAGACACCAGTCTGTTTCTTTTTGGGGTGAAAGTTGCTTTGGAAAGTCAGACATCAGAAACCAGTATAAGGATTAATTCTACTTTGTAGCTTCCTCTCCCTAGTTCTGCGCACAAGTTACTTTATACTGAATTGCAGGATGAAAAACCTCAGAGGTCTTTCAAATCAGAGTAGGTCCAAGTCCTGGTCTGATCTTATGACTGAACCTGCTTTGAGCAGGAGGTTGGACTAGATGGCCTCCTGAGGGTTCTTACCATTTTGAATTAGAAGTTGCTTTCTATTCCATTTTTTTTGTAAGAATGACTTATGTCCCCATAAGTGGGCTAGGTACCTACTCAGCATTTCCCATGCAATATGCATGTTTGTTTTTAAAATCACAGGTATTTCAACTTTGGAATAATGTTTTGATAGGCTAGTGACGCAACTCAGTGTTTGCATGTTGTGTGACCATGTTTAAAAAGCAGTATTTTAAATGGCCGCATGTTTTCTGCCCAATTTTCAATATATACTAAGATTTGGTCAATTAAGAGATATTTATGGCTGAAAGACGCATACAAAATTTCTAGTGATGTTAGTGCAGGGGAGGGGTTTAACGGGTTAGACCTTGAATTTTGTCTTTAGGCTTGGTTTGCCCTGAGACTGTCACTAGTACATTAGGCAGTCCTCTTCCTCCTTTAAAACTGGCTTTGTTAGATTTTCTCTTATGTGGAATATCAGTGTATGCTATCGATCCTTTTCTAAGTGAAACTTTTTAAATGCGATTGTTTAACAGGGGATAACATGTTAACTGCTATCTCTGTGGCCAGAGACTGTGGAATGATTCTACCTCAGGATAAGGTCATTATTGCTGAAGCACTACCTCCAAAGGATGGGCAGGCTGCCAGGATCAACTGGCATTATGCAGATACCCTCGCAAAATGCACTAGTTCATCACCAGCCATAAACTCAGAGGTAATATGAGCATTCTTATGCTGTTGGAGTATAAGCAGTTAGTTTTACTGTTGAGTTTCTTTTTATCTTATTCTGTTGAATAGCAAATCTACTGTTAAGTGTCAAATAAAAATTGATTTGCTAGTTAACTTTCAGATCTCTTAATATCAAAGAGTAGTAAAACAGCTGGGGGAGCTAGTTTTTCAACTGTGATAAAACATTTGACATTTTAGTTATGGAGGAGAACGGGTTTTTTCCCACATTTCAAGTTGTTAAGACTGGTCTAGCTGCTTGTCTTTGAAATGTTAAACCACATTTTCTTATTGTTTAATAAGTATTTTCATTGTATGAAGTTTTCTTTCAAGTAACATTCCTCTGGTGTAGGATCTCTAGGAGTGCGCCTCTGAGTATTAGCTTGAAATTAAAAGGTATCTGTGTAAATACACTGCAGCTAGAATATTAAACTATTTTTGGTAGGATATTTCAGTTAAATTGGTCCATGAAAGCCTTGAGGATCTCCAGATGACCAAATACCATTTTGCAATGAATGGAAAGTCATTTGCAGTGATTTTGGAGCATTTTCAGGACCTGGTACCCAAGGTGAGCATTATACTTGAGTATGGGCACTTTTGATGGTGAACAGACTTTTCCCTGTAAGCATTAAGAAATATTCTGTCTTCCAGCTTGTGTTACATGGCACTGTGTTCGCTCGCATGGCGCCTGATCAGAAAACGCAGTTGGTGGAAGCTTTACAAAATGTAGAGTAAGTATTTACTTAGGCATAGAAAGCAGGAGGGTTGACAGCGTTTGGTGTGATAGGAGGAAGAAATTATGTATACTGCTAGCTGTTTTGCCAAATGGAAGAGACTGGGCTAATATAAATTCCTTGAGTTGGTAAATCAGCCTCTTAGCTGATCAGGGGTGAGAGTAGTACCATCTGCTGGCTGCTTGTGAAAGTTTCAGGCTTTTCATGGAGCTACAAATGATTAATAACTAAACTGACTAACAAGTTTTATAAGTCTTGTTGCTTGGCCTAATAAACAAATCTGTCAAATGTCTCTTGTGTATTAAACAAGAATTAATGGGATGGCTCCTGTTCACATATGGTCAGTACATCACTGTTGGTGTCAGGCCTTGCAGCCATACAAAATGCTACAAAAGTCTCTTTGCCTGGAGCAGAGATGCTTTAGACCATCTTGGAATGACGAAGGGCTGATAACCGTGATTGGTTTGATTCAGCTGGCTAAGGCATGTTACTTTTCTGTCTACTTCCTTACGTGTAAAATGGCAACAGTAATTGCTTTTAGCATTAACGATCACTTGTTATTATGCAAACCCTGAATAAGTCAAATAATATAGAAGTATTTAATGAAATGAGCGAAGTAGACTATGATTAGGGAATGGTCCAGAATACTGACATCTGTTTGGTTTTTATAGTTACTATGTGGGCATGTGTGGAGATGGAGCAAATGACTGTGGTGTAAGTATTTTTATTTTCCATACTGAACTGTTCAGTTAAACTTTACAGCTGAAAGCAAGTTTTAAAATGTTCTCTATTTCAATGTTACCTGTCAGGCACTAAAGAGGGCACATGGTGGTATATCTTTGTCTGAACTTGAGGCTTCTGTGGCATCACCATTCACTTCCAGGACACCTAGTATTGCCTGCGTGCCAAAGCTGATCAGGTAATGCCACTTACTGTGAGCTTAAATGCGTCCGTGTAACTCATTTTGCATACCCTATATTAGTATATGTGTGATGCTGTAGGAGGCCAGTTTGAATTAAAGAAAAAGCCATACGAGCAATTAGTAGTTCTTTCTTTACTGAAGGTACTCTGAGCAAAGGCTTGCCATAGCATGACATCCTTCAGTATTTTGTTATAAAACGTTTTGTCCATGTAAAGTTAATTTTTTAGAGCATGAGCAGGCTTCTACACATTAGCATGTAATTTGGTGTCTTAGTGACTATGCTAGTTTCCAAAAAGGCTATGTGTAATTGCAAGCAGTAAAATTCTTTGGATAACTGCTCAGCACTATATGAAGTAGAAAACAAATTTTCTAAATAGGGTTTGACCAACTTCTGATTCAGGAATTAGAAGTTAGGTAATAATTTTGGATAAAGGTCAGCCAGAGAAGAATCTAGTTAAGTCTGTGTGGAACTGATGAAGTAATGCGCAATCAGAAACATTTCTAAGTCAGCAGCTCTGTGGCTGGCTGCATGTTCATTCAATCCAAGATGTAAACTAGCACTTCATAGAAGCTTTTGCAAGCAGACCTTCATTTTAAAACCTCTATTGGAAAACCACATAAAGTCCAAAGAACACTGAAGTAAGGTGGTGGCTCAGTTAAAAAGAATGCTCACAGCTTCGATGTACTTGAATATGTACCATTCTGACCCCTTTTTTCTCTGTGTGTCTTCAGCCTAATGTTCCTCAAAGGGTTTGTTGATGTGTTTAATTGAAGCTAACATTTTTCTAAGCAGAATTTAACTGCTTGCACAGAAGGCTTTCTAGTTACCTGATGGCATTTGTTTTGACAGGGAAGGCCGTGCTGCTTTAATAACATCTTTCTGTGTGTTTAAGTTCATGGCATTATACAGCATTATCCAGTACATCAGTGTTACTCTGCTGTATTCTGTAAGTATTCTGTAAGTGCTTAAACATTATTTAAAAACTGACAGCATTTTAAAATAACCTAACTTTATTTAAAGGGCAATGCTTTTCCTTTATGTAAGGATTGAAAAGAGAGCAGCTTGCAAGTGTTGAGTTAGAAGAGGGAAAAAGTAAAGTGGAGTATTTCCTGTTAATATGATTTAATGCACAATATGGTGTGTGTATTTTAATTTGTATTCTGAGTAAGTTAAACATGCAAAGTATTAAAGGACCTTTGAGGTGGAAATTTTGACAACTGTATGTATATGTATTAAGATTATGGTGCTTAGAGAACTGGGCCTAAGCTATTATTTCATTGGTTTGTGAGATTCAGTAATATAAGTTTGATTACAGATTTCAATTACTAATAGCTTATGCGTCTTGAAACTCAAAATTTTTTCATACCTTGATACTTCAGGAATTCATCTATATGAGCTGTAGAGTATTCAAGACTCCTGCAGATGAAAGAAGCCAGTTTGACAAGAGACTATCTCATTTATAAAGAGAAATTTAAAGAATTAATGCCATAGGAGTGTCACTGTCGTAATTTCTTCACACCAAGAAACACCCTAATGTTTCAGTTGTGATTTCTGTCTAGATCCTGAGCAATTTGGGAGATTTCCAGTTTCTCTTCATTGATTTGGCAATCATTTTGGTGGTTGTCTTCACTAGTAAGTATTGTGTTGAATTATCACTGCTGGCTTTTATAAAGCAGTTTTTGCTTGGTCACATTTTCTTTAATAGCTAATTACATGCTGTTTAAAAAAGCCAAACCACTGTGTACTGAATTAGATTCGTCTGAAGTTTGTGAAATGTCCTCCTATGAAATGCAGGTTGTGAAAAGAAGTTCTTAACAGTACAGGAAGTTATAAATATCCATTGACATGGGGAAACTGGTTTTGGAATCAAAACAGGACTTTTCCCAATATCGTCTTTCACATATGTTTTGATTTCTTGCATTTGTAGTTGAACTTCTGTCCACAAGATGTTATACTTGAAAACTATTGTCTAGTGAAATATTTAATTCCACATATGAACCTCCCACTAAGTTGACTGTCTAACAGTAGAATTTTCAAGTTTATTAGAAGCTGCTTCTTTGAAGCAGTGGCAGACCAAAGCTGAGGAGACGAGCTATAAGTCCTTGTGCCAGACACAGGGAATTTGGCCAGACACCCCTAATTCCTTAAGTCTCATGGCCTCTATTATTGTTCCCTGCTGTCCTGTGCTGCTGGGGTCACCAGCCAGTAGAAGGCACTGTGACATTATTCTAGCATGTTATATAATCTTTTCAAGGTGGTTTCATACTTGCAGTTCTGGATTCATTTTTAAAGTGATGTCATGAGCAAGCCATTCTAATTCCACAGAATGGGAACAGGATGATTCTTGAAAACCATAATGATGTAATGTGTAATTTGCTTTTCTTTCTCTTTGCAGTGAGTCTGAACCCTGCTTGGAAGGAGCTTGTTGCGCGAAGGCCCCCATCAGGGCTTATCTCAGGTCCACTTCTGTGTTCCGTTTTGTCTCAGATCATCATCAGCTTTTCTTTCCAAATCTTCGGGTTTTTGTGGGTTAAACAGCAATCCTGGTATGAGCCTTGGACCCCGGACTCTGAGTAAGTGTTTCAGTGGCTCCGTGCAGGATACAGTGATGACTGGAGAGCTGGAGGCAATAATTGCTCTCTTTTTTATTGACCCCCTTTGGGGACGTTGTAAATAAAGCTTCTGTGTGGCAGCTTGTTAGCTGGATTTTTTTGTGAAAAGCATACTAATATGCAGGAGTTACCAATGGCTGAAATGCAGAGTTAAGTCGAAACCAGACTGTGTGGTCTTGAAGACTCTTCAACCTTGGGACAACTGAGATCGAAATTTTAAATTAACTATTCAGACTCTTCTATATTATAAAGTTTTGTTTTCTGTTAGAATTCCAGTAAATCAAATTCATAGTTGTGGAAATGAAGAGGTGTTTTAGATTGCAATATTTTCTTACCTGTCTTTAAAGTGTATGTACAGTGATAGTTTCCAAACAATCATGTAGTTAACTGACAAACTGGAAGCATAAAAGAACTCAAAGCTCAGAATTCATAGAAATTGCTGCCCCCCTGCCACAGTTTTGAGTTATTTCTTACTACTTGCAATAGGTTTTCAAGCATGAACTTTTTTTACTACTGTATCAATTTGTTCTGTCATTACTTTTGTTATTAAGTAGGCCTTGTTTTTGTCTTCTCCTTAACTCACTGTTAAATGTCTTTTTTTATGTTGTAGTGCATGTAATGTATTGGATGCCACAAACACCAGCTCTGCAGGTGGTGGGAATGAGACTCTTCATGATGAACATAACATTAAAAATTATGAAAACACAACTTTGTTTTTTATATCCAGTTTTCAGTACCTCATAGTGGCAATTGTCTTTTCTAAAGGAAAGCCCTTCAGACAACCATGCTACAAAAATTGTAAGTCCTTTCTTACTGTATACAGTTCTATAGTAAAACTCCAAGTGACTGCACACTTGTTTATTCATGGCTCACAATTCCCTTGTGCCACTTCAGCAGTAATAGTGTTGCTGGGAGAACATAGCACAATTATTCTCTGATAATCAGAGGGAGAAATAGGAAAGTATTAAACTGTATGGATAAATTTGTGTTAATGGTTGCTTTGTTTGGAGAAGTATATGTGTGTATACATTTTAGCTCCACAAGTGAGCCAGTGAGAAATTGAGTCTAGCCTTCTGTCTCTTCATGGCAATCAGTGCAACTTGTGTTGCCAAAATCCCATGATACATGGGACAACTGTCTAAAACTGGTTGTGAGATGGTCTGATTAAAATACCTTTTCTTCTTTTGCAGTTCTGTTTGTTATATCTGTGATAGTTCTTTACGTCTTCATAATTTTCATCATGTTGCATCCCGTTGAATCTATTGACACATTTCTTGAGGTAAGATTCAGCAGATGTGCAGGTGTCTGTACTTCCTAGGGTAACTGATCGGCTGCCTTTTGGGCAAGCTTGGGCCCTTTAGAGCATTAACTTCACATCTCTGCCGAGGGGAAGGGAGAATTTGTAACTCTGAGCCTGTCTTGAACATGTGTTCACTTCATGTGTGTGTTGCTAACCTCTGGCAACTTTTTCTCACAGCTCGTGTGTGTGCCATATGAGTGGCGCCTAAGAATTCTGGTCATTGTTATTCTCAATGCAATTGTATCTGTGCTGATGGAGGTAAGAAAATCAAATGGAAAAAATGCTTGTCTGTTAAATGTGTTTTTTCAGGGTATGTGTTTATCTTTTGTTTAGAAAGCCTCTCTTCACAGCATGCCAGTGTAAGTGGCCACTGTTAAGCTTGTATTCCTAAAAATGTCCTTGTAGGCTAGATTAAAGGTGTCAAGGATTTCTGTGTGAAAGGAACAATTTCTAAAACTTTTTTTAATTAAAAAGGTGGAAAAAATTGAAAGACACATACTTTATTTCAGCTGTTACGTAGGACAATACTCTCAGCATTTATTTGCTGTGTTAATTCAGTTCAGAATGACACTACATATGAAAGAACTATATAAAATCCTGGGGAGAGCCCATCTTCATTCAGTTGGATCATACGCATAGCTTATTGTTCAGAGTAATGCAGATCTATATAACTTGTTCGTCTAATCTGATCTAAGTACAGATGTTCATGCAGATCTGCTTTTTCCAGCCCTGAGCTTGTTCAGAGTCATTCACTCTGGATTTTGACCTCTTCTGCTGTGATTCCAGGGTTAGTGTGGGCAGAAACAGGCCCTTCCTTTCATCCAGGTACCTCCGTGTTGTTACCAAGAATCAAAGTCTGACAGATGCATTTTCCAGAAGCAGTCTGGATCCAAAGGCAGTAATTTATTCCTGTGGTTAGTTGTTCTCCCTGTTAAACTGATGACATTTTTCCAACCTGAATACATTTAGGTTTTGGTTGCAGCCATTAGTCACTTTTTTTTCCACAAGTTGAAAAAGCCTTTCAACATTATCTAGCCCTTGCACACTACAATTACCTGCTTTTACTGAATAACATTCTCTGCAGCTTCTGGTCAGTATTTCCATTAATGTATAAGGGATTGCTATGAAGGTAACCAGCATAATGTTTGCTTGGATCATACCATTTGGCCTTTGAAGATTATTATGCCGTTAATATTCTTTCCAGTTGACTAGGGATTTTTTCCCCTTTTATTTGTGACTTAGTAAAAATAAAAACAAACTTTTTTTTTTTATACTTTGACCAAAATTATCAAGGCTTTGTGTTCACACTGTTGTTCCAAATAGAATTTGCAATATATTCTATTATGTTGCTGCCTAGTGGAACATGTTTTTCAGTGCTTTCACATGATAGGGAATAATTTGATTTTTCTAAAACATAGCAGTAGACGCAAATATCTTTGGCTTTTGCCTTGTGAACAAGTTTATCCTCTCCTAAAGATCCTGTGCCTTTCTTACCTTGTCTTATATTTACTCTAATGCTGCTTGTGATGTTTTCCTTTATGCCATTTAATTATTTTGTTCCTTTGTACTACTAAACTCTTAGTAGTTTTCTTTTTGCCTCCTTCTATTTTGCCTCCTTTTTGTTGAAAGTTAAATTTTGTGTATATTGATATCTTTACTACTGAAACAAAATAGTTATGCTGAAGCTGTAAAATTGTGCCTTTTTTGTCTTCCAGTAAATTTAAAGCAAACCTAGATAGAAATATTTTTTTCCTGTTTACTTTTATAGTCAGTTTTGACATTTTTATTACCACCTCTGGGAATTCAGCTCTTTTTAAGCACTAAGAGTATTCCCTGGAATTGAGCTTTTTATTGATACGTGGAGTGTAAATAGGTGGTGGTTACAATTTTCAGTCCAGTGATAAATGTTACTGAGTGAAATAAACTTCCCTTCTGCTGAAAAATTGCTTTGTTCTGCCAGTGATCTTTTTAACTTTTATACAACCTGGTGATGTTTCTGTTCGGGAGGTGTAAGAGATCTGGTAGAAAGTCTGTACAGTGTGTCAGTCCAGGTCCCAGCACATGCCTCTCGAGGACAGATGGTTCTCCTCTGGTTTAGATGTTCATAAGGTTCCACTCCTGGGCCTGTTGGTTGCCTCATCAATCTGTAAACTTCTGAATTTCTACTAAACATAACCTAAGCAATATAATTAATGTAGAGCATTTGCTTTCACTCAGTATTTCAAACCCCACCCCACTCTTTTTCCTATGCAGGTCTGCATTAGCATCTTTGAACACTTTATTCACCTGTCATTACCAAAACTGGTAGGGTGATTTGTCACATTCCTTTTAAGCAGGCTTTTACTATTTATCTCGTTGCCCATACTTTAGTAGTGGAGCAGAAGTACCTATGGAATTTAGTTTTCTTGATATTAATTGTTTGGGACGTTCTGCTTTGGCTTAAAACCTTTTTCTTCCACTTTCACTGCTAGTTGAATGCTTTGCTTAGACAGAGATAAGTTGTCTTGCTGCACAGCACGTCCAACAGAAGCATTGGCTAGTGATCTCACATCCCGAACCGTGTTTTATGATACACACTTCACCTTCCGTAACTTCAGCCTGCTTTTGTCCTTCCATTTGAACTCTATTTGTCCAACTCCAGCAGCATGACCCGAGGCTCCCTGAAGCTTTTTGGTGCAGTGCTGACTCATTGGGCCCAGTGCATTGTGTAGAAATCACAGGCTATTTTGTTCATAGAATATCCGGTTGGAAGGGACCACAGGGATCATTCAGTTCCAGTACAGCTCATCGCCTTTCTGTCCTTGTGTGCCTGGCTGGGTTTGCTGCTCCCTACACTTTTCACTACAGTGTTACTGGGTACCACAGGTCATGTTCTGAGTATCTAGGAAAAGCTGCTGGTGGCATCTCCTTATTTCTTTTAACAAGGTACTCTATATGTGTGTCACCTAGAGTTTGTGCTGCTGAGACTAATCCCTCAGTAATTGCCTCTTTAAATGTCTTGTAATTATGGGATATGTGAGGGATTGGATATCTTCTTTTGTTACACTTGCCAGTTTGATGCTTTTGTGTCACACTATTACCCATATGTAGTTTCTTCATTGTTTCCATGACAAGAATAGTTTCTGACTGTGTCCCAGATGTATTTTCTGAAATGCTGTGTAAAACTGTTGTTCCTTCCATGCAGGTGCCAGACTAGGTTCACCAAACATGCATATTCTTCCCACCAGATGATAGAATATATTGCACAACAAAGGCAGATCCCAGCAGATGTTCCTCCTTAGCCTTGATGCCTTGTATAGTCATACTCAAGCCAGACTGGCTTCAAAAATGAACATCTAACAAGTTGAAGATTTGTTGGCAAATGCTTTCTAAAAGCACTATAACATTTGGATATATAATAAAATCATAAGCATTATAAAATCTTTTGTAAAAGCCTGGCTAACCAGCTCCCATTTCTCAATGGCAGGCGTTGGTCAGTTGTTCAAAATGGAATCTGACCAAAGCTCAGAGTTGTAGGCTCAATGCCACGGAAGATGCAGGTTCACACCTGTGTTGCCGGATTTGTTCAAGGTTCTCAAGTCCGCCCACACAGCTGTACGAAAATAACCAGATGCACTGAACATACTGTGCAACTTCTGCCCTCTTTTCCAAAATCTGGAACAACTCCTGCAGAATTCCTTCAGGCTTCCTGCTGGTGGCTCAGCTTTGCCACCCCGCTGGAGGTTTTCTGGGAATGTCACTGGTTGAAAACAGCCTACGAACAAAGCATAGCTCCAGCATGAAGTACACTGTCACGTTAAAGATGGTTTGAGGGGAAACTGCTTTAAGCGCTCATGTCTGTGGTGCTTCACAGGTTTTTTAGAGTATTGAAACACATTTAAAATGTGTATTTAGGATTTTTACCTGTATCTATGGATGCAGTTTTGGTCATTGTTGATGTTGATTTAAAGTACATGTTCATATTCTTAAATCTCATGTGAGCACTTTACGAATGAAAGTGTTTGTCACTTAAGTACTGAAAAGTAATGTAAATTCTCCTTTTTACCTGGCACTGAATTAGTTATGCCTAACACAGTATTTCAGGTTTTATTTGTAATGTACACGCTAATGATCATTAGTTTCTTTAATTCTTCCCGCTCACTACAATGTCTCACAGAATGTCCTCCTTGATATGATCCTTTGGAAGGTTGTGTTCAATCGAGACAAACAAGGAGAATATCGCCTCACCATACCCCAGCCGCCTCAGGTTGGAGACTAGTCTTTTGCTGTCATCATTTGGGTGCATGCAGATGAATTCAGTTTTGTCTTTTTATGATCTATAAGTGTCTGTTGTCTTATCTCAATCTTAGGACTGTTTAAATTACATTTCTGTAACTAGAATGTTAAAAGGAAAGGCTTCTGGTTTTAGATTTTTTTTCCTTGTTGACTCTTAAAGAATTTAACTCTGTATACAAGAACTGCCAAGCAAACCCAGAGAATTGCTTTTAAGACTTTTCTCACTTCATCTTCAGTTTGCACATTAGCAGATTTTGTTTGTGATGTCAGGAGTTAGCATGCTAGGACTGGAAACGTCTTGATTTGCTTGGAAGCAGAATTGCTGGCTCTAATCCAGTTCTTTATGAAATTATTTTGGTTTAGAGTTTTAGGTCATTGTCTGAGAGCAGTAATTAACATGTACAAATGAAATGAAACAAAATGGCAAATAAAAGTACGTTATTACTGCTTCAGATGGTTTAAGAGTTGGAAGGATTTGGCTTCTACTGTTCGGGTGACCATGAATCTTGGTCTGGTCTGCCCCTCTGTCATTAATATGTGAAGGAAATCTATGCAAATTCCATGAAAACTTTTTCTTTAAGCCTGTCAGCTTATTACTTGTAGCTAGTTGTACATTTGCTCCTGCTAGAATTACAATAGTTTATTTCTCAGCACTAAATTTTATTAAACATATTCACTTCAGATTTAGACTTGTCCTTTTGAGGCTGTTTGAGAACAAATTGCTTTGTGTTCACTGAAGAATGGAAGTTCTGCTTAAGGCTCGTGTTTGGTTCAGTTCACCAACTGATAGAAATTCAGAGCATGAAGAAAACCATAAAATTGATCTGCATTAAAATTTCAGCCCTGCAGACTGTGGGTGCTTTCTGAGACACGAGAGGGGTTGATTCTGTCTTGAGAACGAGGAATGGTGCCTTTCTTATCCAGCTAGTTAAGTTGCATGCATTTGGGACTGGGAAAGGAAAAACAGGAAGGAAGACTTAAGCTCAATAATTTGTGTTTGTTTTAATAACTATTAATGTGTGTAGGACTTAGGTTTCACAGTATCAGCATGTTAAATTCAGCCACTTTTGGCTGGTTGGCTGCCTTCAGTTAAACGAATCATTGCTTAAAAAGTGATTTGAGACTCTGTGAATTTAACTGCTTTTTCTAGATCGGACTTTTATTTTTCAATAGTAACATCGTTTAATGCTGCCTGTTATATCTGTGTTTATTGAAGCTATTATAAAATATGCAATAAAGCTGTTGGGGACCTTAGATGTTACAACAATGCAGATAACTCATTTTTTCTTAATGTTTTAAAAATGTTATTGCTACCATAGTATAGAAGAAATGGTGTAACGGCTGACTTTCTGTACTATGCTTTCTGGGTCCAATGTGACAAGGAAATAATAAATTAGAAACTAAAATAATAGTTTTTCTTCTAGAGATTTGCTGTGTTGTTAGTTATATTAATTTGTTCTCATGGTAATCCAGTTTCCAAATCTTTTCACTTCTGCAGGAGTCTGTGGTTCGCTGTGGAGCCTGTTTCCTTTCTTTCCTGTTTGGTTGTAGAGAGAGGACACCAAAAGCCAAGTATATGCACCTAGCTCAGGAACTGCTGGTTGATCCAGAATGGCCACCAAAACCCAGAACAACAACAGAAGCGAAAGTACCATCCCAAGAAAATGGTTCATATCAAATCATCACTGTAACGTAGCAGTGGATCTTGGTGGCGTGTGTCTTTAGTCGTATTCAGAAGAATGTAATTGTAAGGCTTCATTTGAAATTACGGTGTACTAAAAATGTCAAATTTGAATGCAGATGTTTCCAGCTGTGTTGTCTCTCGGAATACGAAGTTCAGAGCCAGACATCTTATGGCTATACATTTTAAAAATGTAGGTTACCTTAGGCAGAACAAAAATGATTGCATTTCCTTTCATCTTCTTTCAAATTTCATTATTCCTAAATGAGATGTATTTGAAGGTTTAAACTGCAGGGCGGTTAAAACAGGTTCACTTGCTTTGCCTGGAGTATCTCAATCATTGTTCTAACCTGCTTACCCGAGCACGTGTTCATGTAAACCCTATGATGTGACGCTTTCATGGTCGTTCTGGAGGCACATGTTAACCTTGTCATGCCTTTTTTTTGATATTCACTGTCAAAAAGCTTTGTGCCTCAGAACAGCTCTAAAGTTTTGGTGTGTGTACCTCTGAAGTTTGTCCCTGCTAGTAAGGAGTGTTTCCAGGTGTCATGTTTGGGTTTTAAGTTTAATTCTTTAGTCTGCCACAGCAGGAATTAGGAATGCTGTAGAAGCAGTATGCTCTGTCCTTTAGAAGAAAGCACGTTGCTTTCAAGTGGGTTCTTTGCTTCTTTTCTAGCTAAACCCCAAGGAGGGGCTGAGGTGGCCTCCAGAGGAGGAGGCACTTGGCTACACTCATGTTTTTGGAGAAGGAAGGCTAGGGAATCTTAACACTTTCTTCTGACTCATGTTTTATTACATTTAGCTATGCATTTCTCCACAGACCTTGCTTTTTCCAGCAGAAGGGTTGGATTATCCCTTTGTGCACCAGTTTTTTTTGTAAATCTTAAGATAATTTCCCTGTATCCCTTGAAGCAGTGAGGCCAGAGTTACTGCTGCAAGGGAAATGGGGGCGCGAGGGACAAATATTTTCAAATGCCCACGCTTGGGATTTGTGCATGTTAAGAACATATGCATTTCAAAGATTCTGCCAGTATCTTAAGCACTATATGTAGCTGTATGAAACAAAATTAAGATTAAATAGACGAGCTAAAATCTGTCTTGCTGCAGAACTATAAGGCTTATGTGGATTTTGTTTATTGAAGAAGAAAAAAAAAAGAAAAGAAAAAATGCTTGCATCACCAATAATGCTGCTTAAGCACTTGGGGTAGTGATACATCATTTTGCCATTAGGCGGTGGCAAAACACAAGACCACTAGAAAAATAGGTGTGCAAAGATGTAGAGGCAAGCATCATCTTCATGTTCAAAGCTTAAAACTTTTATTAAAAGAAAAAAACACAAAACAAATGTATCTCCAAACCATCTTCACCTTGCTAAACTTTCAGAAGAGTCGTCTTTGTTGCCTTTGGGAAGATGATAAAATACTGCGTCTTGATCAGTGTGTTTTGACCAGGTGCAACTGACTGGTTCAGAGTCCTCCCGGCTTTGGGAGGGGATCTGGAGAACTCACAGTTCTGTAGAGATCCTTTAGAGAAGGAAGACGAGTCCTTTAGAATAGTCATGGAAGGAGGGCCTCAAACTTTCTGGTTAGCCGGGGTCATTTTGAAGAGTGTGTATTCTGATGATGGAATTTGAGGTTTTGTGTTTGTGGGTTGGGTTGTTGGTTTTTTTTTTTTCAATTTTTATTTTTTTAAATTCCTGTGGAGACAATTTCATTCCAGCATTGTTTTAATACGGGGAGTTTTTCAGGTCAGGCCTAATTCCCTTGCGCTGTCCTACGAGGCAGAACGACAGTGGCCCCCGCTGCTCAGGCTGTGGTTTCTGCAGTGCTGAACACACCGTGCCAACGGGGAATTTAAAAGTGGTGCTAAATGGTTTGGAAGACTTTTTCCTAGAACTTGGGTGTTTAAGTTATTAGTACTTGGTCCTCAGAAACAATATGCATATGTTGTACTATCCTCCAGTCCAGCTGTCAGCTCTTTTCCTGATTTTGTTGGTGGTTGGTTTTGAGGAGTGGAGCAGGAGGAAGGGGGAAGTGGTTTTCTTAGCACTCATTCAACAGAGCAATGTAAAAGTCTTATTATCGTGGCTTCTTATGGTCATAAACATTGAACAACATGTAGCTTTGAAGAGGCTGTGGACTTGGATAAATCAATTAATCATGAACTTAAATCCATTGGCTAATTTCTGACGATGTTGATTTTACAAGATTTTTGTAGCATGGAATAATTGATGAAGAATAATTCTTAGCTGCGTAAGTAACATTCAAATTTAAAGAAAAATAATATTTTAGTTGAAAATTGTTGTGAAGCTATGCATCTTGGACCTGGGAGCTGTGACTTATCCTTAAACTCATAAGCTTTTGCTTTCCATTTCATTGGCCATTTTTAGCTTGTGGGTTCCATCAGAAATGAAAGAAAATATTTGTGTCTTTCCCTTTTACATGCTTTTGCTTAATACTTTCTCTAAACTGATAATTTCTCTCTTTGGTTTCTGAAGCTACTCTTTCAGTCTTACTCTGGTTTATTAGACTTATCTAGCAAGTGAGGAGGAAACAGCTTATTGAGGTGGGCTTGTCTTTGGAGAACATCTTAGGGAACTCTTACTAAAACTGAATTTGCCAAGTGTCTCCACTTGATTGAGTGACTAATGGGTCACGAGCCCATTAAAGTGGGATATTTTGCAAGTGGAAGCTGGTTTCCTCAAGGTATGTGTTCAGAGTTAGTAAATGTTCTTGAGGTTGCATGCATGAGCTCTGACCTATTTGCTTCTGGTGCTTGGTCAAGAATAATAAATCAGCCTTTCTGAGAATCCTTCTTGTTGTTGCAAGTTCAGCCACAAAATGAGCTTTTGCATCTTCTGCGATGATTGGGATTTATGCCTTCCTGCCCAAGAGCCGAGCTGGGCCATCTATAATTTTTCTCTTTATGAGCAGTTTAGTTTTTCTGGTTTTCAGAAATGCAGCAAACTAGATCTGCACTAGCGTATTCAATTTCTGCTTTGAAGTAAGATGCAATTCAATGCATAGAGAAAAAAATCTCTGTAATGTTCGTCTTGGAAGTCTAAATTCAGGTGAACAGACCAATTTAGTGAGCTCCACTAGATACCTGGTAGATGTTTTCTTCCTGCTGTATATTTTGGCCTTACATCGAGGAGTTTGATTTATTATTAAATTATTTGTGTATGCAGACTTTAATCTGTACCTATTTTACTTTGATGTATTAGGATTTGTAAATATGACTGATTTTTAAATATTATTTATGCACATACTTAAAGGACTGGTCTATCCAGAAAAGCAATTGCTAAATAATAAATGTTACTTTTTAGAAATAAATGGCAAGATCAGTAAATTGTATATCCCTCAGGGTTCTTTTTAAAGTTGTTTTTTTTTCCTCTTCCCTTCAGACTCAATTAGCAGTAACTCTAGTTTCATATACTATAGGACTAAATCTACTGTAAAAAGAAAATGCTGCGAATAATGCTTGAATAGAAGCGGCTAAAACACCCCCAGAACTAACTGTCCATATTCATCGTAACTTTAAATTGGAAACTCTTACTGCTGCACTTTTAAAAGTTGTTGGATTTTTAATTCTATTTATTTTTTTCTTTCTTCATGAAGGTTGTGCTGAACAGTCATCCCAAATTGGGTCAATAATCCTGTACTGTATATGTGTATACAGTATAATACTAAGCAGATGTGGAGTCCTTTTTATGCTGCAAATTTTTAACGCTTATGTTGGTCACCACAAAATGAGAGAGCTGAAGTTCTGTAGGATTTCTCCCATGAAATTCTGAATTGTAAACTTAGGTTTTTGTATGTCTAAGGACAAGCTGTGGGGTTTTGACAATTTTTAGAGTCTTGAATATGTTGATTTTATACAGTAAAGCTTCAGGTTTTTAGAGCTATTTTCAACAAACTGCAGCTTGTTTGATAATTATGTGAACCAGAAACTACTCAGTTTGTCATTAATTCATCAAGCCTAACACAGATTAAAAGGTTCATTACAGTGCTCTCTAGAAGCTCAGCTTCCTTTTATTTTTAGATCTGAAATTATACCATGTCTTTGTATTTAAAATGTGTACTGCTGCTCTAGAATGGTACCCTGTTGTCAAGAGGCATACATGAATAACTGTACAATAGAACTGTAAATAGACTTGTAAATCATTTTTGTGACCGAAGCTCTTTGAAAATAAAATTAAAATGAGCAGATATTTTAACTCTTCTCATTAGTTTCATGAAATTACTTTTAATTATTTATACAATTAGATCCAAAGCGTGTTGAAGAGCGTGTGTCTGGTGAGGGCGGGTGGAGCAGGATAGGTGCAGTGCGGCTCTGCTGCAGCGGGATGATACTGACCATGCTTGTGCCTCCTGCCTTTGAGAGACGTTTTAAAGCCAGACCTTGTGCATGCAATAGCAGCTCATTTCACCTTGCGTTATCCAGCTGTTCCTTCCGTTCTTTGACACATGAGGGCATGATATTGGAAAGTCTCTTGGGCAAAGGTTTCTGGCTGTAAGCTGTTGCCATTGGCACAGTCTTCTCAGACCATCACACAGAAATGAAGACACCTTTTCCATCCTGCAGCTCACCTTCTGCTTAAGCATTCATTGGCAGAGCACATTATTTTAAACTTGAAGACAAGATACTTGAAATACCTAGTCACTTAATTACAAAAACTTAATCTTTCAATTCCAAGCTCATATTTTGATAACTTAAAGCTTTTCTCCCTTCAGAATCTTTCAGGCTTTAGGTTTTGTTGGCCTGAGAGTCCAGAAGACTTGGAGGAAAAACAGAAGCCAAATGGGTCAACCCTGGATTGCTTATCCAAAGTGTTAAGTAAAAAGACTCTTCATTCCTTGCTCAAATTGCTTTGACTCCAGTCCTGCAAGAAAGTAGAAGTGAGAGCAGCCTTGTGAAGGTACGTATCAATCACTTGGTTCTTTAAAGTAGATGGGTCCACTCCTTTAAAACCTAATGCACCTATGTAGCAGACTGAAACCGTCTATAACACATTTGAAATTTCTAACCGTAATTTATGTTGAAATGTAGATTGCTGACTTTACCCAGATTTGCATTGGTTGTTTGAAACACATACTCCAATATCACTGTCGAACAAGCTACAAGTGTGTTTTGCGCTGTTGCGTGTGTGCCTTCAAGCCTCCTCCTGTTCAGTGAGTGCTCTCAAATTCTACATTTGGAGTTGCCTACAATCCGTGGAAGCGGGTTGCTTACACAGCTAAACGTAGGCAAAATCTGCTCTGAAGCTTAAAATGTTCGTTGGCCTTTCACAGTAATTACGCAAATACGGGTGAAAGTGTTATCTAGAGGATGCGCTTTGCTGTTTTACTTCCCATTTAAAGTGCAGAATCATGGTGAAGCCTGATTGCCTGCAATGCTCCTAGTAAGTTCCTCTAAAAAACAGATAAACTTTTAAGGTGCAGTCTGAAATTCCTTTTTCATGCTCATATGAGTTTAGAAACCTGCAAGAAAGTAAAAAAGTTAAGCACCATAGTTAAGCACCACCCACCCCCACTCTGCCTGCGGGCTGAGGCGCTCGGTGCCGGCATCCTGCGCTCAGGGACAGGCTGGTGTTCGAGTGTATTGAGGTGATGGTGTCACTAGTGTATGAGAGAAGGCCAGTTTTCGAGTGGGGGTGCTACTTAGAAGGGTGAGGTTCTCTGAAAGATTCTTGTTTGACATGGAAAAGTCGTTTGGAAGGTGAAATCTCATGGCCTTTTTTGGTGACTTACAGTCTCATTCGAAGAGTTGTAGGAAGGCCAGTGAGGGTTTGCTTTGCAGCACCACGTCGCTGGTAGCTGACACCACTAGATACTGTGTCCTTCCATTCCCGAGGAAGGGATGCAGATTTTACCAGTCTGCCGTACTCTGAACCCAACCAAGATTTTCTTTTTTCCTTTAAAAAGTACTCCATTTTGCTTGTTTTTGATGCAGCAGCTGGTTCTGATCCGTGGTGGTGTGTTCTTGTCAGCAGTTCAGGCATGTGAGCAGCTCTGCTGTCCCACCTGACTTCTTTTTAAGTGATGGTGCTTGTCCCCATGCCTGTTTGTGGGGTTGGTGTGGGAGAGCTTCATCCTCGCCCCCAAAACGGGTGTGTTGGGATGGACCCATCCCAGCTTGGGGGTGTTGACTGTTCCAGTTGTGTGTGCAGAGCTGGTCCCAGCTGCTGCTGCTCCTGCTGCTCAGCCGGGCGCTCAACTTCCAGGTTTCTGGTACACTTGGTGATTTCACTCAGAAAGTATTTCTAAACTGTGGATTTCTGTTTGACTTGCTCTTTTAAATATTATCATTATAGCTACAATGATTGCTTTCCTGTTCCTCTTTTTGTTTGGAAATCTGTACAACTTTCCAACTTCTTGGTATGTTTCATGCAGATCTACCTGTATTGGTACAGCTTGGCACTTCTTTCCTCTCATTTCATCGTGTTTTTAATACCACTGATAACTTAATATTGTGTTAAGCTATTGAAATGAGACTGGTTGGTTATCAGAGGCTCGCTGCTGTCCTGTGCTGCTTGAGCTCTTGTGTGTTATTTCAGGCTATGTCAAAAATAGCCTGTTGCTTCTTGTGTGTTCTTGGGCTGTTCCAAGAAGTGATCTCTTGCAAATGCGGAGAGATGATCCAACAGAACTGTGTGCTGTTCTGCTTTTGGCCACTTAAAATACAGGACACCCTTTTAACCTCCATTATCTATTTTTGCAGGCTAATCTTTATTTTTAAACCTCAGGTAACCTACAATTAAAAAATATTGTGGACGCAGGACCTTTTGATTTTATTTTTTTTAAGCCTTTCTGCATGTAACTGAATATAGTGCTTTTCTGTTCAAATAAATACATGCCTTATGACTACTTAGAGTTTCATCATGATTTTCATATGCTTTTATTATAGTTGACTAGTACAAATATAAACAAGGAATACTTGATTTACAAAAGTGCTTTATCTGTACTTCTCAGTGTAAGGTGAGCACTTTAGAAATATTTGCAGTCAACAGTAACAGAGATTTTGAATTTGGCTTTCAAGCCAAGAGAGATTTCACACACATTTTTGCAGGCTTTATGATATATTCACACAACTTAGGCTGCTAAATTGTCAACTACCTGTGATCAAACCCTGATTCTCTCTTATCTCTTGTAACAGCTAATGTTTCTGGCACGTCAACAAGGATGTTGGTGTTTCATTTGTCAGTGATGATCGAGCTTTTCTTCCAGTTGGATGCATCTGTTTGTCCTGAAAAGTGTGACTGCTCTTCGAAAACTGCAATTCATTGCTCTGGTCCCCACATAAAAGACCTGGAGTTGTTAAATCTGCCTTGCAACATGACAGCGATTCACATAACGGACACTAACGTGACGTACTTGCGGGATGTTTTTTCTAGGATGGTGGAACTGCAGCATCTCATCTTGTCTTCAAACAACATTTCTCTGATTTCACCAATGGCTTTTAAAGGCTTGAGAAGGCTAAAAGCCCTCAAACTGCTGGATAATAAGCTGGTTGAACTTCCCCCAGAAGTGTTTGATGACATGGTACAGCTTCAGCAATTGATCATTGAAAATAACAGGTTGAAATCCATTGAAGAAAATCTGTTTGACAGACTGGCTAGTTTGGAGGAGCTTTTCTTGAACAAAAACCAACTCTCAGCACTTCCTACTGGTGTCCTGAAGAAACTTGCCAAACTCAAAGTACTGAATTTGTCGAGAAATTGTTTGGCAGTGCTGCCTAGAAATATATTTAGTGCGTTAACCAGGCTTGAGAAGCTGATGCTGTATTTTAACAGGCTGTCTTCAGTGGAGTCTGGTTTGTTTGATAGCCTGAAGGAGCTGCTGGAACTCTTCCTGCATTCCAATAACATCCAGTCCATTGCTCCTGATGCATTTCATTGTCTTCAGAAACTGAGAATCCTTACGCTCTCCAGAAACAAGCTTGAGGTTTTGCCTCCTGGGCTTTTTCTGCACTTGCATGACCTGTCTAAATTGACATTGTACAAGAACCCCCTCAAGTCTCTTCCAGAAGTATTGTTTGGAGAAATGAGGCATCTTGGTAGCCTGTGGCTGTATCACACAAAGCTCTCGACAATACCAGATCTTGTGTTCAGTAACTTGACAAATTTAGAGCTTCTTGTGCTGAGTTTTAATCCAGAGCTTAGTGTTCTTCCTAAGAATGTATTCAGTGGTCTGAATGAACTGCGGGGCCTTTCTCTGCATACAAATAATATTTCCAGTCTGCCAGAGGGCATCTTCCAGAGCCTTCAGAAACTGCAGAACATTTCCCTGTTCGATTCCAGGCTTGAGGCTCTTCCCAGAAACCTCTTCCACAATCTCAAGCACCTTCAGAAAGTTTACCTCAATAGCACTAAGCTGCAGTCTCTTCCCGGAGAAATCTTTACTGCTCTACCCGAGCTGCAAGAAGTTTTCCTTGATGGCAACCCTTGGAAATGCGATTGCCAAATTCTTGGCTTCCAAGAGTGGCTCCAGAAGAGCAGGAAGATAGTTAGAAACGTGCCATCTCTGATGTGTGACAGCCCGCTGGCCCTGCAGAATGTTTCTCTTGTGGCTCTAACAGATGATCACCTGAAGTGCCTGCCAGCCACAGCCATTACAGACCAGGTGTTCAGCTCAGCTTATTCCCCGGCTTCAACTTCTCTCGTGACGGAGCACTTGACATCATCTGGGGAGACTGCTGTAACTGCAGTGTCTGACGTGGACACCAGCACACCCACACCAACGCCTCTTGCAGCTCCAGGTTTTACCTACTCACATGTTGAAGATGTTGGACAGCCTTGGTTTCATGTCTCAGCTGTTCCAACCCGAGCTTCTCCCAGTGTTGTAATAGAGCCTGACAGTGTCAGAGGAACAGATTTAACGACTCTTGCCTGGTGGGATGAGCTGCCAGCCGGCAGGAGCGCCAAGCCCTATTTTAATACCAGAATTGCTTATTGTCAGCTATTCTTGTGCCTTCACACTTTGATTTTAGTGCTCCAGACTGTAACCATTGTGCTCAGTCTGTATGTGATGGGTAAAACCAGGCAGCTCTTGCACTCCCGAAATACTCTTACTGAGCCTGTAGTTCTGATAAAATTTTTGAGAAGATAGAGGTTACCAGCCAGAGAGAGGATTAGAAGCACTGTTTTGGATGCGTTTTGAGTATTTGGGCAGTTCAAACTTGATTCAGATGTGGATTACAAATCTTCATAGCAAGAACCATAAAGACCTTGTTTTCACAGCATCATGAAAATGTACTTTTGTGTACCTTACGGGGTTTGCCAAAAGTAATCACTGTGCATTGCTACAGTGCTCGGTGCGCGAACCCAGAGGGAGAGCTGAAAGAAAATCTGTGGTCACCTCTGTGTGTGGTGCTGGTTTCCAGCTGTGGGTTCCAGCTGTGGGTTGCAGGCCTGTCCCTGCCAGACACCCGCCTGCTCTCAGAGGGACGTGGCATCTGCGTAGGAACATGGCTTCAACCGTGCTTTAAAGGTTGGCCGTGGTACTCCAAATGCCTTATACTGCCTGCAGTGTTTTGTCTCCTTGTTGAGAAAAGAAATAGTGTTTTGAAGGGGAGATGCTGGAAAATACCTTCTCAAAATAGAGGTGGGGGCAGAGCGATACGGTGCAAATGTGTTAGTTTTTGTTTACTGTCCTCAGCCCCTTCCCAGGGCATGGCAGGAGGAAGGGGTACCATTTAAAGCTAGCAGTGCTTTACTCTAGCTTAGCCAGAGGAAGATAAATAAGATGCCGGGCTTGGAAGTATAATCTTGAGGTATTTTGTTGTTTGTTTTTGGAAGCTTTGTAACATTTAATACTAGTACATATTTTAAGTAAACACTTTCATCCTCACACTTTGACCAGTGGTCTGAACTCACTGCGTGACGCCGTGAGTGTTTAAACCAGCGTGCCGGCCGGTGCTGGGGCTGCGGGGGAGGGGGCTGGTTTGGAAGCTGGTCTGGACTCAGCTGGGCAAGAAGGGGCCGGTCTCTGCTGGGCTTGGCTGCCAGGCCATAGGTGTGCAGTGATGTGGCAGGGACTCTGCCTGACCTCAGGGCCCTCCAGTGTCACCAGCTTTAGTGAAGTTGACTGGGGAACGTACCCCTCTCCATCACATTGTTGTAGGCAGTAGCATATTCAGTCTCAGTACTCGTTACCTTTTCTTGTTCCATAGTATTACTGCCTGACTTCCAGCCCTTTCAAGTGTTGATATACAAAGACAACGAGGCAATAGTCTGGGGTTTTCATCTTCATACTGAAACATTTTTTAGTATTTTGAATGATAGGACTCTCTTTGTAAGTAGATGGGTAGCTCTCAGACTATGTGCTTGGGTAGCTCTCAGACGATGTGCTTTGGTAGCTCTTGGATTTCACTATTAGCTTTTATCTTAACTATGTGACTTAGCTTGTTCTTAAAAGCACTGGTGTTGTGCTCAAAACCTGGAGCTGGACTGAAGTGCCTGTGGATGTGGTTCCCTGGCTCCTTGGGCAGACCTGTGCTCTGGGAGTCCTTTCACAGTCTGACTGACTTTCTGACTATTGAGGTTTTTCCTGCATGGCCTTGAAATGGCACTCTACAAGCCTGAGCTGAAGAGAGCTTGTGTTTGCTGCAGGTTTGCGGCTCGTTCCCTGCTGTGTGCTCCTCTAGGCAGTCAGAATAAAATAAACTACAGACTGCTTAGTTTCAGGGTGCTCTGCTGCTGGATGTGATTCCTCTTCTGGGCTGTGAAAAGAAGCAATGTGCTTCTCTGGTGTTAAATAACCATTGTCTTGCTGGTGAGGTTTAACAAAATTCAGCCAGCTTGGTTAAGTAGTAGGTAGAGCTACCTCTGAAGAGGGAGAATTGCAAGTCACTACAGCTGGTGAAAAACAAACTCAGACTAGATTCATAAACAGAAGCACCAGAATATTTGTTGCAATACACTTAAGAGAAACACAAAGCCAACATGAGGCTTTCATGGTGGTGTTTCTGGGTAGTTACATGCTAGTGCTGAAAAGGAGGCAGTTGTTACAAATTTAGGTTCTTGATTGGGCAACTGTAATGACCACTTAGTGTTGTTCCAGCTCCAGCACCGTCGTACCAGTGCCACGCAAGCATCTGCTCCAGCAGGCAGGAGATAAGTGTAATCTGGACTGGCAAGGGTGAGGCACTGAAGAAATGCACTCGTGGCTGCAGGCGCTTGGATGCACACTGTCTGATTTCTGAGAAAAAGCACCAATTTGGTCACCATATGGGTGTATGAGACCCTGATGTCTGACTTCTGGACGAGCAGCGGGTTGGAGGCAGCTGCCATCCCTCTGACCCCTCGGTTGGCCACCCAGCCGTGCGGCGGGGCCAGCCGGGTCCGTGCTGCTGCTCTGGCTCTTGCTCAGCAGTCGCTGAGCTCTGGCACGTGGGGGCTTTGGCAGCGGCCGCGTACAGTCGAGTGCTCAGAGGAGGATGAGTCGTCTTCACATGCTGTCATCGTGAAGGCTGTCATCGGGCTTTCCCCGCTGGAGCCAGCCGGGGAAGTGAAGTCACCAGACAACAAAAGGCTGGAGCAATGAGGGCCTGGGGTGTTTTACTAATTCTTCCTCTGAGGTGTCCTGTTTTGAGCTGCCTCTCATTCATTACTCACTGCCCAGCATTGCTCAGCCCTTCCTCCAAAACTCCCTGCTCTGGGAAATCTAAGAGTATGCTTATTTATATCCCATCTGTTTTGCCCAGAGAAGGGGTGATATTCCAGGTCAGCATGACAGGGCTGTGGCAGGCAGGGAAGCAGCTTGGAGTGCCCCTTGGAGCCCTGTCTCCAGGCAGCGTTGCTTTGTTGGTGTCTGGAGATGCTGATGGCTTGCCATCGCCAGTGTATTGACAAGGATTTTCCCAGTCCCTGCAGCCCACACATTCACAAACTGCTGCCTGGCCTCTGTCACCAGGCTGGACCTGGGGACAGTGGACTGGAAAAGGTTGGGGATATCTAATCCCTGGTCCAGAGAATCCTGGCTGCTGGGAGAGGGGTGGATGCAAAGCACGTCCACATGCAGCAGCTGAGGGGATCAGCCCTTGGCTGCTGCATGGGCCTGGGCTGCAGAGCCATGGTTGGCCGCCCTGCATGTTAACCAGACCTCTGAGTCCCAGAAGCTGCCTTGGGAGTGCTCAGAGTGCATCACTGAGGCACTCCTGTAACTCACTTGGTTCCCTCAAACACTTGTTCCTGCAGCAGCTGCTCCTGCTCTCTCTGTGTTGGAGCAGTGGGACCCTCTGGCTGCTGTGCTGGGCCCTGGGAGCACGCAGCGTGTTTCCAACCCGATGTCACCCCAGCTGCTGCTCTCCTTTGCTTGTTGGGACTTGAGTGCATGGAGTCCCCTCCTAAGAGCCTGAAGAGCAGGGTGGCAAGGAGGGAATTAACTGCTGCTGCAGGTGCTGGCAGCTCTGCCTGCTTCCCAGCTGCTGCGGTACCCTTCAAAGCCACCAGCACCCATGTGCTGTACTTGTGTCCCCTGCAACTGCCCTTTCCATGTCACCGCTGCCACAGGAGGCCAGTAGCTGCTGGAGGGCCCTTGTTGCTGCTTGCAGAGGGGAGTGAGCTCAGGCAGGTGCCTACTAAATGCAGCTCAGCCTCGCAGCCTGTAGCAGCAGGATCGGAGCCTGCACCTCGGATTCTGCCTCTCCTGGCGGCAAAGGGAAGGTGGGTGGTGGCAGATGTGCTTGGAGGAGATGCCCAGCAGCATTCTCTGGTTCAAGAGCACGTGTGACTGCTGGCTGCGAGGCAGGAGCTCTGGGATCCTCTGCCTGACGTTACTGAGCATTGGCTATGTCTCCCCCAGGCCTCTGACCAGCACAACTTCCCTGAGGAAGCTGATTCAGCAGCCATGATATCAGAGCACAGTCTTTCCTAGGAATGACAGAATAGCTGGAAGGAGATGCAGCCAAAGGCACGTACCCGTGGGACAAGGCTGGGGTTGCCAGTGTTTACAGGCTGTAAAAGTGATCGGGAAGCCTGAAGCTCCTGCTTTGCCCCTGCTCTGCCCCTGTTCCAGGCAGAGATGGGCAAGCTATGGAGGTATTACGCTTCCATTTTCTTAGCTGGCATCTGGGTTTGCATCCCTTTCCCTGCTGGGTGTTCACGGGCAGATGAGCCCTGGCAAAGCCTCTTGCCTGGGACAGGGTGGGTGAGTCCTGCTCCAATGTGGGGTGAGGGGTGCTGCTACAGCGGCACCCAGAGACATCCCCACAGCGGGCTCAGCCCCTCTTGTGCAGTCGCTGCCATGATGTGGCAGACTTCCAGCCATGCCTTTGTGTCTCTAGATGAAGAGACCGCAGGGCGAGGAGCCAGTGAGGCCTGGCAGCAGCTCCACTGCCTCTCCTGGCTCCCCCCAGGCACTGGGGAGAGGTGGGCCCCCTTCCCCTTTGGGGAGCTGGGAAGGGGTCCCTGGGGCACGCCCTGGTGCCAGGGATGGCTTGATGGAGAACAGGGAGAAGCTGGTCCGGCAAACACCCGCAGTGCATGAGCAGGGCCAGCCCACCGCTGTTTACTCCTGCTCCAGCCGGTCCTTCCCCCCTCTCACAGCACACATCGGACAAGCTCTTTCCGCTTTGGATTATCTCTCCAGGCGGACTTGGCCACAGGCCCCACATTCCTTCCAGCCCAGCGCTGCCCTGAGCCCGTGCCAAGCCCTGCGTGCTGCTGCTATCGCTCGGGGCTGGGGCCAGGGCTGAGCCTGGAGGAGATGGTCCTGCTGGCCAGACGAGCCTTGCTGGAGCTCAAGTTTCTAAACACCAAGTTCCTTGAGCTCCAAGAGGGTTACGGTGTGTCTCATGCTGGTGCGAGGATGCAGGTTAGCCTGCTGGCCAGCTCTGCAGCCCTTCCAGGAGTGACTGGGGCTGCTGTTCCTCCCCAAAGCTCCCACTCTGAACGAGTGCTTCCCTGGAGAAGGCAGGACCCATCCGCACCCCTTGCCCCAGGTGCAGATGGGGCAGCCTGGAGCTGTGAGCAGCGAGGCAGCCCTGGCCTGACTTACCTCAAACCACGAGGGCTGGATTGCTGGCCCTGCGGAGGAGCTGTCTAGTTTGGGCTCCTCAAAGAGTTAAGGGGGTGTGTGGTGTGGAAGGGACTGCTGGTGTCTCTCTGGGTGGGGGGGGACCCACCACCAGTCCCCAGGTGACTTAATGCACCTTCCTTCACCCCTCAGCTGTGGTTTGAGACTGCACGTCCTGCTGCATGGCTTAGGCCCAGGGGTGACCCCCTATACTGGAGCACCAAGGGGACCCTCTCCCCTAACCCCAGCCCTCCACCCTCCTCCTCTGCTCAGCAGAGAAGAGTTTGGCCCGATGCCCTGGGCCAGACGGTCCCTGTGAGCACCAGGGGCCACAGTGAGGGTTTCTCATAGCGTGGGGGGTGGCTTGCAGCAGCGCAAAATAACAGAGGGGTCCCAGCCCTGCACTGTGGGGGCCTGGGGAGGTCCCACCCCTGCCGGGGGGGTGAATGCCGCCGGAGCTGGAGGTGTGCGAGGAGCAGGGGCTGGGCTGTGCAGCCCTGCGGCGTGGGTGAGCGTGTTCAGCTGTTTGGCAGATGAGCAATGCGCTGTCCCGGCCAAGCCCACAAGCTGCTAATTTTAGTGATTACATGATTTTTTCCAAGCAGTCTCGAGTGTCTTGGTGATTCAGAGCCGCTCGGCTTTGCTGCACCCCAGCCGTGGGGATGTGCTGGAGGCCTGCCAGCATGGATGGACCCATGACCGTCCTGCTCTCCAGAAGTGAGGTGAACCTCCCCTAAAATAGGAGATGCTGCTGTTTGGGTGCTCCTGGGACATCCCTGGCAGGGCTGTGGTCAGCATGAGGCAGTACCGTGGCTTGGGCAACAGGTCACAGGACAGCCAGGAGCCCTGGTGGGGCTGCGAGCCCTGACTGCGTTAAGTGCAAGTGGCTTGCATAGTGTGGCTGAGGGTTGCCTGCTCCTGGCCCTGCCGGTCTCCAGGAGCCCCAGGCAGGGTTATGTCAACATGTGAGGGGTAACACTAGCTGGGACCACTTGCCCCAGGACCTCCAGCTCTCCTGTGGGATCAGCAGCACGTGGAGAAATGCCTGCAGAGGGTGCTGGGGGCTCTCGGGTGGAAGGGCAGGGGCTGGGCTGCAGGGCAGCACCACACACTCTTGGCTTTTCCCTTCATGGTGGCGTCTGGCCTCTGGTGAGGCATCAGAAAGCTGTTTGTGCAGGCAGCAGACATTGAGGAAAAATGGGGGCTCTGGGGAAAGGAGCCACCCCCCCAGCCCAGCTGTGATCATGGATTTTTCTCCCAGCCCCAACTCATGAGGACACAGGGGCTGGCAGGTACCCATCCTTGGGCTCCATCGTCCCCTTGGAGGTGTAAGGACAGGGCAGTAACACCTCATGCTTTCTCAGGTGTGGTCTGGGGGATTCAGGCTTTCTCTGACTGGTGCGGCTGTAGCTGGGGAAGGTCCCCAGGGCACTGCTGGACCCTGAGACTTTCCCATTGATTCTGGTGCCGTGTGAGCTCCTAGCTATTCTGAGTAGCCTCACTCTGCAAAACACTTATCTCACCCCCAATGACATCCGCATGCTGTCTCAGGGAACTGCCTCTCCCCTCCAGATGTGCAGAGCGCGTCTGTGCTGCTGTCCCGAGCTCTCACAGCCCCTGCCCCTCTCCCTTGTGCGCGGCCTGGAGCGAGCTCCTCTGCGCGCCCCTCGGCGAGCGTTGCTCTCTGTGCTGCGGGTGCGGTGCACGGGCTTGTGCCGTTACTCAGCCTTGCTGTATTTTTAGAGATGTCTTGAAAACAGATTCCTCCTTCCCAGCCAGGAGCTGGAGCCAGGTTCCCGAGGCCCAGCTAGAGGCAGCAGGGTTTTTAGCAGGGCTGTTCCCTCGGGTCCTCAGAAACTTTGGGCTGTAGGGACCATAACCTGACTGCCCCCGTTCCTGGCGGCAGGCTGTTTGGGGGTACCCACCGTTGCATCCCCATTGCTGTCCTCCGGGGCAACGCTGCTTGGAGGGAGCTGAGTCTGACATTCCTCTGTCAGACCGGGCTTGGGTGGTGTTTTATTTTCGGAAGTGCCGGGGTTTAATTTCTATGTTGCCTTGCTGAAAAGCTGTGTGCTTCTGGGGTGAGTCAGAGCAGGCGGGAGCCCAGCAGTGCTGGCGCTGGCAGCGGGCAGACAGAGCCGGCGATAAGGGAGAGATAAGGCCGTGAGAGCCCTGCTCTCCTGCCAGGGCTGCAGGGAGTGGGCAGATCCCAAGCCTGCTGCCTGACCTCCCGCTGCACCGCTCTCAAGGAAGCGGGGAGGCTATTTCGGGAACAACGGCACTGGGAAAATCTGCTATGTCAATAGAGCATCAGCTAAAGCACTTGTGGTTGGTGTTTTCAAAATGCCCCTTCTCTGTGCCCAACTCTCTGGTCTTTTCCCCAGGGCAGGCAGGGAGCGGGAGGGGGTGTAGCCCCAGCCTCAGTGCTCGCACCTTGGCCAAGGAGGGATCCATGGCCACCAGCATGTCCCACGGCAGCTGGGACCCCCAAGCAAGCTGACACAGCAGCAGCAGTTGCCTCCGGCTGAGATCCCACTTCCCACGATCCTGTCTCCATCCTCTCAGTCTGGGTGGAAACTCCCCTCTCTACCCCTGTGGTTTGCTGTTTATCCTGGTCTGGTACCCTCTTTGAACAGGGTCCCTATCCCCTGCGCCCTCCCACCGCTCGCAGCACACTGTGACATGGGGACGGAGCCAGCCCCATGCTGTTTCCTTCTGCAGCAGCTCATTAGTGCCGGCTGGGACCTGAGCAGGGGCTGCTGTGGCCGGCGGAAACATGGGTGGGCTGAGACGGGATTAGACGTGGCCAGGGAAATTCCAGCTGCCCCGTGGTTAGCACGGGGCTGCGCCGGCTCCGGGAAGCCTGAAGCGGACACACAAGCTGGCTCCGCTTAGCTGCTTCCTCCTGAATTTCCGTTCCCGGTGGCTGCTGGACCGGGGCTGCCCCAGAGAGGTGGGTGAGGCGGCGACCTGGGCTGGGTGGTGGGGACCAAGGGCACCCCTGTGCACCTGTGCGGGCTGGAGGGGCAGGGGAGAGGTGGCAGCAGGTGACTCTGAACAAATGGATGGGACGGGCTTGTGCCCTGCTTCCCAAACACACCTGGTGCTGGGCTCCATCACCCATGTCCCAGGGCTGCAGAGGATAAAGAGTAGAGTATGGGCTGCACAGCAGCTCCTGGGAGATGGCGGCATGTGCAGCGATTGGCATTGAGGGGGCCCCTCAGTGCCCGCAGGTGCAGCGGTGCTGGTCAGAGCCGCTCTGGATGCCGAGGGCTCTCTGAAGCAGCCTGGCCTCGAGCTGGCACCAGCAACGCCACTGAGCCCTGCTTGGTGCCTGCTCCTTGGCCAGGCTGGGCGAGGTGTTTGCAGGGCAGAGCCCCAGAGCGGGTGCTCGTGGGTGCTTCGCCAGTTTGCATCTCCTGTTGGAGGGAGTGAAGGAGAGCTGTGCCCCAGGCAGGGCTGGCATGCTGGGGGGCTGCCTGCGCTGCTGGCCGTGGACTGGGGACATGGCCAGAGGTCCTGATGCTTGTAGGGGCTGTAGCTGGGACAGCAAGTGCTGTGCGTGGGCCAGGGTGATGCTGTGGAGCAGCCCCAGTGTGTACGTGTGACAGCACAGGGCAGTATCATGCCCAGGGGCCTGGCTCTGCCTCAGCTGCCCCCATTGGGCTGGGGTGCCCAACCACATCCCACTGGTGACCAGGGGGCTGCCGGGGCCAAGCTGCTCCCCGGGCGCTGGCTGATGTGAGCGGTGTGTTCGTGCAACTGGCTGCTTGTCTTCAAACAAGAGCACTGGGGTTCAGGAGAGGGAAACCCAAAACTCCATCCTTGAGACGCTTGCTTTGTTTGGTGAGGAAACAGGAGTTGGAAGCAGCTCTGCTCCTGTGCTTTCCCTAACCCCGACACTGCCCCTGCGCTGATTCATTGATTTGGACGAGTTATATACTGGGAGGGGAAGCGTGAACCACACTCGTCTCTCTTGCCAGCACAGAGCTGTGCTCGCTCGGCACTCACGGCTGCAGGACACTCGGGTAAGTCTCTTCTCCACCGCTGGGCCTGGGGGACTCCCAGTGCAGCTCTGAGGGGTGGCGGCGGGATGTGCTTATTCAGCATATTTTGATTTGATGGAGATATTTGTCTTGCTAGGGTTCTCCAACTAACGGAGCCCGCTTAGGCATTGTGGGTGCCGAAATAGTTACATAGGCGATGTATCTTAAATAATAACCCAGAAAGAAAATCAAGGGGTGGAAAGTAACATTTAGGGGGGCCTGAGGTTTGGAGCAGTGGGATGCTGAGGGGTAGGGAATATTTAGCCCCTTGGTCTGTAAGGTTTTTGTCCCTAGAAGAAAAAGGAGATAAATTGTTCTCAGCTGCTGCTCCAGCTTGGATGCGCTCTGAGCTGCCTTAACAGGGAGTGACATGAGTAGGACTTTTGATGTGCAGAGCATTTGGGGAAGTTTATAAATGACTCGCTATAAACAAAGCTGTTCTTGGATGCAAATTGTTTCCATATGGGAAACATAAACTGCGCTGGCTTGTGGAGGGTTCCTCCCTCCCTGCTGGAGAGCAAGCACATTCCCTGGAGGGGCGGAGGGCGGGGGCTGAGCCCCCAGCACCCTGGGGTGCTGTGCGAGCCGGGGGCCATGCCCAGACCCCTGTGCTGCCAGGTTTGCCCGTCTGGCCGAGCTGTGCTCAAGGGTAGGGGAGTTTTTCTCCCTCCCTTGTACCACTCCAACCTGTTAGGGGGGTGCTGCTCGGTGCCAGCCTGGCACAAGGCTGCGGCTTTGATCTGCAGACGGAGGAACCTCCCAAACCAGAGAAGGGAGATGAGGGTGTCTGTGGTGGCTGTGCATGTGGAGTGATGGAGGACTGTCCTGTAAAGCCCTCACTCCCCGCAGGCTCTAGAGATCCCCTGGGCTCCAGGCACTACCCTGGGACCAGCCTGCACACAGGTGCCCACACCAGACACCCCGCTCTCACCGCCAAAATCGGCCAGGGCTGAGACCTACTGCAAGGGATGGGGTGTGGACAGGGCTACCCCCCTACCCAGCTTGGGCTGGAGAGCTGGCAGAGGGTCCCACTGACCCCGGCTGCTGCAGGGTTTATCTCAAACACACCTGGGCAGCACTACCAGCACCGACTGCTCTTGGCTCAGCGACAGGAGCTCAGAGCCGCTTGCTGCCAGGCAGAGCCAGGAGGGTGCTGGGGTGGGGACCACCTTTTTTCCTACCCCCAATGAGCATCCCTGGGACTCACTCATCTGTGGGTGCTGTGGGCCAGCTCTGGTGAAGCTCTTGGCTGTTTGGTGGTGCCAGGAGGCCAGTGCTGCTGGTAGCAGCTCGCCATGCTCGCTGTAAAATGGGAAGCTGTGCTCCTGGCCGCTACAGGAGCCGAGCGAGGGGGACGCCAGCGATGCCACTAATTGCTGTGGTATGGCAGCCAGGCGCCCTGGCTCCATCCCGCTCTGCGCTGCTGCCTGGGCTGTGCCCGGCCCTGCCTGTCCCCCGCTCTGCCTCGCTGGGGCAGGAGAGCGGCTGCAGCCTCGGGGGCTTCTCCAGGGACACAGCAGCATCCAGCCCAGCAGTGGCCCTGGGGGGCTGTGAAATCACAGTGGCTGAGCCTCTCCCTCTGTTTTTTCTGCAGGCCCATGGAGCAGGGAGGCTGGTGGCGGTGGCTGCTGCTACTGGTGGGCATCCAGCTGGCCGGTGGCCAGTGCCCGGAGCAGTGCCAGTGTGTCCGCACTGCCCAGGTGGAGTGCTCCGGTGCCGGCATCACCATGGTCCCCAGCCCCATCCCTGCAAACGCCATGACCCTCCAGATCATCAACACACGCATCACTGAGCTGGGTGACGCATCCTTTGGCAACGCCTCCCTGCTGATCGGGCTGCGCATTGAGAAGAACAACCTGTCGCGCATCAGCCCTGGGGCTTTCCAGTACCTGCCTGACTTGCGCTACCTCAGCCTGGCGAGCAACAAGCTGCAGGAGCTTCCCGTGCAGGTCTTCCAGCCCCTGGACAAGCTGGAGTCGCTGCTTCTCTCCAGCAACCAGATCCTCCAGGTTGAGCCTTCCCACTTCGCCCACCTGAGCAACCTCAGGGAGCTGCAGCTCCACGGAAACAACCTGCAGCAGCTGAAGGAAGGTCTGTTTGACCAGCTCACCAGCCTCACCAAGCTCAACCTGGCCAGGAACAACATCGACCGCTTGCCGCCCCGGGCCTTCGAGCGGCTGGCGCGGCTGCAGGTGCTGCGGCTCTATGAGAACCAGCTCCGGCAGATCCCAGTGGGTGCCTTTGATGGGCTGCCGGAGCTGCAGGAGCTGGGGCTGCACCAGAACCAGCTGGAGACATTGTCCCCGGAGCTCTTCCTGCACAACGGGAACCTGCAGAAGCTCTACCTGTCCAACAACCTCCTCGCCACCCTGCCGAGCGGCATCTTCCTGCCCCTGCGCGCCCTCACCAAGATCACCCTGCACGTCAACCGCCTGCGGGACATCTCCCCCGGTGCCTTTGGGCCCATGCCTGACCTGCGCGAGCTGTGGCTCTACGAGAATGAGCTCTCCACCCTCCCCACAGCTGTCTTCAGCAACCTCACCCAGCTGCAGCTCCTGGTCCTCAGCAAGAACCGGCTGCGCTCACTGGCGCCAGGGGCTTTCCAGGGCCTGGGGGAGCTGCTGGAGCTGTCGCTGCACTCCAACGCCTTGCGCCGCCTGGATGCCCGGGCCCTGGAGGGGCTTCCCAAGCTGCAGAACATCTCTCTGCACCACAGCCAGCTGCAGGCGCTGCCACGGGGTCTCTTTGGGGCCACCCCGATGCTGCGGCACTTGCAGCTGCACTCCAACGCCCTGGAATACCTGCCTGCTGGCATCTTCACCCCGCTGGCCACCCTGCGGGAGGTGAAGCTGCACAACAACTCCTGGCGCTGTGATGAGGGCATCCTGCCCCTATGGCGCTGGCTGGAGAACAACCCCCATAAGGTGGGCGAGACACCCCCCCTGTGTGCCCAGCCCCCTGCCCTGCGGGACATCCCCATTGCCAGGCTACCGCGAGACCAACTCCTCATCCCTCAGTCCCCCTCTGCCTCCCCCCATCTCAGCACCCCACTCCTCACTCACCCCTCGGAGGCGGCATTGCCAGAGGGCACATGGACGGAGCCTCCTGTGGGGCTGCCGGTTTCCCCTCGAGAGGAGGAGGAAGAGGAGGAGAGGGGCTGGTGGGGGCTGACGCGCACGCAGAGTGGGGTGGTGGTGGCGGTCATCGTGCTGGTGTGCATGGCCCTGCTCGCTACTCTCGTGGCACTGGTGGTCTATGGCTGTAGGAGGAAGAGCCACGTTGTGCTCATGAGGATGAAGGCACCCAACGAAGCCTGAGTGCCTGGCAGACCCTGGGGGGAGCGGTGCCGGCAGGGTGTTCCCTCCCCACAGGGCTGAAGGACAAAACAGTAGCTCTGCATCAGCTGCCCTTGCTGATTGGGACAGACCAGCATCACCCCGTCCTGTCCTCCTGTCCTGCTCTGCTTTGCCCTGTCCCTGCTCTGCAGCAGGGTGTCCCCCCAGCTGCTCTCTGTCCCCAGCCCCTCCTGCCTCCAGCACAGCCTCCACGCCCATTCCCAGCCTGGGGGTGGCACCCAGGGTGTGGGGTGCTGAGAGGGGACCCCTCAAGCAGGGAGACACAGCCTGGTCATGATGGTGCTTACTCCAAACAACAAGTCTTCCCTCTCCTTCCCCTTGCACTGTCCTCTCCAGCACTGCCTCCCCTTGCACTGCCTGCTGCTCTCCCCTGGCTCCTCTTCCCAATTTGCCCCCTGCCCCCGCACTCCCGTCCCCACGTCTGCAGCCTCTGTCCCTGCCCGGGCAGGCAGACATGTGCATCATGCACCAAGCACCTTTGCCCTCAGCAGGGCTGCATGTCCTTGTGCTGCTTTGTAGCTCTCCTGTGTCCAGACAGGGATCCTCACAGGGCTGGGCTGGCACACCCCGAGTGACCCGGCTGTGTCCAAGCTGCCCTCCCTGCCTGCAGGCGGGACGGCCAGCGCACAGCCAGCACCTTCCCCTGCCCCCAGCAGCCTCCTGCTCCCCCTGCCCTTGTGCATCTCCCACCCACGGAGCCGTGAGCTGGTGTATGGGTGCAGCAGCAGCTCCCCTGAGCCCCCACCTCATGCTGGTGCTGACCCTCCGTGACTGTGCCCCTGCCTGTAGTGTCCTGGCTTGCAACAACCCTGCTGGAGGCAGATTAGAGAGGTAGGTGATGGGTACGAAGAATGCACACAGCTGGACTCGCTGCCTGGCTGTGCTGGCTGCTGCTTCCCTGGGGGCACGTTGCAAATGCCTTTTCCCCTGCGAGGGATGGGAGCGGCTTCGGTGCTGAGTATACTAGGGCTGCGGTCCCCCAGGACTGCTGCCCCATGGAACTGCCCCTGCTGCCCCCCACCCCTGGTCCTCGCTGCCCCGACCCCCTTGTGCATACCCCGCCAGGCAGTGAGCAGCCTGGCCCTGCTACACCTGGCAAAGCTGCATCCTCTCCTCTCACTCTTCCCACCCCGAGTGTCCCCCTGTGTGTGCCCAGGCCTGCTGCCTGTCGCAGCCCTCAGGCTGGTGGTGGTGCGTGCTGGAGGGGGGCAGCAAGCTCTGGCTGCTCTGCAAATCGCAGGCAGTGGACACACTGTCCCCCAGCACGCCCCGTTCTCCAGTGGCCACCGTGCGTTCTCCAGCTGTGGAAGAGTCCAGCTCACCCCAGCGTGTGGTCCCAGGCTGCCTGGGGATTGCTGCCACGGGACAGGGGTCACACCTGGTGTGCACCCCATGGTGCTGGCTGCTCAGGGCACCCTGTGAGCCAGTGTTGGCACACGCAGCCCCATGCTCCTGCACGTGATGGGATGCTCCTCCAGGCTGGCACCTGCATGATGTCGGGAGATGCGGGACCGTGCCGCAGGGCTGTTTGGTGCTGCTCTGTGACCTCTCTATTAAAGCACAGTTGTCCACCCCCAGCGCCAAGAGCTGTTTGTTTGCTCATTCGCCGTGCACAGCCAGGGAATGACCCAGCAGGGATGGGAACTGCGCTTGATTTCCTCTGCTAAGAGGTGTTTTCATGTTGAGGAAAAGCCTGTACAGGCTGGTGGGGCTGAGACGGGCTTAGCAGGCTGTGGTTGCACAGCCCATACTGGCCTGGGCACCAGCCTGGGGTGAGGGACTTAGAAGGACTTGACTATCCAACAGCAGCATGATGGCTTCTGCTGAGTGAGCTGAAGCCTCAGCCAGCTTCTTGCCAGAGCTGCCAGCGGCCTCCTGTGCGGTCCTCCTCCCTGGGGCAGGACCCGAGGGTTTACCCAGTGCCACCCCGGGGTGGTGGGGAGCTCGTGTGGCTCTTTTCGGAGCTGGCTGCCACTGGCTTGTGTCAGCCGAGTTTCTTCATGTGTCACGGTTTGCTCTGCTGGTCCAGCTGAATGCACGTAAGTGTCTCTCCTCTTCCCCGGGGGTGTCTCCATGGCCACTGCTACCCCAGCCTGTTCCAACACCGGCCCTTGCAGGGAAGTCCTTAACGTGGTGTGTGCTGTTCTCCCGGGCAGGCTGCAAGCTCCCAGGGAGTCCAGCTGGCCCACAGGTCCCTCTGGCCATCCCACCATTGGCTGGGTGCACGTCCTGCACTGAAAAGCACCTGGTGCATCTCAGCATGATGGTCCCAGGGTGGTTTCCCCCGCCGTAGTATTGCCCTGCCTTGCCTTGCTAGGCTGCACCTGGTTTCCTCTTGTGCACGCGATGTTTGCTAGCCCTGCTCCCCACACAGATTTAATATAGTCCAGGGAGGCTCTTGGGGAGCTCTTGGAAGCAAACATTCTGATCTCAGTTTGGGACCAGTGCCACTGTGACAGCAGCCCCTGCCACTGTCACAGGGCCAGTGGACGTCTGCAGCTGGCACCCCGCTTCCCTGCCAGGGTGTTCACTGATGGCTTCCTCTGGCCTCACCTCCAGTTCCTCTGAGGCTGGGTTATTTTTTGAAGCGCTCCAAGGACACGGGTTGTTGTTGCCGATAAGCAGTGAGGGCAGCTTCGCCCCAGCGGGAACGGCCTGTCCCTTCCCATCCGCTCCAGAAAACACTGTCCCGTCTCAGCGAGCAGGGTCCCTGCAAACCTCCCGTAGGCTCGGTGGTGGTCTCCATGATGCCATGCTCGGTAAGTGACAGCCACACCGCTCAGGTAATCTGGGGTGGCCTGGGATGGGTGGGAGCTGCTGTTGGCTCTGTGTGAAAACAAGTGAGGTGGTGGGAAGGAACAGCCAAGCCCAACGCTGCTTTGAGCACTGGCATAAGTCCAGGGTAGCCCCACTTGCGTGGGATGTCTGCAGGTGGGCATTGCTGTGGGGTGGGCAGCACCCTCCATCACCTGCCAGCACCAGCATTTGTCCTGAGTAGGGTGGGACTGGTGGAGGTCTGGAGGTCACTGTCTCAACTGTCTCAAAAAGTGTCTCCCGTGTGCAGGAAGAGGCATTTGGTCCAGGCGAAGATCCCTCAGGCAGGTTTAATGCTGCTCTGGCCACCCACAGGGAAAGAAGTATTTGATGGGCAATTATAATAGAAATACAACCAGTGGAGCTCGCTCCTTTTGTCACTGGGCGCAGAGCAGCCCTGCAGTGTTGTCCGCACTGCCTGGTGTGTGTGGCAGACCCTGGTGTTTCATGTGCTTCCCTGCCCACAGTCCAGCTCTGAGCCCACAGAGATGTCTCAAGAGGCCATGGGTTCCCCCAAGACCCCAACAGGACCCCACAGCTCCCACCTTGGCCACCGCTCTGGAGGACGTGGGGATGATTGGCAAGGGTGGCACTGCTCTGGTTGTCACAGAATGGGCTGGAGCAGGGCTGGGGTGCAGGGAAGAGCCCTGATGCACAGCATGAGGCAGGTGGGGAGAGATTTAGGAGGGCAGTGCTCCTGCAAGGGGAGCGCTGGGGTGGTGTCAGGGACCAGGGCTGGAGGGGGTGCCCCACAGCCAGGGCAGCTGCCTATGTGTCCCAGCGGGTTGCTCTTGCTGCATTTCTGGCAGCAGAAGCTGCTTCCCCGGCAGCACCTGCTTGCGGGTCCAGACTTCTGCTCTCTCAAGGCAGGGTATGAGGCTTGGCTCCTTCTCCAGTGCAGGCTGGTGGTCTGTGTGCTGCTGGGGCTGGGGTCTCTGCTGGCAGGAGGGCTGTCCCTGTCCTGCCCCCCTGCCTGCCAGTGCTACGACACCTCCAAAGTCTTCTGCTCCGAGGAGAGGATGCGGGACATCCCAGCAGGTCTGCCAGGGAACGCCACCCACCTCTTCTTCGTGGAGACAGCCCTGAGCAGCATCCACAGCGGCGACCTGGGCCCCAGCACCACCCTCACCAAGCTGGTCTTCCTCAACAATGACATCCAGGAGCTGGAGGCCGGCGCCTTCTTGGGGCTGCCGAACCTCGTTGAGCTAGAGGTGTCGGGTAACTACCTGCCGGCAGTCAGCCCGGGAGTGCTGGTGGGGCTGCCCAGCCTCAGCAAGCTCTCCCTGGGCAACAATGCCATCCGCTCCCTGCAGCCGGGGCTCTTCGCTGCCACATACCGTCTGCAGGACCTGTGCTTGGCAAGGAACAAGATCGAGGTGCTGCCCCCCAGCATCTTCCACCCGCTCTGCCGTCTCCAGACCCTGGACCTCTCACAGAATGTCCTGGCTGAGCTGCCAGCGGGGCTGCTGGCCCCCCTCACTGCCCTCCGCCTCCTCAAGCTCAGCGACAACCTGCTGGCACAGGTGCCCCCTGGCGCTTTTGGGGCGCTGGGCCAGCTGGTCGAGCTCCACTTGGACGGTAACCATCTGCAGGAGCTGCCGGCTGACACCTTTGCGGGGCTGAGAGCGCTGCAGCGGCTGCAGCTGCAGCACAATGCCCTGGCCAGCCTGGCCCCTGCCATCTTTGCTGGGCTCCCCAACCTCACTGTCCTCAGCCTGGAGGGCAACCACCTAGCTGCCCTGCCTGCCACCCTCTTTGCTGGCACCCCTCGCCTCCTCCAGCTCTCCCTGGCCCGCAACCAGCTGGAGAGGCTGCCCCAGGGGCTCTTCGCCAACCTCTCGGTGCTGCAGACCCTGGTGCTCTCACACAACGCTATGGCCCACCTCCCCAACAGGGTCTTCCAGGGGCTGTCGGGGCTGATGGTGCTGCAGCTGAGCCACAACAACCTCTCTAGCCTGCCAGCCGACCTGCTGGCTGGGCTGCCCCTCCTCACCGCCCTGGCGCTGGACCACAACCGCCTGGCCCGCCTGCCCCCAGGGCTCTTTGATGCCAACGAGGACCTGGCACGCGTGGGGCTGGCTGACAACCCCTGGGCCTGCGACTGCCACCTGGCCTATCTCCTGGGCTGGCTGCAGGGCTTTGCTGAACCCCTCACCCATGCACAAGCCTCCTGCACCAGCCCCGCTGCCCTCCAGGGACGGTCCCTGCTGGAGGTCTCCCAAGGACAGCTGGAGTGCCCCAGAGCACCCAGTGTCCCCAAAGAGGAGGGCTGGGAGGGGGTGCTGGGGGAGGATGCTCCGGAGCAGTGCACCTACAGCAACCCCGAGGGCACTGTGAGTATGGCTTGCAATGCCACCAGCTGCCAGCGGCTCAGCCTTCACCTCCCTCCTCCTCTTCCTCCTGGGCAGGCAGAGGGGCCCGGGCCAGCATACCAGGGTGCCTGGGTGCTGCGCTCCCGCTGTGGCACGCTGGAGATCAGTGTCCTCGTCATGGCAAGGACCAGGGATGAGGCCACACTGCCAGAACTCCCCACTGCGCCCTAGGGCTGGGGCAGATGCTCCTGCTTTGATGTTGCTTTGGCTACCTCCAAACCAGGCTGGGAACCAGCACCTCATCTTGTTCTGCTCCCCCTGCTGTGGTCAGCAGCCCTCACCGAGCAATCCGCAAGAGCTGGCCTTGAGGTATTTATTCTCCCAGCTTTGTATTTCCTGTGTATTTCAAATATCATTAAAATGTATATATTAGTTCTGTGCAAACAGTTCCTGTGGTGGAGAAACACTCTTTCCACTGCCTCTGCCTGTGTATCTTTTGGAAGGGGTGAGGGTCCCTAAGGTCCAATAGGCACTGGGCTGGGGCTGTGTGTGGTGTGGCCTGGCTGCAGGTGCCTGGTGGTGGGCAGGTGGTCGGTAGGTGTCTGCCTCTGGTGCGCTCATCGCTGCCTGCTGCCCGCTCCAGCCCCGCTGCCCGCCCCGCTCCCCTCGCCAGCGCAGACACCCACTCAGACGCAGCCTCGCACCGCCCCCCGGGGCATGGGTATGGTCTGGGGTGTCCAGGGGAGACGTGGGTAAGTCCTGCCCAGCCAGGGATGTGGCTGCAGGGTGGGCTCTAGTTGGCCCTCAGCCCCACCATGGCACCCTGTGCCGTGCCCCGGAGAGATCGCGAAGTCCCAGCAGAGCTGCCCATCGCGGTTAAGGCAGGTAAGGTGGGTGCTTCCCCAAGTGAGCGAGAGTGTGTGTGCGCGCACACGTGCTTGGTTGCCTACGCGTGTGTGTGTCTGTGTGTCTCTATGTGTGTGTATGTGTGTGTATGCGTGCACACTGCTTAGTTGCATATGTACGTGTGTGTACCAGGCGCAGGTCGCCGCCCCCCCCGCCCGAGCAGTTCTCCAGCGGCCCCGGGGCTGCCGTGCGGTGTCGCCGCACCATCTTGCGGCCGCAGGGACACGAGCATTGCATTGCATTGCATTGCATTGCATTGCATTGCATTGCATTGCATTGCATTCTTCTGGTATTTTTTTAGGTACGTAAGCTGATCAGAAAGAGTATCTGCAGCTAGGAATATTTTTAGCCACTGGATTTATATAAAAAACGTTTTCTTGTGTTTGCTGTCCTTTTAAAAATATGGTTGAAAAATATGTTTATCGTGGGTTTTTTTTTTAAATGTTTATCTATCTTACACTTACTTTGTTCTCAGAGTGTTTTAGGGTTTCTCCATTCATTAAACAGAACCAATGTTCAGTGCTCTAAAACATGTTGCAAAAAGGTTGGCATATTTACAACAGGCTTCTCATCTAAATATGGAAGATAAGAGTAATTAGTCATGACACAGTTTGATAGTGACCATTTGTCCTACCAACCTCAACCATGCCTGAATTATCTGAATAAGTGACAGCAAAAAAGACTGGTTTGGGTTTTGTTTTGTTTGGGTTTGTTTGTTGAGGTTTGGTTTGGGTTTGGTTTGGTTTTGGTTTTAAATATATGGCTATGTCAGTTAACTGGAAAAACAAAACAAACAAACAAGACCAAGCAGAATGAACAAAACCCAAACCAACCAACCAAACAAACAAAAAACCACCCAAACCCTAGAGCCCCAAGTCTCTGTAGAGCATTATGACACAGAGCCACTTCCAGGTGGTGTTTGGGGTCTGCTCCCAGCGGCCTGCCCTGGTGAGCCTCCTGAGTACCTGGTGATCACCAGCAGTTTGGCTTCCTGCTTGTAAGATCACAGGTTTCTCCACTTGGCTGCTAAAGAGCTTGTTTACATCTCCATGCATTCAGCTCACACGATGTAGCTGGCCCAGCAGCAATAAGAGTAGCAACAATATGTCTGTAAAGAACTGAGGAACCAGCAGGAAAAGCAACAGCCAGGTATTATTATTATTATTATTATTATTCCTTCTTCTTCTTCCTTCTTCTTCTTCTTTCTTCTTCTTTCTTCTTCTTCTTCTTCTTCAGCAGCAGCAGCAGAAACACAAAACTGAGGATGAGTTCCTGCAGGACTGGAGTCTGAACGTTGGCTCAGCACTACAGGACCTCTGGTCGCTGGACAACTATTTAGTGATAAAATATCTGAAAATGTGATTTTTGCCAGGAGATCACCTTGTGAAGATCAACAATTTCTCTGACAGTCTCTCTGTTAGAATCTTCCCGACAACAGAGTTTGGTTTTGTTTCCTTCAGCCGCTCAGAGCTGTTCAGGTGGCCATTGCACCTCCCTCCTCCTCCAGCTCCGAGCAGGAGAATTAACCGTTTCTTCCATGGAATTCCTGATGCAGAATCCTGCCCGTGCTCGGGAACTTTCTGTTCTAGGTTGGTGCTTGGCAATATAAAGTCATGGAAGTAGCAGGCAGAGCTACTGCAGATTGTGCTGAAGATGCTGGGAGAGGAAAAGCCCATAATGGTGAAAAGAGACCTTTACACAGACGCCATATTCCCAGCCAGCAATACCTCTGTATTTTTTTATTATTGTACCCCACCTGCCCCATTCAGAGGCCAGATATCTTGGTTGAGGCCTAAGGTGAGTTTTAAGTTAGATAAGACTGTGATTTTAGCAGAACTGAACTTTAAGGTAAGTAAATGGTAGTTGTCAATGAAGGACTGCTTCTGGGTGTTTTTATTGTTTAGAAATACAGAAGTGATAAAAACCAATGTATGTCAGTGTCAACAATACCTGTGTTCTAGTTTTTAAGTCTGGGTGCTTGTTTGTAGGTTTGATTTAAATCCTGATATAGAACTTTTGAATTTCATGTCAGTAGTTGAAGTCCAGATATTTTGTTCTAAATGTGTTTCATTGTGCAAATAGTGTCTATATCAAGTTTAAAACCAGCATTATGTCATTCCCAAACTTTTAGATATATTGCATAACTGTCTTGAAAACAAATAACTGGCTTTTAGAGTTTTTCAGAAGGGTACTGCTTTTTTTCAGTTGATTTCTTTGACAACAAGAAAGAAATAATAACCTTTTTTTTTAAAGGTTATAACTTGTCATATGACTTGCATTGCTCTTAAACTTACAGCTGGGTTTCAGAGCAAGCCATGCAAGAGCTAAAAAGTTTCACTTATTTAAAGTGAAGTATTCATGGTTGTGCCTTTGTGTGGAGGGGAAAAAAAAAGGCTATAAACATGTAATGGAGAAAAAAAATAAGTTGTCCTGAGCGGTATTGTTTTTCTGCCGTGCATCTGGGGTGGCTGTAGAGCAGTGACAGAGCTATTGGTTATCAGGTAGAATCTGCAAACAAATAACTTTAGGGCGGCCCAGTGTGCAGCTTTCTGCTTTTGCACCTTACACCTCGATTACTACTGAGGGCTGATCAATTACTTTCCATCTCTTGCAGTGTTTACAGGTGAGAAAAGAACCATTTTAAAAACCGCCTTTGAGATCTGTTTAAATGTTCAGGACCTTGTGTTTGAAATCAGCTGTTTTGCTACCAAGTAATCTCTTTTTATTTGCCCTAGGAAAAGGTTTTCTCCTATGCTGCGTCCACATATGCAGGCACGTTGCAAGAAGAGCCAGAGGCCATGAATGCATTGCAAAGAGCACGTTTTATTTTAGTTACCTCTCTACTGGGAGATCTCCAAAGCCAAACCTGAGCTCCAGGCACAGGTGACACCAGCAGGAATGCAGATGCTGGTCAGTTCAGCCCTGTTGGAAGATCACCGCCCTGCTGAGCTCACCTGTATTTCATGGCCTCAGGCAGGCACAGCCTCCCACTCTTTCTCACAACAAAGCAGGAATCTCAGACACAGTGATAAGGTGCCCAGAGTTTCTCACAGGCCTGTGTTATCTAACACAGAGGTTCTACTCATCAAGCACACAAGGTCAGTAAAACAATTAGTGTGATGTATGTGCTTTTTCTACAGACAGGTGCAAGTCACTTGAGCGTATTTACATTTAACTAATCTCCTTGCCAAATCTTTCGCTATATCCCCATACATATGCTAATTTGGAGATTTTTTTGTAACTTGGGATGTTCAGTGCCATGTGAATGGCATCAGTTCTGTCTGTCACAGCTGATCGTATGTCTGGCAAGGAGCTGATGAATTATGTTGTCTTTCACTTATTGGTGCCTCTGCTAAGGTAGCATCTGGTGGTGATATTTATTTACTAAAATCCATGTGGGAACTAGATTTACATCACATAAAGTACCTGCAAAAACAGTCACAAGGCAGTAATTTGTTATTGCTTGCTTAGGCTGCATCTGAAAAGCAAATAGTCCAGGGGTAAAAATTGCATGATTTTGTGAGAGGTTTCTGGAGTCCTCCCATGCCCTGACACATCTCCTTAAACTATCACGCAGGATTTGGCTTTAACTCCCCTTCTTTTAATTTTAGGACATTTGTTCTACTCCTCAGTTATTTTCAATCAGTCTGCAGGATGTACAAGTGAAACAAGGAATTTTGGGAGACTGTTGGTGCCTGTGTGTCAGTGTAGCTTTGCAGAAGAGTAAATACCTACTGAATACGGTATGGAGCATGTTCTTGTTTCATGTTTCAGATGTTTTCTTGACCTGCTTTACATTTGTATCTTGCTCTTGAATCCCAGGCCTCAAAACTGAATATCAGCTTTGTTATGCTTGGTTTTACTGTTTTATGGTGATTTTTTTTCCCCCCGCTGATTATTGCAAATAGTTAACATTCAGCACATATAAAACTTTTTTTTCTTTTTTAATCCTTATATGTCTTGATACTTGTTTGTGTCATCTAGATAATCCCTCTGGGTCAGCCCAGCTGGGCAGATGAGTTGTACCAAGGCTGTTTGACCTGTCCAGTCTGGCAGCTGGGCACTGGGTGGCAGTGACCATCAGCGATCGCTAACAGGATGAAAACACAGGCTACCTGATAAACATGGTCTGAGGTTTGTGACTCTCACTTTCCAGGACGTTGTTTGCTGGCTATAGCCAGACCGAGTCCCTGTACATAGACTGTTTCCCTCCTGCCCACTGGGTGTCAGAGTTGGGCCACAGAATGAAAGCACAAGCTTGTGTCACCTGTGTTTAATGCATCGTGGAGATTTGTCTACAGCTTCCATTAAAAGAAAACAACAAACAAACAAACAAACAAAACCAACCAAGAAAATAAAACCAATAAGTGTATATATGTACAGATTCAGTAGTAAGAATGGTGTAACCAGGATTTTAAAGCTTTTTTTGGCTTGTATTTCTTTAGCAGAGCTAAACCATAGATAAGATATATGGTTAACGGGGTGGGGGAGATGTGGTGAGAACAAACTACTCCATTATGCTGCTGCAGAATGAGAGATTTTGCCCCTAGGTCACCCCTGTCCCCAGCTTTGGGTGGGTGGTAGCAGTGGATATCTGTTAAACCATAGTTGTACAATGTGGATGTTTACCATTAAAAAAAAAAAATCCCTTTTTTTTTAATACAGCTTGCTGTATCCTTTTGTTTATCATCTGGCTCATTACTGGAGGAAGGGATCACTTCTGGTTCCTGCCAAACCTCACAGCAGACATGGGATTCATTGACTCCTTCAGCGCCCTGTACACACACAAATACAAAGGATGAAAAGCAGACTCAAAGAAAGAGGAAAAGTCAGAATCCCTCTTGAATCTGTAGGCAGGTTCATCCCAAGTGAGCTGAGTTTACAAAATAAATCCTTTTCGTCCACCTTGCAGTTGTGCCATGCACTTTTCTTCCCTCCTGCAGTTGCTGAGCTGCTTACCCCTTGCTAACCCCATGCCACAGTTTAAATACCCCAGCCACAAACCTAAGCAATTTACAGAACAAAATACACCTAAATACCACCTGGAAAAGAAAAAAAAGATCACTATGAAGAGTTCAGTATCAGGATATTGAGATGCCACTGTGAGGACAGAAGACCACCCCCTAAACATCCCATGAAAGATGTTCCGGCTTTAACTTACGTCTTAAGGGAGAGTGAAGTCATTTTAACATCCAAATGACTTCCCTCTTTCACTACTTCTCAGGTTAGTTCTTGAAATGAGAAGGGACATCTCAAGGTGGCTGAAAACATCAGTAGGATGGGCTCAAAAAGACCAGTTGTGAAATAAAGCACAGTGGAGCAGTCACTGATTTTAAGAGCTAGTGGATCCCTGGCTTGACTTTATTCATGCCAGGCCAAACTGCAGATGTCAAAGCCATTCACCAACTGCATGAGTCACACTGCAGCACATTAACTTCAGATAGAAAGGTCCTATACATATAGAGTCTCTACATACTATTCCTTTAAGTTCTAGAAAGCTTGTATGTGCCTTGCTCCCTTACATTTGAGTCTAAATTCTTCATGCAGTTACACTGGGATAAATTCAGATTAGATCCACAAATTTGTAACATTGCAAAAATGGAACAGAAGGCAGACTCTGGCGGGAATGTTTCTGCTCACAGAAAGAAACGCCGCAGCAGGAGATGCTGAGGGACTGTGCGTCCTCACACCGCACCTTCTGCCCATTTCCTGGCTGCTGCGGGAAGGGAGGGCTGTATCACTTACTGCTTGGCTGACATTTCATCTAACTTTCTCAAACATCTTTAAAACCAAACCTAGAAATGTTTGAATCATGCAAGTTTGAACAAAATTCTTTCATTATACTATTTTAACAAGAAAGTCTTTATCAACCATCTTCCAACACCCAAAGCAGCTATGGTTAGGATAAAACTTCTTAGCAGGTTTAATGTAAGATCTACTGTACAGTTTTTAGCATGGAGATTACTGCTGGGGTTACCTTTTCTTTTAAATTAGGCAACTCTTGCTAGTAACTAGTCTAGTCTATGAAAAGAGTCTCTGCCAACTTGCCAGCACAGCTATGTGATAGTTGTATTGACTTTTAAATACAGAAGAGACAGAGAGATCAATTCTTTAGAGAAAGAGTGGTGATATATAACAATATTAAATAAAGTTGATCCCCAGCTCACTCCAAAGGATTCCTCAGGCTACTTAGGGGTTTTGTTGAATAAGAAGGGTTGACTGATTTGATTCTTAACCTCTCTCATCAATCCCCCTCTATCAAATCAAAGTAATGCCGTAGATCCTTACATGCTTTACCACTGTGCCGCAAGGGGATATCAGCTGGTGTTTGCAAAACACTTGAAGACCCAGGACACTGATTTCTAACAATAGGTCACAGGTACTTATCTGTTGAGCATGATTTGCTACTGATTCTGATCAAATTATTCGAAAAGAGTTCGAGAAGAGTGGTATGAAATGGTCCAAGGCTCTGCTGTACACTGACACGGCACTGCAGCTTTCTCACTTGGAGTCTAAGGAGAAAACAATCCGATCAGTATAAATGAACTGAGACTGAGCAGCTGCTGGATGTTTTCAATAGACTTCCTGGTAATGGCTGGTACAATTTCATTAAGGCTTCTCATTTTATTTAATAAAACATTGGACTATTTTATTTGTCATACAGCAACAGGTGCAGGGAAACAAAAGGCACATTTCCTGATTGTGTCCACAAACGTCCATTACTGGCTGACACAGCATGCATTCATTTCACCCTGTGTATTTTCTTTACGTGAAAATAATAATCACTCAGAAAAATAATTATTTTATGATAAAAGACTTTTGAGAGAGGAATTAGTTTAGAGTTAGTAACAGCACTATGCAAACAGTTCCAGTGCAAGTTAAAGAGAGAGCTAACAGCACTCAGTAAACACTGATCATGCTTTTGATACTGATCAAAGTATTCTCTACAGGTGGTAACCACCATTAATCCTCATAATGTAAAACAGAAACCAAACACAAAAAAGGTCACGCTTATGATCCCTGAAAGCACTCTGTAGCCTGGATGCAGTGAAGGATGCAGGTGCTCACGAGACACTGTTGCAGTTTACCTTTACTAGTCAATAAATGAAATGCAGGGAAGAGTCCTATAGAACAGGGACTGAGTGACTCCCACCAGCCCTAACAGTAAATTCTTATTTTCTCTTTCTGACATATAAGCCTTCAACTAATAATTAAGAAAGGTTGTTGGGTGGGAATCAGAATATGGAGTTTTTAATTCTTCAGATTGAGGGTGCAAATAAAATTACATTTCCCTTCTTTTACCTTCCTTTAAATAAAAGTGTCACTACAGAATTTGTTTAAAATAGAAGTCTACCAGGAGGTAGTAATATACTAAAAGGTTGTAGAAAATTACTATCTCAGGTTTTGGTTTTTTGTGAGCAACACAGGAGTCAAATCACACCTTGCACTCCATGTTGGCTTAACATTTTAGATTTTAGTGACCTGTAAGCCATAAATGGGGTTTTATAAATTACTGGTTCATGTAATGTAGTTTTCAGAGCCTTGTGGTTCCCATCTTTCTTCTAGTTCCCTGAAAAATTATTTGTTTCAAAGACAAGAAAAAAATAAAAAGACTGCAGTGTCATCATGAGCACCGGGAAAGGTCACACCTTGTACAATGAAAGCATTCTGCCATTACACAAATCAAGGAAACACTCCTGAAAATTCATCATCTATGTCCTGCATTTACTAGATTTTCACTGAATACGCAGAGTTAGAATTCTATAACACGATGCCTTCAAATTAAAATTATTATGGAAATTTTTACAGTTTCTTCTCAACAAGAATTTGCCAAGAAGAAACCTCTTACTTTTAAGATGAGCACCTTGAATGACTGAAATCAACATCCAAATGCACATTGTCTGTTCTTTTAAAAGATACCTGAAAAATAAATAAAAACCTTTTGAAAATGGGACACTAGTCAAATATTTTCTTCTTTAAAAAAAAATAAAGTTAGTTAAATATTTTATTAGTTAAATATTATTAAAAATTTAAAATCTTCATGAACACCATACTGTCTTTCTGAGACACCCAGCCTTTCAGGAACAGCAACTCCACCACCGCTTCCTCAGCAGCCATTGCAAAACTCCATTTGCTAATCCTGTGCTGACAGGGCATAAAATGTAATAGGGCATTAAATGTTCTCAGCTTGGCAACACCCCATTAAAGGCACATCTGTGAGAAATAAAAGGATTGAGGAAAGGCTGTATCAGATTGGCACTCATCTCCACCTACAAATACGTTTCAGGGACGACGTTCTGCTCGCCCTGCAGTCAGCTGCCAGCTCTGCTCATGGAATGTCTGTTCATCACAACCCAGCTCCTTGCTGCTCAGGGTATTGATTTTTCATAACATGTTTTCCAGGAGCTCACACTGTATAGCTGTCCGCACACGACATCAAAATGCATAAATATGCATCTGATTGCCCTGTCTTGCTCATACATGACTTGAGGTGTCCAAGATATCAACAGAAGACTTCTTGAAATACAAAAGATGAGGTTTAAATTTATTCCTCCTGCTCAATTGGCTAAAAGGGCAGATGGCAACTAGCTTCTGAGGCACGGCACGTCCCAAACAGCAAGAACTGGGGAAAAGTAAAGATTTGCAGCTAACTACATAGGAAGCATACCTTATACTCCTTCGCATAATGGTAAAAAAGTTGTATTTATCATCTACGCCTACCCCTGTCTGAAGGAAATCTCCTGGCCCTAAATCAGGCAGCACTGCGGATGAAGCAGAAACAGCAAACAGAAGCTGTGCAGTTCCTCACTAGTCTTTCTAGGTGACTTCAGAAGCCGCAGTGAACTGTGGAGCTGCAGTGCTGAGCTCCATCACCCAAGGGAGGAGAGGGTAGGGACCGATCTCTGTTCTGTGAGGACACTAATTTTGTTCAGTCACTCTGTTTCTTTCAGGAACTGATCAAGTTAGTTTGGTTTGGTTTTTTCCTTGTTCCTTTCCCCTTTGTCCTAAATTCCTGCTCTTACAGTCAAGTTCAACAACAGAACCCCAAATACAAGCAACTAGCAGCAGGAAACAGTCTTGAAGAAGGAAGGAAGCAAGTGTCTATGCAAATATCTTGTGACTACAGGGGACATAGAACCACAACACGGTCATCTGAGGAACACATAAACAGCTTTTGCAAGAGATTAGATGTATCATTCACGTACCCTGCTCCTGGAGAAGGCAATCTCCTGTCTTATTTTCACACCCAGCTGCCTGCATGCAACTATAAATTAATTTCTTAAGCCTTTCTATTACTGCACATGAACATAAATGCAGCCTCTTTAATCAAGCAGGATGGGCTGAAATCATTATTCACAGAGCACGGTATTTGTCAAGTACCTGCAAATTTTCCTGCAAAGCTGCAAACCGGAGCCGCTGCTAAAGAGGAGCCTGACCTGATTTGATACTTGGTGTAAGCAGCTCTGACACAGTGAGAAGGACCTGCCAATGCCAAGCACTTTGTTTGATTTCCAGGGCAACCCATCTTGCACTATCATTTCTCTGAAAAACAGGAAGATGAGATGTAATACTGAAGAGCAGAAAATAATCACTTGAGAGTAATCAGTGAGTAATAAGCAAACTTTCCAATAAGCACCACAGAGGGCCCTGGTAGAGAGAAAGGGAAGCCAAGAAGTAGTCCCAGCATTAACTCAGGCTGTAATGGGCAGCACAGTGCTCCTGCAGGCCGTGGAGCTGACACACTGCGCTGCATACCCTGGAGCTCATACACTTCATAGGATTTTTATCAGCAGAAAAAAAAATGTCTAAACTGTCCCTGTCCCCTCCTGGTTGCTCATTTCCATCATCCAAGTATCTCCCTACATAGGCCAGTATATAAAGACAGGCATGATCAGAAACAAACAACATCATCAGAAAGACACCATCCAAACAATTCATTAGCTGCCACTGGGAGAAGCACTTTAGCTGCTCTACTTTAGATTAGAAGAAGAAGAAAACTGGCTACTATTGAGGGCATCACCATTCAGATACTTGTGAGTGGGACCATGCTGACACATGCTGTGTACTGGGTGTTCAGAATGTAAAATACCTGTCTCAGGTGTAAACATTTTATTGTGATATTGAAATTTCTGCAACAGTCCTAGTAAGTACTGTTTGGATAAGTAAATATCACCAATGTGAACACTGCTTGAGATTACTTTAAGCTGTCACATTTTTTTCACAATACAATATGGATCATCTTGGTTTTCCACAAAAAAACCCAAAGCAAACCAACCAACCAACAACAAACCAACAAAAACCCAACCCAACCCAAAACCAACCAACCAAAAAAAGCAACAAAACCAAACCACAAAACCAAACACCCTTTTTTTTTTTTCCCCCTGAAGTTATTTAATCCTTGAGATGAACTGTGAAGGAAAAGAAAAAAAGCTCTACTTACATCTGAAGTTAAGTTAATTCCAGAGAGTTAGTTGCTTTCAGAAGAGCCACCAGCCACTTGATACTTTTGTACACACAGATAGATCAAACATGGATTTGCAATCTACCCTGCAAGAAAGACAATGAAGTTTCCCTCCTGGTGGATACCAGACATGCTAAAAATGTAGCTGGTCTATGATCAACAACAGAAGTATAGGGCCAACAAAAGACAGGTTAAATTGACTAACAGTCAACAAATCCAAAAAGCTCCCAAAGGTTTCGCTCCCCTCCTTAGGTCCCAGAAATCAGATGTTCTGCCTAAATTTCTCAGGCGATCCAGTCTGCAGAAAGTATCTAAAAGATGTCATTTATTCCCACCAGTACCTCATACCTGAGAGAGGCAGGACGTCAGACACCTTTCCCAGATCACCCAGAGACTCACACGAGCAGCTCCTGCTCACCCAACGAGGGTCCCGTGGAGGCAGAGAAGTGTCAGGACTGGGCTCTGGAAGGTTTTAGATGTACTTTCAGTATAACCTCCTTCAATTCACCATCTTAAAACAAATCATGGGTATTCCCTAACGTCTCTCTTTTAAGACTGAGCAAAACAGAGCTGAGAGAGCCGCTTGTAAAAAGTCTTTTTGCCAAGAAAACAAGCGCTGAGGTGCCTGATCCCCGCGGTGCGGGCCGGGCTCTCACCCGCACCCGTGGGTGCCCTCGGTGCCCCGGCACCGCTCTGCTGCCCTTGTGATTTTCCCACACACGTCACATTTTTAGAACAGAAAATGTTGATCATCGCGTATCGAACCATTCCAGTGTCCCCAGGAGAGCCGCTCCGGTCAGGTAACCACAGGCGTTCACCTCCCGCCCCCGGAGCCGACTCACTTCCCCCTGCCAGTGTGTGTGGGAAGGGATTAAACACAACACATTTAACCCTTTTCCTCAGGGCGTTTTCGTCCCGTCAACACCAGCCCCTCACCGCCCGGCCGGGGCTGCGCTCTGAGGCGCTCCGGAGGCGGCGGGAAACGGGCGGCCGCTCCTCAGCGGGCGCCGAGCGACCGGGCCGGCTGCGCTGCGCTCGGTGCGGGGCAGGGCAGGACCGGCCGCACCCGGCGAGCCGAGCCCTTCCCGTCCCCACCCCGCCCGGGTCCCCGTGCCATGGGGAGGGGCGGAGATGGCGGCCGCCTGAGGTGGCGGCGGCGGCGCGGGAGGCCGGGGAAGGTCCCGCAGCACACGCCGAGAGGGAGCGCGGAGGGGCGGCGGCCGCAGCAGGTGAGTTCCCGGGCGAGGAGGGGCCGGCCCGGGCGGGAACCCACCGCGGGAGCCGCTCCCAGCACGGGCGTCCCCTTAGAGCTGCCCTCGGCCGCTGGGGCCCTGCGGCGAACAGGATCCCGGCGGGGAGGGCCGGGGGGTGCCCGGGGAGCCCCGTCAGGGACCAGCGAGCTGGAGGCGCCGCCAGCCGGGGGCTGCAGGCGGCGGTGCGGGGGAGCCCGGCCGGCGGGACGGCAGCGCAGCCCCGGGGGTGCCTCAGCAGCCCTGCCCGGCACGAAAGGCCTCACCTGTGCGCAGGTGATTTGACATTATAACAATACAAAAGGATTTGGGTCATCGCTTACATGTGTCTTGCGTGCAGGTTTCCTCCTTTCTGCATACACAGGTGCAGCATCTGTTACGTGAAGACGGAAGGATATTTTAAGTTGCGCTGTAAAATGTGTTTGCTTTTAGAGGATGAAATGTACTCGTGCAGATGGAGAGTGAAGCAGCACGCCCGAGCAGGCTTGTAACTGATTTCAGCGGACACATCAAGTTTCACTGTCAAGTACTTCCAATAGTTATTCTATGTTTCAGGAGACACTAGCTCAAATGTTCATTAACTCTGGTGAGCTAGTAATAAAATGTAGGTGCATATTTAAATACAAATTAATTACTGTTAACAGGGATCCTAAGAGGCCATTCCTTCTTACAGCTGCCTTGGCTTCTCAACTCTTTGCTGCTGTTGCTGAGAATGCTGACACCATCCTTCTTCTTTAGGAAAGAGATAAGCACGTAGAGCTTTGTCTAATAACATCTTGGTGGCATACACGAAGCTGTCCTGTGTGCATTTTCCTTAGGAATTAACACACAGAGTTATCAAAAGGAAACTCACACAAGTCCAAGGGGAAAACCAGCTGTTCTGAGGTGTCTATCACTGCAGTACTCACATTGCTAAAGGACAAAAAAAAAATGCTCAGTCAACTAATGAAGCTTGCGTGCTTTGGATTGCTTCAGGCTTCCAGGATTGTAGTGCCTAAAAAGGACGAGTTGGGTTGATGCTTTTTCTGCTTTCACAATATTTCTGCAGGCTCAGTTCCATATAGATCTTATGAGCATGAAGAACTGTTAAGCCATACTCTGGTTTCTTGCATGATTTTTATCCTATGTGGTTATCTAATTTCTTCAAAATATGTAAGGGCTCTGAAACATCCATCCCTCTGACCAGACAGACAGGAAGACCTGCGTGATTTGTAAAGGAAAGGAACACAGTCAAACTTATTTCCTAAACTTTTCCTGAGGAAAGTAGCTAGAAAGGTAACTTTAGGTCTATCTTGACCTTTCAACACTCAGGAGAATGTAATTTGAAGAAGATAAAATTTAGGTGCTTCTTGACAATTTAATGATGTGTTAGTGAAGCTATTTACCCTTAATAAAGGAACCTGGAAAATTCAGACATAAATTTGGTAGTTGCTTTAACGGATAATTAACTGATTGGTAGAAGTACCCCAGAAATAAATTTTTACAAGGCTTTTTTTTGTCTTTTCAGATATGAAGTACTGTGCCATGTGATATATACTTTGCTAGTTCTTCCTCTTGGAAGATGGCTGCCGTACTCTGTGAAAACTGTTCTGGTCAGTACCGCTACACCCAGGTCAACCAGCCTCTTGAAATCAACTGCATGTTGCTCCTGATTATGTTTGGAAAAGTGTTCCTTGATTTCTTCACGTTGCAAGTTAAGCAAAAAAATGTGAAAGTTAGTTTTATGGGATACTTCTGTGTTTCACTGGCACTTCTTGATTTCACACTGTTGATGAGTATATCTTTTATTTTCCACTTTGAGGACTTTGCACTCTGGGGCCTGCGATTTACAAAGTACCACATTTGCCTGTTCACTCAGATAATTTCTCTGACCTACGGCATTTTACATTACCCAGTGTATCTTCTGGCTGGTCTGGATTATTACATGACTATAGCCCAAACCTCTCAATTTCCTAAAAGAGGTCAAAGATTACTTTATGTATTTGCTGTGGTTGTTATATGGATATCAGGGCTTTTTTTCATTCTGAAAGTTCCCGCTGTCTATGAAGAACTAGAAATTCAGAACCGTTTTTCTCCGTATCAGTGTCCTCTGTATGCCAGTGTGCAGAGCTACTCGGTCTCGTGTGCCATGGTGCTTCTCATAGGCATGGCTCTCCTGGCTTGTCGGAAGGATGTTCTAACCATGCTGCTGTCTGTCAGGGTGGCTTCCTTTGCCAGTCAGCCTGTTCTGATGTTCTCCTATGTGTCCAACAACAACGGCACTTGCTTCAAGTGGCAGCTCCTGACCAGACTCCTCATTTGTTTTCTTGGCACTTGGGCACCTTTTGTTCTTCTTCAATTTATTGTTTTGTTTCTTGGTGCTCGGATTCCAGCCTACATGGAGATGAATGTCCCCTGGCTGTACTTCATCAACAGCTTTCTCATTGCAGTAGCGTACTGGTGTCGATGTCACGATGTTGAATTGACAGACGAGATGTGGTCTACAGATCCATTTGTCAGCTGGAAATTCTGCTTTATGCCATTTAACAATGAAAACACAGAGCCAGCTGATAAACCAGGCACAGTAATTGTAATCTGTTAATGAGCTGCTGACTGAAACGACTGCACATCAGTGCCCCACAAGAGAAGCGCGTACTCTGACGTTCTGTGACTGTGTTCTTACAGATAATACAAGGAAGCTCGTGGAAAAAAGTCCAACGTCCACCACTATTGTAATGCATATTGCACTAGAGTGTGGGACAATGCACACTGCTGTGCTGGGTGCCAGCGGGAAATACGCACCTGCCAGTTCAGAGAACTGAACTACAAAGTACGGGTTTAAGAAAAGACCACCACTTCCAAAAAACAAGTTTTCAGTTAAACCTTATGTTCATTACTAGAATTTTACACTCACTTTAAATGGAATTATCTCAGGTTTTATAGTATTAAAGGCAATGAAGTTTTCTTAAAAGCTGGAGCCCTTTTATCTGTTATGTACCCCTTAGCCTACTGTCAAAGGTTCAAACAGCTCCTGTCATCTTTTTACATGATATTTTCTTGTTAAAGTGTAACCTTTTGTCAGTTTGATTTAAGTTAATGGTTGCTGTCTGTTTAATCAGAAATAAATTTAGTTAATATAAAGATAGAACTCCTACAGAAATGTACTTTGTTTACGTAGTACAAAAATAAGGCAAGATATGTAACTTCCACAACTATAGAAAAGGTGTTGATATTTCATCCTTTGCTACTGCTTCCCTAATGCATATATGTACATACTAAAAATTAAATCATTACAGTCAGAGCAATAAGGTTAGTTGCTATACACATGCCCCAGGTTAAAGAATGGTTTAAATTAAAATTTATTTTGGAGCCAAAATTACTTTAAAATTAAAATAGTTAAATTTGAAGTGAGACTACTTCAGTAGGGGAAGAATTAGGCTTCTAGCAAAACCACTTAATTTTCAAATTTTTACAGTTTTATGAAGGTCTTGTAGAAGAGAAATAAATTATAAACAACTAAACAGACAAATGGAAGTAGCATTTATTTCTGAAGCACTGACCTCACAATACAATGTTGTATTGAAATAGAAACTATGTAAGTAAATGATGCTGTAGGTTTGTTAATCATTCACTCAGACCCACAGGGAACAATGATGTCGCACAAGAATACTCCTTAAGAAAAATCTGCAGATAACAAAAGGTGCAATAACAAGCAAATTTAAGCAGCATAGTATAAGGTGCTTTGTTTCAGCAGTTGTATGATGAATTTATCCATTAACAGACAGATTAAAGAAATGTCACTTCTACAGATCATAACAAATGAGAGAATCTAAAATTCATTCACATGCTAGTTGGTAATAGGAAAGTGCTTTTTTAAAAAAATGATTCACAAAGTCAAGATCATATTTTTACACAGTTCACTGTGTGCTCTTCAACTGTAAAATTTAATTTCGGGGTTATAATTTACATTATATATCAATTATAGACATAGATGTAATTGCAGAATTTAACACTACATGGGCTAAAATAGCTTATAAAAGAATATTCCAGTATATCGCTCCATAGAATACACAATCATACCTCAGTCATATATTCTTACATTTTGGCAATATATCAAAGTCCAATTATCACTCTGATTTATAACTTCACCCCACATAGTGCTTTTTTCAGCCACAGTCTATGGTAAATTCATTTGAGGTTTCAGTGATGTAATCAAAAGGACAGGAGCATTTTTAAACCATAGAAAATGGTTTGGGGAAAATATTTTTTAAAGGCTGTCAAAAGGGAAGTAAATAATAACTGAATTTTAAAACTAGTGCAATAAGAGGAGGCAAAGCTTAGCAACAGAGTTTGAAGTGTTTGGCACCACAAATTATTTCATCCTTTATAATGGAAAATTTATTTGAGGAAATTCTATTTCCATGTTAGAAGTAGGAAAGCACATACAAAACTTGAAAAAACAACCTTAAGCAATTGCTCCCTCCTCTCTCAAATTGTAATTGCTGTTATTTAGCACTTGAGATGCTATAGGATAAACTATGTCTAAACACATTTTTTGACACAGCATTTCTTCGGGTTTTATATAAACTGGACCCCCACTGAAATGAGGTTGACAAAATATTTACAAAACCAAATTCCATTTAAAAACCAGCAAATATCTCAAATATAGCAATGCACCAGGCATTTCAGAAGATCATGAAATAACTAATTCCTACAGACTCGGCAGGCAAGGGAAAATTCCTCTTTTAAAATCCATTTAACACCAGATGAAGGCAAAGTTATTTTCAATTACATTTCAGATGCTTCTGTTCTGATTTGTTAACATACACAGAACTGGAACGGCAAGAAGTTGGGTAAGGCTGCTGCTGTCTTTTATTTATCAGTGCGGTTCAGCTCAACCCATAATTAAAGTTTACACAACCCCATCTATCCCGACGTGACAGAATTCCCATAGCTGCTGCAGTGCTTCTAAAGCCATTTGAAGTTTTTAAACTTTTAATTTTTTTACAGGGATGCCACAACACACAGCCAAAGCAAATATTAAGGTACTGATGTTATATCACTGTATTACTATCAAATTAATTCTTCCATATTCTTTGGGGAAAAGTGTCAAACTTCATCAGCCTTTAGGCTGTTGCTACACCCACCGAGTAGGTAACAGTGGCACTACAGGTCTTCATGTAGCACCCATTGTGGTGTCTAAGCCTGCTGCTAAGTAACTATTTTAAGATATAATACATGAATAGTAGCTCTTTTTGTAAGCCTGCTTTTATCCCTGACTTTTTATGGAGGGAGCTACCAGTTGTGAAGTGATCTTTATCCTATCACCCTCCTCACAGACGATCTCTTTTCCTCTCTTTGTGCAATTTCTTTTCTCTGGTGCTTCTGGGAAGCCCTACCACTGAGCCTCAAGTCCAGCCATGTAACTGTAATCTATTACTCTGCAGAACAGGATTACAGCTTCACTGCTGGACAGAAAGAGGAGAGAAGCTATGCTAGGAAGGTGCTAATATCTGAAATAATAAGAACTACAGACAACTGCTGCTGTGTCTACTCTGGACATCACTTCGTGCTGTGCCGGCAACTAATGGCTTTATACCATTCAAATAATTCACAGTCTGTTTTACAGGATTATTTTATATTAATGGTAACAGCAGCTAAAGTGTTAACCCTTTATGAGGAACCTCTGTACTCTCCTCAAATAAAGAATCCCTTAAAAATCAACATTAATTTAAAAGAGATATTCTATGTGTTTTCAACTCTAAACAGAAGTATTTGGCACTTGTTAATAAACCTCTTCATTTTTTACACAAATTTTTCCTCATCTGTACTGGTTTGCTAACACAGTAACACAGAAACTGCTTAAAAAGGGAGTTGGGTGCACAGAATATCTTCTTGTTCTTTCAAATGTCGACTTTACAAAAAGCTGCCACAGGATGGCAACATCCTGGCTGCCAATACACTGCCCAGGTAGTGGAGGAGATCATAAGTCCTCAAAAAACAGATATGCCTCATGAATCAATGATATTTGTGCTTCTCGCCTAATCCCATCATCAGCAAGGATACCCTGATTTAGTACCCATGAACTTTAGTACCTATAAACCTTTCAACAGCTCTACATAACAATACAGTGCTTTTTACGCACAATTAAAATGCTCAAGTGTTATGTATTGCACTTAAAAGATACTTATGATCACTATTCTATGAATGTACAATTGTGCACAAATTATAATTCTTCCTAGATAGAAAAAAAGTATCTTCAGATCCTTACTGTACACAGTAATTTTGGACAATCCAGCAGGAAGCTAATACATGCTGTAAGTTTAAAATTTGTTAACTTGAAAACTGTTCATAACACTGACTCCTAGAACTGTGCTTCGAAAAAATTACATCAACAGCTACAAAAGCTTCCTACATACCTTCCTATATACCTTCAGTTATAAGCATATTCTCATCTCTGAATTTTGGTTTTTTCCTTCCACTTAGCTGTAAGAGATCACCAAAAATACACACACCCCTCAAGTGAATGAGCAACTGTGTGTAAGCTTTAATGGAGGGGTTACGCAAACCTACACAGCAGTTTAGGATGGAGGCTGGAATATATGTGGAGTTGCAACCATGAGACCCAGGGGACAAGTAGGACACAAAATGCTCCAGCCACCACAGCTGACATCCAGCAAGGCAAAAACATATATACATCTATATGGAGAAGAAAATGGCATGTGATAGAGCCCCTCTGAAGTGATGAAGATGGTAAAAGCAAACCAGCCAGATTCATGTGCTACCTGGTTTTGTACTCAATCTATGTCCAGGGCTCTGATCGCAGGGCACAGGCTGTCCACCAGCTCTTAGACTACACTAAAGACAGCTTTTCAAAAAAGAAAGTAGATATAGCATCTACACATCAGGCACTTCTCTGTATCACAATTACCATCTCTTTTCTTAAATGTCACTATATGCAAAGCGATCCAGTGGATGTAACTACATAGAACTGACAGGTTCTAAATAAATTCTCATGACTAAAGGCAAATTCTTTTAAAATTAACTTAATTTAGGCTTAGCTTAAATGCATTAAGCATTAAATGAATTTAAATTTCTTTGTCCTCACAATATTTCCTGTCTGAAACTATAGCTCACTGTATAAGAGTGACTTAAAAATTAATTCACTATGAGCAACTATTAACACCTTACATTGACATTATGCATTTATAGCTCTGTTCATACCTGTTCTACTCAGTATTCAACAGAAAGAGTATATTTAAAACAAAATATATTGAAATGTCAGTTTCCATCTCTAATGAACTAATTTTGGTGAATGTTTAAAAAAAAATATCCTATATTGATTCTTTTGCAGAGTCATTATCTGCAGCCTAGAACAACTGATGAGTAGAAGTCTGACTAGTGAGTGACAACAATATATCTAAATATATGCTAACAGGAAATCTCTATGCAATACTGGTAATAACCCTGCAAGCTTCTACACATGTGCTTAATTTTAATATGAATAGTCTCAATACAAATCATAACTGCTCATATTATAAGTTCTGTGGATGTCTTAATTATTTGCAAAAGCAGGACTCGCAGTACAGCTGTCACTGATTTCTCTGATCACTTAGAGCTATCCATTTGTCAATGTGTAAGGAATTTCTTAAGCTACTGAGCTGTATATTTCTGTGCAGATATTGTGACACTAAAATCAGAGCAGTCATCTGAAATCAGCTTAGTTTTAACCACTACGCCAGGCAGCGACACATTACACTCAGCCAAGCCTCACTACATAAACTTGTGTTCAAGCTACAGTTCAGAAATGGTTTTATACCTGAACACTTCCTTACAGCTAAGATAGAGATAAAGAAGTGATTCAAAAGCTATCGTAAACCTACTCAAATACTTATTTTTAATCCCGTTTCTTTCCTCTTGCTGCCATGTCTGCAGTTATGATGGACTCCATCTATTCTGTCCAAAAGGCTGGATTCCTACTTGTGATTTGTCCAAGAAGTTAGGGGAAAAAACTGCTTTCACAAGATAGAATGAAGAAATGGATGCTTGCAGGACACAAACATTCTGTTTGTGATATCTTATTGACACGAATCTAGCAAAGCTTTTAGCCTCCATCAAGAACTTCATTTTTGGAAAAATTATGATGGATTAATGGGCAAAGAATGGATTTACAATGCAGTCTGTTAAAAAACCCTTCAAACATTCTCTGGTGATCCAAGCCAACTGACAGTTTAACTTGACAAGATGGTTATTTGTCATTCTCTATGTAAGCAAGGTGATAAAGTCGTATGAACGTGCCAAATGTGAGGCAATTCATTTGCAATGCTTATTTTTGAACAAGGAGCAGCCGAGAGCTCCATAAGTGGAGCTGGCTGAGCTTCTTTGCTGGAGTTCTCTGGTTTGACTGCAAATCAGCGTTCCTGAGTGATATAAGCCCGATAAAGCAGCCTGCATACCCATTTTGACCATTCAGTTGCATTTCTTTAAAATCCCAAATAAACTCTGAAGCTGAGGCAAGTGTAATAGTTACAAATCTACTGGAAGAAATCGTGGCAGTCACATTCAGCCTAGTGCTCTGCAAGAAGGTTTTGCCCTGAGCTAATGCTGCTGTTTGCGTTCAGGTGTAGGGTAGGATGGCCATCAAAGGACAAAAAAGAAGGGAAAAAGCTATCCAACCTGGCTCCCTTTTGAGCTAAGATCCCACAGCATCCTACATTCCTTTCTATAAGAACTGAAATATTGCAGGGATTACCATGAGATATAGCCCACAACAGCAGCAGTCTGAATACAGAATACAAAACCCCAGGAAATAAAGATAATTAAAAAAGAGTTATTCTAGACACACCCAGCAGGAGAAAGTGTTAAAAACCAGACAATTAAATCCTGCAATACTTCCTCTTTTGTAAGAGGATCTAGCTTAATTTGTGGGGAAATCCATGGAAAATGGTACGAAAAGCCTGGCAAAACCTCACTTGAACAGAAACAAGCCATTGGTATGCAAAATGGTTCTAGAGGAAATGTTACTCTTCAGTATTATATTGCTTTTTTGAGGGAATTAAAAAACCTCTGAAGTAGACTTTAGTGGCACTTGGAAGTTTTCCGGCCTACTTTCATGTACAGTTGTGATTTTTTTTTAAACAGATTTAATTGACACAGCTATACTGGCAAAGACTCCAATACACGTGCATTTCTATCAGTATCGGTTAGTATAGCTGTGCCTACTTTTAAATTCCTGCTTAATGCCAGAATCAGTGAAGGAGAAAAAACTTTCAATATGCATAAGGCCCACATTCTTAGTTGCTGCATTCATGAATATTTAAAGCATAACTCACTATCTGTGAGTCTCCCAAAACCACAGAGAAAATGTAGCGTACCAGAAGAACGAGAACAGACGTGCATTTATCAGGTCTACTCTGAGCTCCCGGCATCTGTCAGTGATTGTGTCTGAGTCATATATAAACACTAGTTGTAGAAGTTCTCTAACAGAACAAAATTAAAACCACCATGAAGTTGTCATGCACGTAACAACACTGTGATTAACTGTAGGTCTACATAGGACTTGTAACGTAGGTCCACATTTTAAAATATGCCTTAAGCCATTATCAAATCACATTTACGTATACCTACTTTTTACATTGCCAAAGAACAATACAATCAGAAGACAGAATAAAAATTAGCCAGTGAAATTTTTGTATAAAAAATAATAAATCTTTAAGACAAAAGCCAAAGTATAAATATCTAAGATATCTTTAGTCTTCAGTTAGCTCATCAAAACAGAATGCATCCTTTAGAACTTATGTTATAGATATGTTACACAGTGTATCTTACAGAAATGCTACAAATGGGAACCTACTGTCTCCATCATCTGAATAACTTTCAAATGAGCATTGCCAAATGTTGAACCTCCAACTAAGAAGTTTATTTGACAACAATAACTGAAAACAGAAAAAAAACAAATTAGAAAGTGCTTAACAATTTCCCTCCAAAATAATCCCAGACATCAATTAATCCTTTAAAGCCTTTGGTGCCATTTGGATAAGAGCTCTCACCACATACTAGCACGTAACAGCAATGGGTTGTCGTAACTTGGAGCTTCAGTGGTTAATAAAAATATTAATAACATCTCCTATTAGTAAGCTCAAACAGTTGTAACTAAAAACCATAATTCTAATGATGATCTCTGGAAGATAATGGTAGAAAGTCTGTTAATAGAAACAAAGCAATAGTCTAATTAAAGGAAAATAAAGCACAGATTTTTCTGTAATCCCAATTTACTCTTTAAATCTTCAGTTAAATAATATACATATTAATCTACCTGTCATAAACCTTCCTTTCAGCCAGTGTGTGCGCATTGACTCCTTTAGATCTAGGTCAGCAGTTCTCAAACTTTATGTCAGTTCCTCTTCTTTCCAGGAGTACTTTAGGGGCCCCCTGAACATTTCCCTACACAATCATATATTATGCATTAATTTGCATAAAAGACAAAATACATTATTTGCAGACACATACACATATTTAATTCAAATATACATCACTCTATCAGCCCACATACCCTTCCTTCCCTCTACAAGAGCTTAGGGATCTAGGTCTGTACATCAGGGGAGTAGAGCTGCAAAAGGGAGGGAACAGAAGGTACAAAATACATCCACAAACATCTGTACACAGGCGATGGGGATGTAAAGGCCTCAGAGCCCAAGCAGCTTCTGAGAGTGTCAGTAACCAGGGAAACACATATTTGTTCCACACAGAGTGCGAGAGAAGGAAGACGGAAGGAGACACTGCCTGGGTCCGCAGCATCCAAGTCAGAATCTCCTGCCAGAGGGACAAAGCAGGACCCCTGGGGATCCGTCCCAGAGTTGCCTGGTGGTGGCACTTCTCCTGCAGCAGCTCCTACAGCCTGCTCTGACAGCAGCTCATTGAGCAACTCACCATGTGCCTTCCTCAGACTACAGCAAGCCCAGCTCACATCAGTCAGCGGACAACTAAAAGGTGCTTGGAAGCTTCCAGTGAGGCAATGGGAATGCACTACAAGGAAAGACCAGTTAGAAGAGGTATCAGGAAAAAGAGCATCTGAGCTACGCTGTCCCTTCTCTCCCTCAGTCTTTAAAGTACACTTGTCTCAACCTGGCTGCAGTTTTCAGTCCCTTACGCCTTGGCATTTAGGAACCTGAACCCTGAGTGTTCTCACACCTTCTCAGGATCCGCTCTGAACCCCTATTTGAGAACTGCTGGTCTAGTTTAACTAGCAGCGTGCGAAACTACATACCTAACAACTTAATGCCCTCTTAGTGCATAGCAGCATACAAAGAGTAAAGTAACATGTGCTTCTGTTACCTCTGGCAAGAGTGTCATGCCATTGCATTTCAGTAGCCTGACGATGAGGATTTTGCTGAGACATCTATGTGGTTTACAGTATTTCCAGACTTCAAGAAAATACTACAGTGGAAGAGATGAGGGTAAGCTTACACAAGGGAAACAGGCTGCCAACCTACTCCTTACAAACAATTTACTCAAGACTAAAAGAAACTCAGAGAGCACAACTAAATGCATAGCATTTGACTGTTACTAGTGCTTCCACAGGCTCTGTGGAAACTTCTGTTATTTCAGTCCAAAAACTGCTGTATGTGGGGAAAAAACTTTCAGAATACAGCAACACAATTTAAATGGTGTTTGGACTTGGGTGGGTGCTGGGGTATTAACCTTAAATTTACATTATAAATTTGGGGAATATTTAACCTATCACAGCATATTTTACTTCATGTTTTTCCATGAACTCCCACTTCAACTCAAAGTACTTATGCTTTACCATGAACCCAATAATTGTTGGAAACTACAGAGGACTACCTGGTATAATTCAAAGGAACATTTTAAAGTCTTTATGTGGGGAAACCCCCGTATTTTTAACAAAACATCACAGTAATACTCATGCCACAGTGAAGATGTTGGCATATTACTGGCAGTTCTGTCACTGAGAAACTGTTGTTTAAACCTTCATGTTCACGCCCTAGGATTCTTTCAATGAATTGATCCGTGCACAGATTTTCAATGCAGGTCCAAGCTTAATATTCATTGCACTCATAAGGTGATCCTCCTTCAACAAGAGGAGAGCTTGTCCATCAATTTCTTGTGCTCTGAATTCATCTGCGATATCCTGACAACCTACAAGGCAACAAAGAATTACTGGGTGAGAAATACGCATTCTTAGGTGCAATGACTCTGTCCACGCTAGAGCTTTTCAGCTATACATTTCCAGTGCTTGCGCCTTTAGGTACATGCAAGAGTTCAATATTAGGACAGTAACTTCCAAGATAATCTGAAAGTAATTCTTCCTACAGCCACTAATTACACTGTAACTATTAGAGAATTACTCATTGGTAATTCCTAGAAAAGACAGCTTTCTCATTTCATTAAGACAAACAACCATCATAATCTCACAATTGCAAGAGACTGGCAAAATACCACTGAAATAAGAATCAAGTAAGAGCATTAATTTGAGTGGCTTCTTTCCATCAATAAAAATATATGCATATTGTACTGCTATGTACAACTCAGTGAGAAAATTCACTTAGCTACAATTTCCAAAAGGTGTTAATTCCATTTGTATGTTACCACCACTTGGTTAAGTAAACAGAATTTTGATTTATGGGCTTTAGCACAACTGTCTCATGAAGACATTTATCATCAGTTACACAGTGAATATTCTATACATAGCAGTAAGTCACTTCACTAGGGCAACTTTAACTAGTTGGAGGTGTTTAAAATTGCAAACTCTTTTCCTGAACATAAAATAACATGATCTCAGGTTACTGAGGCCTACAACACAAGAAAGGGAACTCTTATGGGTAACTGAGGGCCCCTTTCCACTGAAGAACACTGTGGAAACAAAAGGTTCCTCAAAAGATGTTCTGGACATCTGTTAAGCAGAAACAGCCAGTTATGCCTGGCTGTAAGGCAGCTCTGTAACATGGACAAACATCTTCTAACACCATGAATAAGAGCACTCATTGTCAGTTGTTTATTTGAAGCTTCTTTCCCCACAGCCACGTTTTTCCTGGTTTAAATATATTTATGTTCTCAATCCAGTGGTCTTTCCTTCTCTCTCAGAGAGAAGTTTGTTTAAAATCAAGATTACCTTGTTTATAGAATACAGGAAAAAACCCAGATCCAGCAGTTTAGCTTTATAGAAGAAACTTGCTTCTTTTTTAGTGACTTATATCAGGACAGGTCTTTCAAATTTTTCAGTTGTATAAAGGGAAAGAACTCTCTTCTTGCTTCTTCTACTGAATAAGCAGCAAGTAAGGAGAGAAGAAAAACATAAAGGGAAAAAAGTGTGGAGGAACAGCTCTAATTCCCCACCAGCTGGGCTGCAACAGCAGAAGAGGGACTAGTTCTATCAACATGGGATTTGTGCTGAGGGAATAAGCAAGAGGAAACAAATCACATTGCAGTTTTATCACCAACTAATGAGTAGATTAGTGCTGTTGCCACACCGCCTCCTCATCACATTGATGCTAGAAAGAAAGGAGCTTTACTGTTATAAAAAACTGGGGCAAGTTATTGCACATACCAGGCAAAGAATGTATGAAGGCCCAGACTTCATCAACAGTCCATACGGACGGGTCAGCTTGCACCACAGGTAGCAAGTCAATGCTCTCTGGCATTTTCCTAATTCTTAGTTCCCTAAGTTCACGTTCTCTCTCTCTTTCACTCTGTCTTCGCAGACGGGTGGTCATGGCAGCCGGAACAGCATCTTCATGAGAAGCCATATCTTCTTCTGCAGATGGATAAGTAATTGGAAGCTGGAAAATGCAGTACAAATATACTACAGTATTATATTTTATTTGTAATTCCCAAAGCAATGCCATAGTTTTAAGCAAATATTCCACAGACCTGTCTAAGAAAATGATCTCGTGACGCCCCATCAGGGCCACTCGGTCGACGCCCGCGTCGCCCAAGACTTTGGCTATCTGATTTCCGATTCCAACGACTGGTCTTGTCTGATGTAAACAGCCCAAATTTCTTAGTGCAACTAAGGCTGTGCCTAAAGAAGTAAGATATATTCAATAATGCACTAATAGCTTTTGGACTGCATTCAATCAAGTAACAATAAAATTACATTGCTGTCTACAGAAACTCTGCCTACTCAAAGACAACAACTGATGTCACAAAAAATATAACAGAAAGGTATCTCGAAGGCCATTTACTCAAATCTCTTGTCTTGATGCAAGATCAAGTACATCTAGATCATCCCTGGAAAATGTCCATCCTTCTGTTCTTAAAAATTTTCCATTACAGAAATATCTTTGCATTTTATCACACAGTCTGATCCTGCTTCTCCTGAATGTCCACTAAAAACCTAAAGCAACCTATTTTCTGCATCCATTTGCTCTACTTAGCCGATACCCAGTCAAAGGAAGAAGGAGGCAAAAGAGCCAAATCCCTTCTTAAGATTATTTCACTGGTGGCATCCCAACAAATACTAAGTCAAACACAGAGATTCCCACTACTTAAAATGAAAATGTCTCACAGTAGGGATTGAAAAAGCACCAGACATAAGGGAAAGGTGGTCTCAAGGCTCACTGATGCAAAAAAACAACTAAGTGGTGATTGGAAATGAGAAACTATTCCCCATTTCTAAAACATCTATGATTAAATACCAATTTTCCAGCTGCAATGATGGAAGATTTTACAGATGTTGACAATGAATTCTTCCTCTCTTAACCAAAACAAAATAAAAACCAGCATACTTAACCCAAAGAGAAACAGAAATCAGCCGTTTTCCTCTGCCAACCACATCCAAGAAAATGGCATCACTTATTATTTTCAAGAAAGGAGAACCTTTAGAACATACTAAACTATTTATGTTTGTGAATATTTCTATTTTACTCTATGCAAAAAAGGTTTTTTTACACTGTTACTGAAAACATTTAAGATTTTTTTTTGTCTATGCAGCATTTCAATTATGCCAAGATGAATTCAGTGAGTTTTTTTCTCCAGCATCACACAAAACTGTAAGAAAGCCCACCCAGCCCAGCATTCTTTCTCTGACATTTCTCAACATCAAGGGAAAGGCAATACAAATATGAGAAATATATAACTATTTGTGACCTATGAACCTCTGTACCGATTTCCAAACACTTAGTAACTCTTAATGGATTTCTTTTCAATGATCCCCATCACCTTCCCATAAGCCCAACAGCATTCATGGCACCCTCTGGAAAGAGGTCCACAATTCTACTGTCTATCTCCTTGAAACTTATTACAATCTACCATAGTCCCTTGTACTCATATACTCTACAAATTTGGGTAGAAGGCAGTCCATGTTTTACTGTTTATTTTTCAACATCAGATACTATTTGGGTGCTATTCCATTAACCGGATAGTGATAAGCAATAACTAGAGAGTACCTTTTGGCACAGGATGTGGAGCAGAATCTTTTTGACCGTAGAAACTTATTAGCATATCCCATTTTTCCACAAAATTCACACTTCAGAAGATCATTTTCTATTTCATCCAGTCCCTCTAAAGAAAGGAATGAGGCATAAAGAAATCAGTTTCACTGACACAAACTTATGTGCAAATTTCCATCACAAGCAGGCAGGAAGATTTTCAAATATCTCACATGTTTAATTAAATACTTTGATTAACAGAAAATGATTCAAAACTAAGCAAGTAATAGATTTCACTCTCTATAGAGAAAATTTTGAGCAAACTGAACCTAACTGAACCTTCAGTTAAGTTATTCAATTAATCAGCTTTTTTTGTTAAATTTCAAGCCATCCATGAGCAAGTATGCCCTCAAACATGGCGAATAATTAAAGAGAAGTATTACAGTCCTCATAAATTGCTTATAAAGAGCTCATTAAGGGAACTAGGCATTATCTATGAAAAAGATAAGCTGCATTTAAGAAAGAAAAATATTATCATATCTACCAATTTGCAGTCTGCTGTTGCAGAATATTATGATGTTATTGGTGAGATGAGGAGGGACTTTCCCTGCTCCCTGTGAAGAACTCAAAACACCAACTGAGAGATGCACCACTAAAAGTGGAAAAGCCCAAAAGAAGCTGTACAAGGCAACAAGGCAGCTCACAGGTTACATGCTGAATGTCTGTCCTCTCCTCTGCCAGAAGTGTATTTCATGGGTAGAGCATGGTTTGTACACAATTTAGAAGAATGCCACTACATCTGCAAAACAACTTGACTTCTGGCATGGGAAAAAACCCACCCTTATTCCCACGCACCATCCGTGAAATACATCACAAGGAGCACAATGGGCACAAACTGAAATGTAACATTTACTTAGCCTGAATGAGCACAAAAGAACTGCATGCCACATGGCCGCAGTCATGGACAAAACACGTTGTTCAAAAACACATGTTTCTCCAACATTTCTAACATACCCGAGTTGCTGTTTCATGTACTTTGCCTCTTGCTATTCATCTACACATTCATATTTTTAATTTTACATAGTTGCAAAAATTGCAAACTAGCTTTTTGCCCTAAACTCTTTGCTAAGCTCTGGTACCAGCTAATGCAAAGGAAGGTATCAAAGTTTATTTGAAAGATTATAACTATGAATTTGTAAAAGTCTGTTATAGTGATTTTAACTCACTAAACTGCTCGCTAACACTAACTACTGTGCTGACAAGGTAACAAATAAAAAAGCAACAGTGCAGCAAAGAGCTGAAAATACTGAAAAGGTTACTTGAATAACAAGGTATCAGGACTCAATGACATAAGTGAAGCCAACAAATCCTCCAGCAGTGTCAGACTGAAAATTACCAAGTCGCAACTCTCCAACTTCATAAACTGGTATCACACAGGAAGTAAAAACTGGAAATTGGAAACATACCAAATCTGACCCACCTTGCAACTGAAGCTGAATAAATACCAGAGATGCATCCTTCAAATAAATCATTCTGTCTCTAAAAAAAAAATAATCTCACTCCCAGATCAGGTCACATTAAGTGGAAAAATGTGAAAACAGAGTGAAGCAAAAATTGATGCCTTTTCTTTTGTGTATCAGGTGTTTCTACCATAAATGCAACCAGACCCTAATTTAGTAATCAGAAAATCTCCTTTGCTCAACTTCTGCATATGTGGATGTGTCTCAATGCTGGATGTTTCCTAGCTCACCTAATGAGGAGTTGCAAATTGTACACATAAACCTAACACCACCTGTCAAGAACGGTAACTAAAACCAAAAACATGAACCTTTGAATAATTCCATAAAACAACAGACAAGCCATCTGAAATCTGAGAAACAACGCAGTGTTAATACTGAAAAGTTCTTAGGGAATGCTACTGAAAAAGGAATTAAGATCTACTGTAACAAATTAAAGTCGGAATAACCATTGCAAACAGAGCTGCAAATATTTTAGAAGATACACCAGACAGCAGAAAGTTCCTTTTGTTTGAAATATATTGGGTGAAATAAGGCGCTAAATAAAAAAAGTTGTACTCTTGATCGTGCAACCAACTTTAGTTAATAGCAATTTACTAAGCAGAGTCATGAGCTTTGTGTGTAGAAAAAGCAGTATAATTCCATTAAGCTGTAAAAGAACAAAAAAAAAAATCTCAAACAAGTCATACAGTTCACTGGATGACATTTTTTCTTAAAGCTTCTTGTGCTTGATGCTTTAATGTCACTGGACTTGCCTCTCAATGAACTGCTTAATTGGAAGCACTCACTAGGAGATGATACCAAAAAATAACAGCAACTTTAAATTAAATGAAACAAAGATTTAGAAAACTTCCAGACACACTGCAACCCTCTACTATTCATACGCCAGACGCTTGCCTTCCAAAATTTAGTCTGTCATGCCCATGCAAAGGTTTGTGCATAAGGTATGGGCCTGAAATTATTTTACAGTAGAATATTGTGTAATATATTTTAAAAATGGACTCCGTAAAAATGGTTCCTTCATTTTTCCATGTAGACAACTTCATTACAACACAATCAAAAGAAAGTTACAGTTTAAAAGCAAAGCACTTAAAATACCTGCCAGTGCCTAAACTAGGCTGTTACTGCAAAATGCAGAACGGCTCAGGACCATACTGAGATATACCAGTAAATGCAATCATATAATCAGGCATAATTTAGGAAATCCTGTTTTATATTTCATTTTCAGGCATGGTTTCCAGAGTTTTTGACTTCAGTGATGTGCTTCCGAGCTAAACCAGCTCTTGCTAAAAATCCATGCTACAAGTAAAAATACACTCTTCGTTTTAAGCAAATACATATTGCCTGAGCAGTAAAGAAAATCAACCTGAAGCAAAAAATCCAACAATATCCACTTCGCTACCAACAAATACTCTTCTTGAATTCAGAATGCTTTGTAAAGCAATCTTTGACTTGGGTCTGATCCAATACACTTATGAGCAGTAATGGATATAAATCACTGGGGTAAAACTAATGCATCAGAATCTATTAATCTAGAAGACTGAATTTTGGGCTAATTTGTTTGCTGAGATACACATAGGATGCAGCGAACTTCCCTACTGCACTTCAGTACCATTCACCAAGGCAGAAACCACCGTAACAAACACCTGCCATCAGTGTGGCGATCTTCAGAGTTCCCATGAGAAAAGATCAGGGGCGTGGACTGTTTTAATTAAAAGACAATTTACAGTGCGCGTAGTAGGAAGTAGTCAAAGCACAGCTATGGTGACGCTTGCTACCGCTGCTCAGGACACACTGTCCAGACTTTTTCCAGCCACCTCCCATAATAAACCCTTCTTACCCTGCTCACTACAGTTTGATATGAAAGAGGGAAAAGAACTATTTTAAGAAAATGAAACTAAGAGTTGCATTACGACAAATTTAAACAGATCACTAAAACCAGCTCCTGGGCAACTGCTCAAGCTGTGGAAGAGAAAATCCAGAGGTGGTTGTAAAATTCTGGACTTTCAAATCTTGGATGAATTTATACAAAACGCGAGTTAACTTGGATTTTCTGGGCCATAGTTTAATTCCAATTTCATAATGCTCATGAGGTATCCTACATTTGGGCTTGAACAGTAAGTGTTGTAATACATCCAAAATAGTTGACTGCTGAGTCCTAAAAAGTCCATGATGATGATGATGATTATGTTGGGTACACATGGGTAACGCTACTGACACTTCTAGCTCATGAGTTGTGCTGGAGACTGCTGTGTTGTAAGGAGGACAAGTGCATAGTTGCTTGACATCTCTGTGCATCTACAGCAATTGCTGTTATGATGTGTAGCTAGTAAAAAACATTTGAAAATAGTTTCTACTAGAGATAGCGTAAAGACTGGAGAAAGATTACAGCAGTACAGATGGGATGGGATTCTGTAATACATAGAGAACAGAAGGGAAAAAATGGATATTTGAACAAAAACTACAAACCTTCTGCAATCATATCCTCTATCTCTGTGTCCGAGGAGTTGTCTGCGTGTTTTGTATTCTGCAAGTCTGATTCAACACACACAACACTCATGATTTGACCCTCCACTAGCAATCTTTTTTCTGCAGGCTGTTCTACCAGCAAAGATGAACGACTTACCTATTGCAATAAAAGTAAAGCAACAGTGATTAACTGAACAATGAGTAATTGAGAATAGTATTTGAGACTTAGCGGTTGTAATTGAGACTAGAATCACAGTTTCTATTCTGTATCAATGAATCGTCATTGTAAAGTACCAAAGCTTTAAATACCAGTTCTCAAATACAAAGATACATTCCTGCTCTGCAGAGTTTGCAATTACATTTTACAAAAGAAGAAACAGATTGTATCTAGAGAAATGAAGGCATGGGAAAATGAGACACATTAAATTAGTTAATAAGGCAGGCTCATCAGCCTGTGGATTTAAAATTTTCAACAGTAATTCTTACCAGACAAAGTACTAATCACACCAAGCTCAGTAAGGGGCTTGCCAGCACTTTGAACAATATTTTAACATTTTAACATAGACTCATTTCAGAGGTTTAAATTAAGCTATCACTTAAGTGGAGGAATCTAGGAGACAGACAAACTTAAAACAAACTTATTGCAAACAGTAGCCTAAAAAATCACTCTGTAGTTATTTCCAGATATAGCCTTTCTACTCAACTGTGTTTCTGTTTTAATTTAGTACCTTGTCATCCAGTGATAGTGGCAGGCCAAACTGTAGCATGAATTCCAATTATATATGCAAGATAATACAAATAGTATACAAGTACACTGAAGTGCTGTAAGAAACAGGTTACCAGTCAGGAAAAAAAAAAAAAAAAAGGTCAAAACCAGCATCTGAAAAATTATTCAAGGCCTATACAGCTACTGGCCACAAATAACATCATCTTTAAAAATAGTTTGTTTAAAAAATTAGTAGTAAAAAATTCACAGCAACTTTTAAACTTACAGGGAACGGCTCTAACCCCTCCTGAATCACAAAGCCTTCAATAACATGGGTCAGGATCTGTGGTTTAACAATAGCCTGTGGAGGTTTATTTTCTAGGCTAGGAATGCTATTGGGCATTGATGTGCTGTTGCTCCTTGTTGTTGCTGCTGGAAGCAATAGAGGTGGTGGTGGAATAGAGGCATGTGAAGGATCAGATGGAGATTTAATTACTGAGGCACTGACTGATGATGTCACTGAAGGTAATCCCCCATGTTCTGAAAAAAAAACCAAACATAAACCCCAAACAATTAAGTATATTATGCTTTCAACACTTATGTCCAACCACTGGCACAGAATTCTAGAAACAAGAGGCAATAAACCACTCATCCCTGCACCCATCATCCTGTAACACAGGATTTTCCCTACAGTTTATGGATTTTACTTTCAAAACAAGATGGTTTTCCTTGACAGACTATTCTACAAATGAACAGTTATCATGTAAACATTTTCTTCTCCTCACTACCTATTAATTATAAGCACAATTGGCCATTAATCACCTACACCGATCAAAAATCCACAACTGAAAAGCATAAACCAGTACTTTCAAACATTGGATTCTCAAGACTGAGCAACTGAGGTATTTCTAAAGAGATTAATTTATTTTCAGGGATGCTTTGAGCCTCAGAAACCTGTAAGGCTACAGTTTTGTACAACATCAAGCCACTAAGCACCCAGCTATATGTATAGTGTGTGCATACACATATATATATAGTATATATTTTTATATTCAGCACATCAGGGGAAGTTACATTAGTTTGCAGGACAACTGATATACGCACATATATATCTTCCATTTCACTGAAGAAAAAGATATTAATCCGTAGCTTTCACATTAGAACAGCTCCTTACTCCAGCATTTAAAGAAAATGGTGCCACAAAGAACTATACAATGTAGTTAACCGTCCTCATGGTAACTTCTGATTGCTGACCTCTACCCTGAAAAATCAATCTTCACAGCAGATCAACCAGCATATTTTGCCCATATCACACAGGTAGCACTTAAAAGAGTAACTGGAGTCTGACGCTCCTGTTTTTATTATAAAAGTAAATGCTAAAGAGCTCAAATATGCAATTTCTGGGCTACATGTTATCCAAACAGATATATAAGTTACATCTTCTGGACTGAATCATGTGTTCTATCACATGGCTTTGTAATATATTTCATATAGTTTATTTTAATTGAAAAGTGATACCGCTAAATTAGAGAAAATATCAAAGTAATAGATTTTTATTTTAAACAGTCAATAGCTAGTAGATGTTTTTAAGCAGAACAGCTACCTTAGTTGGACATCTCTCACCTGACAAAGGATCTTCTGAATTAAGTGTCTCTCCATTCCCCAAGGGTATAGCTGGTGGAGACAAAGTGGGGGGCGTAGGTGTTCTTGCCATATGGACACAATCTGATTCCTCAGGCATCTCTTCTTCACATACATTCTCCACTTGGTAAATCTGCATCCAACAAACTATTGCTTTAGAGAGATTTCCATTCTATCTTAATACCTTAAAAGAGTTGCATAAATATAATTTTTAAAATAAATTACCAGTTAGAATGTTTAAATATGCTAATCTCCTAATAAAATAATAGTTTCCATAACGCATACAAAAATCTGAATTCTGGGCATATCACAATGTCCATGAGAGCAAAATTATTTTGTTACAAATAGCAAAGCATCAAGAATTTTCCTATCAAATGGATCAGAAAACTTGATTTTTCAAATGTCTTATCTACATTGTTTACTGTATATTTATTTACACCTATTTAAACACTTCTGCAAAATGCAAGCTTCATAAGATAATGACAAGACTGCAAATAGTTCTCTATCTTATTCAGCAGTGTAATCAAACTGAGTATTATAGAAAAGTAATGCTCAGCATCAGTGGTTATAAAAGATTATAAGGTATTTTCCTCAAAACTGTTAAAGTAAATTTACTTGAATTATTTGTCAGCCAGTTTATCAGATTAGGATGCAAAACACCTTGTCAAAAGCAAACCTGGCTTCTACTCTTCTGTCCAATTTCTACATAAAATATCAGAGAGTTGAGATTATCATTACCCTCTCAATATAAATTGAAAATTAACAGCACATCTTCTTCCTTAAGCTTTTGGCAGCCTGAAAAAAGCCTACAAGAGCTGTTGATTCTTTTGCTCACATTAATCTCATTAGCTTGTTATCACTAAAGCATAGCAATGCCATCTTAAATGTCAGCATTATATGCATATCATTTTATTTCACTGTAGATTATTGTAGTGCAGTGTGAGTGAAGCTGAAACAGTCAACTATAAACTGCAGATGCCCAAGACTAACATTGAACTAAATTAAACGGCAGTGATGGGGAACACCGAGATAGCATCAAAAATTCCCCTGTTTTTTCTGAAGAGGATCTTTTCAATATTAGTACAAAATTAATTATCCAGAACTCTATTATCTTAATAATCTGCTACACACCTTCACTCTACCTATAGAGATGATTCTTCTACTCAAAATTTCAATTGCCTGTATTTTTATTAACATAAAGAGGTAAAAGCTTACAGTCCATATGGTATATTTATCAACACTCATTTTGATGTAAGCGTTGACATACATTTACTTGCTTTTTTAACTTTAAATACTCTGCAATTTCAATAAGAGATTAAGATTTTAGGTCCAAAAGTTACACTCTCATGAATCTTGGTTGATAATTCTTGACTGATAATCCATTACAAAAAGCCCCCAAAAAACAGAGGAAGATGTCTACTGTTTTCTTAAAACTCATTCCTGTAATCAATGAGTTTTCTTCTGGTCCTCTGTCTTAGCACCTAGTTTAGCTCCATCTGAAGCCAATGGGCCAGATTTACAGATCTTCAGAACAGCTGAAGATAAAGAATAAAGGACTTCAATATTACCACTTACCACTGGAGTTTCAATTGGTACCGATGGCTGCACTTGAAGATTTACTGCCACGGTCTGTGGTGGTGGAAGAGTTTGAAATGGCAGCTGGACCAAAGCTTCTGCAGCAGGAAGTTCTTCCTCAGAAACCAAAGTGTTTTGAACCAAAACCTGCCCCTGGGACAGAATTTCAGGCTGCACTTGTAAAGACGGCACAGACTGCAATGGCAGTTGTTGAATCTGGGTTGAAGATGCTGACAGCTGAGGAGGAGCTGCAAGAGGGATAGGTGTGGACTGCAAGGCTGAATATTGCTGGTGTGGTGTCGAGGACACGATCTGTTGGCCTGGGGAAACTAAGCTGGGCTGATCTACCGATCCTATCTGTACAGCCGGGGAAGATGGAAGCGGAAGGTGCGACGGAAGATTAAGTGGCTGTGCAATCGGTCGAACTGGACTGGTAGTTTGCTGAGGAGCAGCCTGCTCTGCCTGAAGAGCTGTTGGCACGAGGGAGTTGGCCTGTGACTGAATAAGTGCTTGAGGATGAATAATTATTGTGGGTGAGTGACTAGGGGAGTGAGAAGGTGGAGGGGACACCACTACAGACTGCTGAGCTGACTGGGATGGGGTAGGAGAGAGTGTTAGAGGTGGAGGATGGATGTGGATAGGTGAGCAATGAGACTGGACACCACTGGGAGCCGGAGGAAGACCATGGCTTGGGAGTGGGAGGCAGTGCTGGGATGGAGGGGGGTCCTGACCCGATGGGGTCTGGAGTGCAATGGGCTGGACTTGCTGCTGCTGTTGTAATATCAGCTGATGATGGGAAATCTTTGGGGGTGGTGAATGAAGCTGATGTTTGACTAAAGAATGAGGTTGCAATGGAGAATATGAAGCTGTGAGGGGGGAAAAAAGTGACAATTAGTATTTACTTCTTTAAGTCCCAAGAACATTATAAAAATATCAAAAGAAAGGATGTTTTACTTTAAATAAGACCAGCACAACTTTTTCAACCCTTCGGATCTATGTTTAGAAATATCTTCTTTGTCAGGATATATAACATTCAAATTACATTTAATTACAATAACTTTCTTATAGTTCCATCCTACCTGGTGTTATTAAGTGATGTATGCTTGATGTCCGTGTGACTGGTGTACTCCGACACTCTGGAGTTGGGCTCTCGCCTTTTCTATTGCTTTCTGAGGGATCTGGCTGGCTGCCCTTGGAGCTGGTTACAGGTTTACACAGAGACAGTGACGGTGCTTGACTGCTGCTCTTTGGTGGGCCATTCTGTGAACCTGACAATACACCCAACTTCTGACTGCGCAGTGTCAAGTTCTGAACCTGGGAAATGGGCAAAATATGAAAAAACAAACCATTTGAACATCTATGACAAACATCCAGGCAAAAATAGCAAAAAAATAACATTATATAATGCTTCTCATCCCATCTGATCAAAATATGAGAGAAGTTAAAAATCTGCATTTCAAAGTATCTTCTAAGCCACAAGATTTAGAGAACAGTGATCTTGAATCACTTCAGTGATAAAGAAAATACAGCAAAGTCTTTTTTCTTATTGAACTTTTAAAAGAGATGGAAATTGTTTGTTATGTTAATTTAAACTTGCGGTTTTTTCTCTTTTATACCTTCAAAGTGAATGACACAAGCATCTTAAACAAACACAATTCTATTTTTATACAGACACTGGAGAAGTGCAGTGGTCTGTAAGTATGTTTCCAGAGACTAACATAAACCAGAGCCTTGGGCAATCAATGGGACGAGAATCTGCTGTATGTTATCCATGCCTTAACAAACCTGAACCCTTTATTTCTTTATTTCTACAGCAATACTAATGCACCTTTTCATCATGACACCTCTAATGTCACATGAAACCAAAGGCTTGCCTTCTGAAAGGTAAATCAGTCACACGTTATTTTCATGGATTATTTAATGCCTCTTATACCATAGCAAGATTCTGTGCAGAATGATTCCAGCTTTCCAGTCCTACATGCTGAGGTAGAATTTTTTTTCAAGGATAAAGACTACCCTTGTGGCACTAATTTACTTCATACTTTACATGAAAAAGAGGACTAATTATTATCACCATCCACTATTTTTATTACATACTCCCTTCCTCATTCAACAATTAGTACTTGTGTAATGAACAGCTAGCTGACATCTTACTTCTCACTGTTCAGTGTGTTAACACAGGAGGCATCCAAATCCTGTTGTGGAGACAACAGAATTGTTTCCTTATTAGCATTCATGAGGCATTTACTGCAATCATATCTCTGTGAGTACAAATCAGCCTTCAGCACACCTTAACAGATCAGGTAACTACCCTGAGACATTCAGGGCATGCATGGGGAGGACATGTAAGAAAAAAGTATGGAAGCAGAAGGGAAAAGGTAAGTAGAAGTGTCAGTTTGCCTAACAGGCCACATTAGGTGTGCCATCCAGACAGTGCTAATCACTGAGGAACTTCTGAGTTTCTCCAGTATTTCTACATGGCAGACGATACTGCGAGATCACTATACTGTAACTTGACAAACATCTTGGCTAAGTGCAATATATACTTCTGGCTATATAACCAAATGCATTTTTTTCCTTATTAACTGGCATTGCCTACTTGTTCCAGTTTGCTCATAATAGTAAACAGACATTTCTCTAAACTCAGCTGACTGAAACCCTAAAGGCATATTTGTCACAAGGTAAGAAAAATAAAGTGTACCGGTGTTAAAGCTTTTCCATTGCCTCACTGACTACGGATGAAACTGGATCCTTGCAATGTCATCGCTGCTGTGAAAACTACCAGATAAGATAAACAACATCTGGCAGTACCGAACATTGAGAGGGGAGAGGAACAGCTTGAGTTTGACAGGGTCACCACAGCAGCTCCTCTGACTGAATAATGCTCTCAGGTGAGATTCTGCAATGGGCAGACTTGTGCAAAATGAAACTCTAAAAGCCTATGGTATGGAAAGACCAAGACCATAAGGTGATGAGCTTTACTGATGTCTCTACCTTGAACGCAAAAGACAAAAAACACAAATGCAAAAAGAGCTGCTTGCCCATCCAGTAACCTCTCTGCACTTTCAAACCTGATCTGCAGAATCTGGAGGAACGAGGCAGCTTTGATAAATGCTAATGAGGCATGCTGATACCGTGACTGAAGGAGCAGTCTGTCTTTTCAACAAAGGCTCAACTGATGAACTTAACCTTGTGGGCTTGCTCAACAACATCCTGCATGAATATACAGTTGGATTCTAGCAAGCTCTGACCACCTCACATACCTACTAGAAAAGCAAAGAGAACACAAGGGTCAATGATTTACTGTTATCTCAGAACAATGACATGCCTTTAAGGTCTTCAAATCTACTAGAATCTTCCGAAGGGGTCAAAAAACATAAGGTCAGAGAACATCCAAATGGTGTAATTCACTTGGATTTCCAAAATGTTTCTGAACAAGGTCCATTTAGCAAAGGCTTTTAAATAAACTACAATGATAGAAGGGAAGATCCCTCATGACAGCATAAATTTGTTACCTAAATGTTCACTTTCCACAGCAGAAGACTGTGACAAATATGTTCTGTAGATACCTGTGGTGTGCCATATATTTTTTCTAGATGATATACAAATATGTTGAGCAATGAAAGGGTGATATAAGTTCAGCTGATAACATGAAGTTATTCAAGAAAATAAGGATGAGAGCTAATTATGAAGACCTAAAATGTCATATCCACGATCCAAATTTTACATACAACGTGATCACCTCTAAATGTATGACGATGGCAAACAGAAGACACTGAAGTTGTACATAACCAGTACCCATTAGTAGCTTTTCTAAACAAGTAAAACTTAAGCATAATGTTTCCTTACTTTGCAGTTTTGGCCCTCTACTGGACATACACAGGCTCACCTGAGTAGCTGCAGACTGACAGGAGGATGAGGAAGATGATGAGACAACAGGAATGTCAGACTGAACAGCAGCCACGGTGGTTGCAGGAGTGAAAATGAGCTGTTAAACAAGAAAAAGAAATCTGGTAACAGACTGAAACTTTGAAAATATATGAAAGAAATGCAATATTTTAAAGAGAGATACATAAGTTGCAAGGCATTAGTGACTAAATTCTCATGCCACCTGAAAGTATAGAAAAATATTTCTAAATAACAGAAACAAAATAAAAACTGAAACAGTTAAGATTTATTTTGTGGAGAGGGGAGGAGAGTAGAGTGGGACAGGACAACAGAAGGACCAAAACCAAGCTTAAGAACTGTAAACTAAACTTACCATTTGAGCTCGTAGATACATTTGAGCCTGGCTTGCACTCAGGGTTGGAGAGGTGCTCCCCAGCAACATAGTCTGTTGGGTAATACTGCTGGTGGTGGTGTTGGAGGTCTGTGAACGGCTTATTATCTGTGCAGGTGTAGGAGAGGTGGAGAGGTTAATCTAAGGAAACAAAAATATTTCTTCTGTCATGGAAACTGATTCATCCTAGGCTCTAAAGCCAGAAAGCCTTTGACAAAAATGGCAGGGGCAGTTGAAACCTCTGAACTGTAAAGACGACAAAAATATATTGATCAAATCATCACAAAACAGGATACTAGCAAGATTGTACATTTTCATTCTTAAACTGCAAGCAACCGTTCTGCAGTAAATAATAATAACCTGTCTAAACAATGGTACCATGAAACTGAAAATATACCTCATAGTAACACACATTTACAAAATATGTAGCATGAGCTTGCAATATTTTAAGAAAAATACCTGAATTTTAATATTTAAGCATCTTTAAGTGTTTATACTATCTGACTGGACTGGTATCTTCTGTTATGCTTGTTACGCAACCTGAACAGGACAATTCTTTGTGCTGCCATATACAGATTTTGATTCCTCATTCTACACATGCACACTTAAAAATGACTGGAGGCTAAAACTTTCTACAATTTTGTATTGAATGCTCTTCAACAATTGCTCTTCTCAAATAAAAGCTGTTGTGCTTTCATGGTGGTGGGTTTTGTTTTGTTTTGTTTTGTTTTGTTTTGTTTTGTTTTTCCCTAACCAGTCTAACAGAGTTAAGTGCCCAGCTCTTTTTCATCACTTACTCAAAAGATTTCCTTGAAAAATCCCAGCCCAATTATCCTGTTAGTTTAACAGCAGACATCTTTAAAGACTTTCCCTCCTAAATTTAATGAATTAATTATTTTACTTCTAACAACTGTAAGCCAAAGCAATGCTATGACAGCTTAAAAAAATACACAGCTAAATCACTGAAGCTATGCACTGAAGTGACGAACATCTTGAGGGCATGATTAATAAGCAGGATGTCTGCAGGACTAACAAAGTCCTACTCAAGGCAACTGTAGAGCTATACATAAGAGATTGTGCAAATTAGATGTCTAAAGACGCCACTTAAAGAAATACAGCATGAACTGACCACAGAGCTGCTAATAACTGAAACCTGAGCATGTGCCTAGAATATGGATAAAATAACTGAAAGTGCATAAAAGATGCATGATAAAAGATGATAATCAATAAATGAATGAATGCTATAAACATTTAATCATTTTCATATCTATATATGTAAGCAGTGACTTGGATTCTTTAGATTTGGTGCTCTTTAATCACGGATACACAGAATTATGATTTTAACCTACAATAGCACCCTGAATAAAGAAACTAATGTGAAAAAATTCAATAAGAACTCATGTAAGAGATGAAAGCTCAGGGAGTGACTCCTGCAGTGGTCTGAACAGTCACCAGTGCTTGTGGAGCAAGCAGCTGCCCCCCAGAGCACCAGGAGCGGGCTGAGACTGGGGAAGCCTCCAACCCCAGTCAGCAACACGCAACGCGCATCGAGATGACTGGTGGACACTGGAAGTGCAACCAACACCTATTACAGAATCATCACAACTTCTGTTTACTTTTTCTCTAATACTAATTTTAACCACATGAATTTAAATACTAAAATATTTTCTGGTTTTCCAAGTAGTTATATACTAACCACGAGGGGTTGAGAATGGATGGAGGGCTTTGTTCAGTTACGTACCGAGGTCTGCGACATGCTTGACTGCTGAGTGACACTCCCAGTGGGGGAAGTACATTGCCTCCCACCTGACAGGCTTGCCTAAATAGCAAGAATACGTGTCAAATATTGAAATCAAAAAGTGTTTAAGTGATGTTCATATTATTGCATAAACCGTCAGAAATATCCCTCTCTACCATTACCTTTTTTCTGAGGTAACAGCAAAAATGCTTTATTCAGGGGAATTAGTTTTCAGCAAAGTGTACTCTGCACTATGGAATGCTGCCTGCAAGGTGCTAAATGCCTTGAATTCCTACCCAATTTCAGGCACTCAAATTCTTGCAGATCAAGACTTGAACAAAAACTATCAGAGGTAAAATCTATCAAACTGTTAACGATGGAGCTAACTGATCAGGTCACTACCTATGGTGCTCAGAACTTAAAACATGACATCATTAAAAACTGTCATTATTAAAACTCACATCATAATTTTTGTTATTATTACAATGCTCTAAATATAAAACAAACTTTATAAATGCTGTAATGAACACCCTCACATTCTAGAATGATACTTTACGTATGCACATCTATGTTATATGTATGCATATGTCATACATATAACAGTACACTATTCCAGCCCTTCAGGTGAATATAGGAAAGTGACTTGGATTTCTGCATTGATAGACTGCAATCCAAAACCTCCTAGCCTTCCCCAGTCTGATTTTCTTAGCTCTGTCTTGTTAAATGTATATGCACACACAAATCCAGCACAAAAAATGACAAATCAATATATTACCACGATCTAATGGAAAAGGTATAGAAGAAAAAGCCAGGAGTATAGAAGAGTCAGTCCCAGTACTGACAACAAACAGCTATATACCTGAAATCTTTAACTCCATTTTAGCATTTGCATGTGTAAAATCATTAACAACTACCTATCTCTGCAAGATAATATCCTCAATCCATGGTCAACTGAGGTCAAAGTAAATCTTTCCACTGCTTGAGTTTTCAAAATGGGTCTCCTTTGGGGCTCACCAATGTTAAAAGCTGTGCTTCAGAAATGAAATGTCTTTTACTTCCTGTATTTCCACACTCAAGAGTTAAAACTGAATTGTGCCATTACTTATAATGAAGCCAGATTTGTGGCGAAACACACTAAGACAGCAGGTGTTCATTATTTTTATTTTATTTCACTACGATACATTGCTATTCATTGCTTTCCCCATCAACTTTTAGAGAAAATCATGGGATGAAGATTGTAGTAGTGTATTTTTAATATTTATTTTATTACTGTTTGATGAGTTACATGATGCACTATAATGTATGCAATAAAGCATGGAATGGTCGCCTGCTGGAGCATCTATAACACTCGACCAAATCCTCCAAACAGTTTGGAGGGAAGATACAATTTAAAATAAAGAAGTCATTAAAAACAACAGTGAATTATTGTGAGGCATTAAGCTCAGGCACTTAACCTGTTATTACATTTGACAACGCTCTAGAATTATAGTCCTACTCTAGAAAGTAGTACACCATTGTTTTTTCAGCAATCTTCACTCTCACCTGTGGTACAGTTGCCAGACTCTGAAATTGGGTACTGCTTAAATGCTGCTGCTGCAAAGCAGCAGTCTGCAGCATTAGATGCTGCTGTTGGGCTGCATACATCTGCTGGAGGTACTGAGCAGCTGAGCTAGGAGGACGATGCAAGGCCTGCTGAATAACCTGTGATGAATCAGTAGGTAATTAATTACAATTACAAAGTACATACCATGCTGACATGATGCTGAAGTTTACCTTTACAAGGAGATAAAACCAAATAAATTGTTTTCACGCCGATTATGTAATACTGAACTCGTTTCGGCACTGTTCTCAACCAATTCTCAGAACAGAGTCACCGTAAATGTATTCATGTTTTCAAGGAAAGCCTGACAATCAGCTGACAATACAGCATCATTCATAATGCAACATCCAAGCCTCTTGGGTTCTTGTCAACAAGTCCTTTTTGAAACATCCAAATAGAGTCTGAGGGACTCTACTGCTAAACCAATGTACTGTACAGAGTTTGAGGGGACCTAATTTAAAGAACAGCATGAGGGGGCTGGATCCAAAGCAGCAGTTATACACGGATACCTCTAGATCCCTGTAGTCAATGTTGGTCAAATGAACAGCTTTATTTTGTGGTATTTTGTCAAGTATTTTGTTAATAATCCATACTCCTAGGGAATGGAGAAAAAATCCAAACTTTCAAGCATAGCATTTCCCCCTCTATTGTCTGGGATGCTGGCCTGCACTCTGCACTATTCTTAAATGGTCTGATACCCTTTGGCAAACAATATCTTCTGAAAACCAGTAAGTCAGGTATTGAGAAAGAAGACGGCAATTAAGAATGGAAAGTTAATCTTGTGTAAAGTATTGCACAATGCCTGCACTGTACAGGAAAGGAAAGAATACCTCACAGCCCTGGACAGTACCTGGACAGCATGTCTGTCAGAGCCGCTGTAGACAGATATCTGTGGCAGCTGTGTCCGGGACGTGGAGGTGGTTGTGATAGTAGTTGTAGAAGTAGAACATGTTGTTGTGTTTGGTTCATTCTCCATAGCTGGTCAGTGTTCGTCTAGCCTGGCAGAATTGAAAATAAAGCCGCTTATAAATAAAGCCAGAACATTCTGATTTTAAAGGAAAAAAAAAAAATTAAAAAATCCAAGCTTCACTGAGAATAATGGACAATTCCAAATGTATAAGCTCGTAGGATTTACTACTACTTGATGGGGTTTGTTGAGGGATGTGGTAATAACCTTCTAAGATCCATCAAGAGTAGCAACAGGGGAGCAACTTAGGAATACATGCAAGATTTCCAGCAAGCTACACAGGAGCACTGCCACATCCCTCCTCCCCACAGCACAGCTGACCATTCTGGACTTTCAGCCAAACCTGTTCTTGGCAAAAATCACTTGTGGCACACTCTATTTGGAAAGATACAGAAAGGATGTAGAGAAAAATTGCTTTTACTTTTTACAGCAATACCTCCCAAAATACAGCAAGAGTCAAGGAAGAAACTACTTATTTAAGCAACTCTGATGGTTCTTCCACAGCCTTATGAGACTTTCCTCTGTTGCAGAGTACAATCTCTCTCCCAAAATATTGTCATTAAAACTGAAATTAATCACATATCTCAATATATGAGGGGTGTTTAGTTTCCTTTTCAGTATTAGTATTATGATTAAAAGGAAATAGCATATTTGCAGTTTATTGCTTTTAAAAGGATGTTAAAAAATGGGTGGGGAGAAGATACATTTCCTTCTTAAAATAAAGAACCCAGACAAATAATCACTGAGAGGGCTGCAATGTACAAGTTAAAAAGCAGCATTGCAAAGTGCTTAACAAACCACCCACTGGATGCTGTGGACAGCAACATAATCAGGATTTTCACCTCACACAGCTGAAAGCAGAATGCAGCACTGCCAGCTGCTGCCCTCACCTCTCAAACACGACTACTTTGCAAGTACAGAACCACACATGATGCTGTAGTTCCTGAGTACCTGGAATAACTGAACTTTAATAGATATATGGTCACCTAAGGACCTCACGGCTATCATATTGCATACTTGCATAAGCTTTACCATCAAAGAAACTTCATTGCAATAAAGTGTAATTTAAAAACAGAGATCTCTACTATTAGAACTGAATAAAAAATATGGCTTTGTTGTTTAAAATTCACATCTATTGTGCATTATTGGTGCCACTTGCCTACCTACATCAGAGCACAAGCTAACATACATGGGCTAACCACTTCAACTGCAATAAAACCAGCATCATTTCTAAAACCACTTTACATCAATTTCACATAATGCTAATGAAAAGTACATTGAAAAAAAGTCCTGTCTCCTCCAGAGGACATTAAACGCACATAAAAATATTGACACCTACAACTCGTCTATCTAGTTTTAGCAGAAAGTTATGCATCTGATTAAATTAGCCTAAGAAAACAACACTGGATGTCTAATTTCCTCCATTCTAAGCCACATTTTAGATGTATTATTAGTGAGAAGTTCAGTGTATCCCACTCTACAAGCTGTTACATCAGAACTTCACCCCATGAGAGCTGTTAAGCCTTTATCTGAAATAATCTTATTTTCAAAAATAATTTTGTCATTGCCCAAGTTGTTCCTGCAACAGATGTACAATGAAAGAGCCCCTAAACGTCTGTTCAGAGTGGCCTGGCACTGAGGCACATCTCCCGATCTGCTCTAACTCCTCGGAGCTGGTGCAACACATTTTCTTGCCACCACTCTGTCCTACGGCAACACCAGCACCACACAGCGCAGCCCTCGGCAGAAATCGCGTGCCCTCTTTCGGCTGAAGGCACAGTCAAGTGTTTCGACAGATGACACTTGTTAGAAACCCCTCCTCTCTTTAAGTGAGAAGTGGAATGTTTAGGGAGAAAATACAGAAAATGTGGTTGTTTTTAACAAGAAAACCAAGAATCCATTACAATTTAGCAAATGGATATTTTATGCCATAGGCTTAAAATCAGACTGTCTTTATAGTGAAGCTTTCACTTCCTTTACAACGTTGTATATGCGGAGACCACCTTTAGTTATTAAAAAATATCTCAGATACAACTGAAAATAATCTTTCGAGATTGTTCATGTAAGTATTCTAAAAAGTAAAAAAGGCAAACCTCCTATATTTGTAGTAAAGTCCATTTTGTTAAATGTATGACAAGGATGTTGCACGTGAGTAACTTAAAAGTCAAAAGAACCTCTGTAATTCAAAGTAAGTTTTAGAAAATGCACTGAACTCTAGCTTTAAAAAATGACTACGCATTTGAGCAACCACAAAATACAAAGCACAACAGAAAACGATATTGAAAATAAGTATTTATTCAAGTAGTAATGGTATGAGACACCACATAATCTCAAATTACACTGTGCATAATGTAAATATTCAGAAGTTTTGTTCTCTTTATTTTTTTTGGTCAAAGTAAATATGTAAATTTTAAAAAATATCTGCTATTCCATATTGATAACATTAAACTACCTTCACAGTGGACACAAACGTCACTACCCACGTTTCAGAAAGTTTGACTTTTGGTGAATGTCATGGTAACAGCAGTGCTGAGAATTTGCAACCATAAATGGTATCTGAAAACAGTTTGTGGTTGTTTTTTGTTTGTTTGTTTAAATATAGTTTATTCTTATTCTTTCCATTCATGACCTCTCCCTATGCCTGCAAGGGTACCAAACACAGAAATTTAACGAAAATTTCCTCCAAGTCTATTCCCTGCAGGCATTTTTGTGTATGACTGAAGGCTCTGAAGTAAGTTCTCTCTCTTTCCCCTCACTCTAGCTACAATCATAGGCCAACCTTGCCCAAACCCTGGGGCTTGTGTTTTTGCTTTAAAAAAACAAAACAAAACAAAGCAAAAAGCAGATAAACAATAAAAAGGGAAGTGGAAACTATGCCCTATGGACGCCTTGCGGTACAACTCGCACGGAGCGGCCCCGCGTGGGGCAGCCCGGCCCGGGCGCTGAGGGACCCGGGGCCGTTCCGCGGGCAGCGCCAGCGTCGCCCGGCGGCCGCGGCCGGTGCTCCCGCCGCGCTGACCCGCCCCCTCAGCCCCCACACCGGGCCGCGGCCTCGCCCAGTCCCGCCGCCAAAACTGGCAGCCACACCGCGGCCCAGCGCCACCGCCCCCCTCAGCGGCCCCGCAGGCAGCAGCCGCCGCCGGGGAGGGCGGAAAGGTGGGCGAGAGGGGAGGCACCCGCTCCCCGAGCAAGGCTGGGCCGCCGCTGGGGCGCTGTCAGTGTGCGGGGCGCTGTCAGGGCGCGGGTCCCCGCCTACGCGCCCCGCCCCGCCGCGGCCCGGGCCTGCCGCTGCCGCTCCCCCTCCTCCGCGCGTCCCGCCGGGAGACTCGCCTCGGACAAGCCGCTCACTCCGCTTCCGCGATCTTCTCGCCTCCCTCAGGGGGAGGCGCCGCGCAGGCGCGCTGGGCACGGCCGGCGCCGGGCACGTGACGTCGCCCGCCGCCATGTTGTCGTTTGCGAGAGGTGACGTTCGTGAGGAGCCGCGGCGGGGCAGCGACTGGCTTCGCGCCGACGCGGGAAGGTGGTGGTGGGGAGCAGCGGCCTGGCTGGGGAGGAGGGGTCTGGCCTCCCTCAGGACCCGCTGTGGTGAGCGGTGCTGCGCGTTTAGCTGGGCACAGCTGCAGGGACAGTTACTTTAATTGTCCTGTGGCAGTGACACAGTTCGGCTATATGTTGCCAAGGCCTGTGGTAAATAAGCGTTATTTATTTCATGCTTTAGCTACAGTAGGAAAATGAGGGAGGTGATATATGCTGTTTTGAAAGTGTTTTGGGGAGGTTAGGATCAATACCAGCCTGTAGTGCTTTTCTGCACTGGCTGCTCAGGGACCTCAGCAGCTCCAACCAGGATTCTGGTGGTGAACTGGAAACTTCTTTGAGAGATATGAAACAGAAATCTGAGTCTTTTAGCCCCATTACCTTAGCTTTCAGTTCTTTCCTATGAAATGATGGCTCTGAGCCTTTCCTTGCAGTGGAGACAACCACCTCACCCTTTGAATTGACCATAACTGATCTGAGTTTAATTAATTCCCCTCTGTAGGTGGTAGCAGCTGCTGCATGTTACCTGGCACAGCTGAGCAAAGCCCAACCTCCGTAAAGACAAGTAGCCACTATACCACATAGGCTTCATTCCAGTCTTGCATAGAGCATCTTGACAAACTCAGCATCTTGCCCTCTCTTCTTCAAAAAATGCTCTCCTCTGATGAAGAAATACATTCCAAAAATCTTTGAATTACATAATGTTATTACATAGCTTCCAGGTACAGTAGTATTTCCAAAGCTGCTTGTATTCTCAATGATACAGAAAGAAAGCAGCTACATTGGACAGAAGTGCTGGCTCGTGACACTTTAAATATTGATAAAGAACCAGTTGTGTGAAAATGAAATTGGTTAAAAGTTTTGTAACAATAGGAACAAATAGTAAAATGTAGCTCAGCAATACCTCTTTTTGCTGTTTCCTCTCATAATGCAGTTTGACGAGCTGATAACTGGAAATTAAGGTGGGGGGAAAATGCCAGATGTCTAGCAGCTTTTTGGGATAGATGAGTAGTTTACAAAGAAGAGAATCTTGGCAAGTGTCTTACAATACTGAGATACCTTCCAAAGCAGCATAGATGAGCTTAAACTGTTGAAGGGTGCAGCAGTCACCCTGATCACAGGTGGACTGTGTGTGATAAGTAGTGAGAATTTGCCAGGTCTAATGAGGATGCCTCTTTTCTGTAAAAGATCATACGATGATTACATAGGAGAATATAGGAATTTTCATGGGTTAAAAAAGGAGGTGTAGGGAAGATTAAGATTTAGACTGGAATACCCTTGGAGACCTAGTAGGAAATAGAAAATATGTCAGAAGTCCTGGTGCAAGATATGGGTGAGTTCAGATAGAGGGAGGTGCGTCCTGATGTATGGAATGTATGTGAGACTGTGGAAGCTGGGTGGAGCAAATAACTTCATTTTGAAGGAAAAGAAAAAGATCAACCGCTTTAGGAAGCTCAGGTAGCGTGAAAAAAGTTCTGTACTTCGTAACTACACCAAAGGTAAACACTAAATAAGGCCTTACGTGATTTTATCACCAATATAAGAAAGAGGAAGGTGTGTGGATTGGAAAGTGTTATGTCATGTAGCAGCCTGAGCACAAAAAGGCTGAACTCCCTGCTGCTCCAGCAGCCATCCTGCTGTGATGCTGGCTGGGGCGGGCAGGGAGACACAGGAAAAACATGAATTGTTTTTACTGCAACAGAACAAAACAAAGGTTCCCTATTTCTTAGGATTGCAAAGAACATACATGTATTCAGGAAGCATTGGACAATATAAATATGTGTTATCAAAGAAGCTAGTGATGTATTGTTAAATAGGCAAAGCTGGAAGGAAATACTCCTTGCAGTGATAAGGTGGCTTATGATTAACAGTTTTAACCACCCCTCTTTGCCTCCCTTTAGTTCAAAAGCATCTTTCCTGTTTCTTTACTAAAAAATACCTTAGCCATTCGATATGTGTTAATTAAAGCTTCACATAAAGTGAATATACTGTCTTATGTGCAGTGCACACTGCATGGATTCTTCAGAATTCTTACAGAAAGTATTTTAGTGAATGGTAGTTGTAAGAAACGCGTTGCTATTGCTTCTGCTCAGCTCCGCACTGGCAGCTGAAGGGCAGCCCGCTACATTTGCAACAGCTTTGTGTTAAAGTCCTGAATCTTCTGTAGCACCTCTCAAATCAGGTTGGTAGTGACAAAAACCGCCAACAACAACAAGAAACCAACACCACCTTAGGTGTTTCTGGCTCCTTAAACCTTAAGAGAAGGACAGTCCGAGTCGTGCCTCAGGAAAACGACAAGTTCCTCCTTCACCCCTTCCCTCATCGCAGCTCCGGCCGTGGTGAAGCCCCGCAGAACGAGCCGCCGCACACCGAACCCGGGCACCTCGGCCTCGGGGAAGCGCTTTGCCGGACCGGAGCTGGCCCGGGGCACAGGGCTCCGCCAGCCCCTTATGGCTCCCGCCGAGCCGGCGCCCAGCAGTCCCAGCATGCCTTGCGGCAGCCTGGCCGCCGCGGGCCGCACCAAGTGGCGCGGAGGCCTCCGGGCGCGGGGAAGGGAGCGGAGGGGCCGTCGGGCGGCTCATGGCCCGCCTGACTGGGAGCGCCTCGCTCCGGTAGCTTCGCTACGGGAATCCCGGCTGCCTCTGCGCCGCCGCTTCCCCTCTTCCGCTTCGGCGTGGAGCGTTCCGCCCCACAGGTGTGCGTTGGAATCGCGAGGGGAGAGCCCACGTAGTGCGGGGCGGGGGACCCGGCAGACGAGGCGTGGCGGCTGCCCTCTCTAGGCGGCAGAGCTGCTGACCGGCTGCTCCCGGAGCGGCTCCTCCTTCCTGCTGGGGGAGTGTCCGTGCTCCCCTCCTGCACCGTCCCGCGCGGCTCCGCGCTCTCCCCCTACCCAGCCCGGTTCTCCCCCTACCTCTCATGGTCCCGCCCGCCCCGGGCTGGCGCCGTGAGGAGGGGGCGGGGCCGCGGCGCGCTCGGGGCTCGGCGCGCTTGAGGCGACGAGGGTCGCGCAGCCGCCGCCTCCTCCCGCTCCCCCAGCCCTCCCCGCGCCCGGGCAGTGTCGCCCGCCGCGGGGGGGATGCCGACGCAGCGGGACAGCAGCGGCAACAGCACGATGTCGGCTCCGGGCGGTGTAGGGGGCGGCTTCGGTGGGGACAGCGCCCACCAGGTCCGGGTGAAAGCCTACTACAAAGGGTGAGTGAAGGCGCGGAGCCCCGGGGACGGGAGGTGGGGCCTGGCCCGGTAGAGCGGCGGCGGCCGGAGTGAGGAGCGGCTTTCGCCTGTGGCAGCCCGGGCCGGAGCGGTGCGGCCGGGCCTGGCGGGGGGCGATGGGGCTGGCGCCGCGCTGCCCGGTACCCCGGGTCTGAAGGAGACTCCTCCGGGCGCTGGGCGGAGCGGCCGCGCTGGGCGGGGATATCCCCTCGAGTGCTGCGGTGGGCTGGGGAGATCCCCGGCTCCCCTCGAGTGCTGCGGTGGGCTGGAGAGATCCCCGGCTCCCCTCCAGACTGAAGCTAAACTGGCTGTCCTGTCAGGGCCCCGTGCCCTGAAGAAGGGGAGGGGGAAACCCCAGGAACCCCCCAGCTAAGCAGCCGTACTGAGGTGCTGCTCTGCACCGGAGGAACGGACAGGACTTGTGAGAAGAGCCTCTCCCGGGTGTGGGTCTCAGCGGGAGCGGTTGCCGGACGCCGCGGTGTCTCTGGCATTCCGGTAAACGAGGTTGAACCTGCGGGGCTCTCTCTGCCCGCTCGCCCTGCTTCCCACACACCCGGGCGCTGGTTCTTCACCTGTTGTCAGTAATAAGTGCATATTCCTTCATAACACTTTACTGGGGGACACATGTTAAAATTCAAACTTAATATGTTCAGGGTCCATCTTTGGTCCTGGTCTCTGCGTGTTACGTGATACTCAGGTCTAAGGGAAGAGGATGTTTGGATGAAAACCTATTTAATCGGTTTTTAGGCTGTTTCCTAGGGACTGAGTGGCTTCTGAGGGAGTCTGTGAATGGTAACTTAAGACGCATCTACTGTCAGTGAAGCTTCTGCTGAAAAAAAATAAAGGCTAGAGGTCTGCACAATGAAAATCTGAATGTTGGTTGTCTAATTCAGTGGCTCTCCAGCAATAGCATACAAGGCAGAAGTGTTCTGCTTCAGGTTCACAACCGTCTATTAAATAGCAACAGTTACAGGACCTGGCTTTTAGAAAGTAGAGTGCAAGGGTTGACAGTGGTTCATTGGGCCATTAAGCTTAAGAGAAGGTGATCTAAGCAGAAAAAAATGTAGGTTGCGTTTTTTGGATTAAGATTGTACACATGATACTCTCGACAGCTTCCTTCCAGTTATCTGTATCAAGTACCAGAAAAGATTTATTACGTTTACGGTATGTACTATCTGATATCTCTAGGTTTATAATTTTAAAGAGAGGTATAGAAACTATGCTGAGCATTTGGTGTTTGCTACTGAGTTTGATTTCTGGTTTGTGTCTGCTTTAGGGCTTTTCTTGGCAAGAGTCTGTGGAAGTACTGTAGAGACTGGCACAATCTGTGGCTTTAAAGAACATGTAAAACACTGTCAGAGTAATAATATGTGAAATTCTAAGCTCTTTGCTTTACAGTCCCTTTAATCCACCATTTCTTAAGGACATGGAGGTGCCCCTGGCTATCAGCTGACAGAAGTGTTCATTTGGTGAGGCAGTGAACTAAAGTGGGAACTGTTCTGGGTTAAAACCATTTATTTTTCTTCTGCTAGGTCAGTTTTAATCTTGATCATTTCCACATGCAATCACATTAATTCTTGCTTTAGCACAAGGAGGCTGTGGTGCAAGAACAGAGAGATGGCAGCTCAGGGTTGTGGGAGTGAGAATGGAAACTGCTGCATTAGACAGGAATGCTGGCTCATGACACTTTAAGTATTAGGTAATAATTTCACACACACTGGAATGTTTCTTCTGAGTCTCATCTACTGACCTTTTATCCTGTTAATGCAGTTATCAGTTTCCTTTAATAATGACACTGAGTCATATGGGGTGTTGGTTAAGCATTGTGAATACCAACAAACTAACAAGCTGAGTGCCTTAGTCATGGTTTGTTTTGAGATCTATCAAATTATTCTCTCTCCTTTCTTACAACAGAAGGTATGAGACCGCTTCTCAGACTAGCACTGTCAAGAAGAGGGTAAAGCTCAGCACTTCACCTGCACTTATGCTGAAATGACTTGAAAGCTTAGGATCTAAATGCTCATACCAAAGGCCACATTTTCCCCTTTTGTCAAATAAACTATCTCAAGATTAGAGCCGGATAAAGGATTTAATGGTAAATAGTGTTCATCAGGAAATGTTAATCTCTGTTTTGTTTTGGTTTTTTTTTAATAGAAGCACTTAAGTGAGTTGTAGAAGTTAATGGGAAAGTCTTGCTAGGAAAGCCTTTTCAACTTCCAGAAGGAGTTTCTGGGTAAAAACCAACCAAACAAAAAACCCAGCAACGCAGAAACACAGATTTGCTCTTGAAACGGTTGGGAATCAGGTAGTCAGGACACTTGCCTGGAGCTGGAGAGGCTGCACTGAGAGCAAAGAGCCCAACCTGAATTCTCAAAGCATCGGAAAAGTCTGGCCTAGAGCCTAATTGCCTTTCTCAGCCGAGACAAAGACTTTAATCAAGAACTCTTTGAAGGGTCTTTGTTTCATTCAACTGTACAATGGTAATTCTTTATCTTAAGTTCATGAAATATGTAAAACTAGGATGGAAAATTTTCCTAAAATGAACTAAGATCATGAGAATAAGAGGATGGGAATTCCCAGAGACTTGGGAATTAGGGCATTAGATTGAGTTTATCCAGATATTTCCTTCTCTCAGGTAAGCCACAGTGATCTTTCCCATAGGGCTGGTTGTTTAAAATGCTGAAAATAATCTTATCTGTTTTAAAGAGTTACTGTAATCTGTTCAGTGCATGTATTAGAGCTGTCCCCTGAGTTCTTAGGAACTGAATTTATTACACCAACTGTTTACGTACATTTTTGTTGATACAGTAACAAAGTGTAGCAGCTTCCAATGTGTGCCACTGAACAGCATCTGTAATTACAACCACTTCAGCTTTCTAAAATTATTCAGAATTTGCCTTTTATCTCATTTGTTGTAGATGCTTCTTTGTCAGTTCAGTACAAGAAGTTATTATATCATTAATACATATGAGGAGGATTGCATTGTAGCAATAGAGAACAGGTAGGAATAATACATTGCTTGTGCACTAGGAATCCTGTAGAGTTAATGCTGTTGATTTTTTAAAAAAAGAAACAAATGAACAAACTTGAACTCTCTTTCTGTCATGATTAGAACTGCTACCTTCTGTTCTTCAGTGCCTGTTTTGCACTGTTTTAACTGTGTAGGCTGTAATGTAGGTTAGACTTTTACTGTAGTAAAAGTCATAGGTTACCAATGCTTTGCCCACCTTCAGTTTGATTTAGTTCAAATAAAGAATAATCCTGACAGGCCCCTCATGATACATGTTAAACTTGCTGCTTTTTCTTAATTTTAATACATTCATGTGAGTGAGAAAAGTGGAGAAAAAAAATGTTAACCTTTATTTCTAAAATCAAAATGCACCTCCATAAATATTTACAGGAAATTAATTTCTTAAGAATTTTTGAGTTCTCACATCCTGTATGTTATTCTTTGTCTTGAGCACTTTCTGATCAATTCTTCAGCTCAATGTCTCTCACTGTCTGTTGAGGATCAAGTTCCACAGAGGAGAGTGTTCAGCTTAAGAAATCTTTGGTTTAAGCATTTAACATTTTCACTCCTTCTTGCAGTGTCAATATTAATTTAATTTTCTGGTGATATATTTTTTGCCAGAAAAACAAATTGTGGGAGCAGGCAGTTTGAGACCTCAGACTTCCACTGGGGAAAGGGACGCTTCAAATTGTTCCGAGTGGCAGGGCCAGCACCTTGCAGTACTGAAACCATACTGGAACAATAGAATTCGCCAGGAGTCTCGTAGGGGTTAATTTCAGTGGACTATAATAAGGAGACATTATCAAAAGCATTAATGATGACTGACCCAGTTCTGTGATAGATATGTGAATATGTAGATATGTGATTATGTATCTGTATATTTCCACATACTTAATACGTGATAGTTATCTCAGGCTACAGATAAACAAATCTACAGCAGTAGTCTCTGTTCATACAGTGGATTGTTCTCACTGAAGTCAAAACTGAAGTGAAAAATGAGATATGGATGGAATTGCATTTAACTGTTGGCATTGGAGTTTTTTGTTTTATTTGTTTTATTTGGTTGGTTGCAGGTGGGGTCTTTTTTGTTAAAGGATGTTATGACTGTTGAATGATCTGCAAAAGAAAATGCAAAAGAAAAGCTGTTTGATCTCAGAGGAAAGGTGGGGAAGATAGTGATGAGGCTCATTGTCTTCTACAGATATTTTAAATCTGTTCTGTATTGTTCCTGTTTATATTTACCATTTCGATTTACTCAGTCTCCATATGGCTTATCTTTTACTGATTCTTACATTTGCAGGGTACTGATTTAGGTAGGCCTTTTGTTAGTATAAATAAAATGATCCTTTATTAATGTTTATGGAAGATACAAATGACAACATTTTAACTGAAAGTAATTCAGGACAAGTACTCTCTTGTTTATTTTTATGTTTCCTACTCTCAGGTCCCTGATTAAGACTTATTATAACAGTACTAAAGTAAATTCTAAAAAATCTGGTGTTTCCGAACTAAGAGCTAATTGACACATCCAAATGTGGTGGTGCAGAGTCTGCTTGAATCAGGTTTTCTTCCAATTCCCCATGTGTGTCATGAAGAGACAAAAAGGATATTATGCCTTAGAATGTCTTTATAACAAACATGTTTATTAAAAGTAGTACGTAAGCTTATCTCCATAAGAAGGAAAGGGCTGTTGTCAAGAACTTTTTTTCCTAACTCTTAGTAGAAAAGAAGTATTTTGTATTTTTTCATGCAAGGCATCAGTCTTTGGTCCATAGCGACTTTCCTTTGTCCTTTAACTTAGTCTACTGCTTTTTGTTTAAAATGCCATATTTATGCTCAGTAAAGTTTAACTTGATGTATTAGCTTTTTCCTAATGAAGTCATCACCAACGTGGTGTTAGGTGCAAGAAGTGTGGAAAACACCATATAATGCAAAGATGTGATAACAGAACCACTCTGAGACCTGTCTCTGTAGAAAATGTCAGTGTCATCAGTGTAGTTATAATGGAAAAATAAAGCTTGTAGAAAGACCTATAGTCTTTCAGTTTCTGTGTTACATAAAGCTGGCCTTACAGCTCTAGGACAAGGGTGATAGATATTGCTTGTAGAACCTTATTCATACTCACATACTTTTTTTTTTTAAAAAATAATATTGCTATTAGCTAGGGTACTCTGAAAGACCCATTAGTGTTTGTTATAATGGAGTTGGTAAGATCTCCAAAATAGATTTAGTAAGTGTCTGATACATGTCCTGTTGGAGATATTAGAGTAGTAATCTGGAGAGCTTGCTTAAATTATGAAATAATTAAACTCTCATTTTGTTTGAAGGACAACTATTTTGCTGGTTGAAGCTAGCAACAAGTAGGAAGTTTGGTTGTTTTTATTTGTTTTTTTTTTTCGGTTGATACCAGCTTTTGCTTTATAAATGCTGAGGGATTCCTGGGCTGTTCAGTACCTCTTAACATTATGACTTTTTCTGTTCACTGTAATAAAGATAAATCTATTTTAAGTGGACTTAAATAATTAATTTTGAAAAACTGCCGAACAGCTTTTACTAATCTTTTTTTAATCTTCAGCTTTTGCTAGAGCATCAGTGATTATTGTCTCTCAGGGTTGTGGTCTGTCATCCAATTCTTCTTGCTTGTCTGACCATCATAGTCATGTAGTCACTGCTGCTTTTAACATGCCCTCTCCAATTACTGACTAGTTCAATCACAAAATAAACTGCAATACTTGAAATACTTGGCTCCGATTTCTCATTGCCCTTCAGAACTTACATTCACTTCGGAATATTTTCTTACACAAAAAGTTATCTGCACTGAAATGTGAATAAATGAAGGGATGGTAAACTTCGGTGAAGTTGCAAAGTAAGCGATGCTTTATTCCCTTCCCTGAAAAACAGGAAATACAGGTTAAGACTTTGCCTCCTAATACAGCCTTGTGGGTTGCTCTTTGGTTGATGCCTGCCTGTCTGTAACCATAACGTGCTGTTAGATCTGCCTCAGTTCACAGAGACAGACGTTGGTGTTGGGTTTGCAGCTTGTGTGTTTTGAGAGAGCATGTGAGGGGAGACCTTTGGATGGGGGAGAACACGGTTTGCCCTGTGGCGTGGGCACAGTTTGGCACTGCAAATGAAGCCCCATCTGTCCCAGGACACTGCACTGTGTGTCAGTACTTAGGTCTAGATATTGTTTTGTCTTGCATTTTGTCTCGTGGAAAGAGGAGGAGCAATTCCTCAACCAAATAATGTAGCAGTTTTCTGACTGCTTTATTGAGATTAGGATAGTGAAATGACTTCAATAACTATTTACTGGAGCCTTTCCCCTAACTAACCTAACTCCGATCATGCTCATAAATCCAGAAGTAGGCTAGCTGTTCTTCTAGCACTGAGAAATTGCTAGTTTGTTGTATTTGTGCTACTGAACTTAAAGGAGCCACAGGCAGTCATGTTTATCACGTGTGTTCCCTGCCACTCCTTAAAGTGGTTCAGGTTCAGTGACTGCAGTATGTTAAGTTACCTTCATTATTCCACTCTGGCCCTGCACAAGACAATTTAAAGACATTTAACTAGCTGCATATGCACACTCCAGTCTGGTAGGCATATTGATGTGAATTTTGACCAGATATAAACTTTGTCTGTTGCTTCAGTTATTTTCTTTTTTTCCCCCATAGCGCTGGTGGCTGGAACCAACTGAAACAAATCCCAGCTAGCTGAGGTTTTATGGGAGGATAGAATCATTTTGGTTGGAAGAGACCCTCAAGATCATAGATTCGTCTTATAGCTCAAATATTGGACTTATATGAGATGTTTGAAGAGTAGCGTTGCAAATAGTTCTCTTTTAGTTCCACCTTCCTCTGAACTGAATCACTGAAATCCTTTGCTTAAAGGGTTGCAACCCTGAGTCACCTGTTCCCCTTTAAGGCCTAGCAAATACCGGGACGATGAGTCAGCATTTTGTTAACATAAACATTTAAAACACCAGGTTAACTAACTCTTAATTATAACAGAAATACACATTCCGCATAACAGTAAAGTAGTAAATTTTAGTTCTAAGTATGTCTCTATCAGCCTTCCCTGTTTTTGTGGTGAAGCATCATGGGTCTCTTTTATTGTTTTTTCCTTAAGGCACATTCAGTATTTGGAATATCCATCCTAATCTGCTAGGAAACCTCTGTAATATTTTTCATTGTTTTTTCATAACCTCCAACTAAATGTTGATTGTGTAGATAAGATGTATACATTCTTACAACATTTGGATATCTAATAACAAAATAGCTGTCACAGAGTAGGCAAAACCAGCAATAGATTGATAATGTTCTTCAAATTTTTTACAATATTTAATTCTTTGGTTTCCACTGGTATAATATATATAATTTCTGTGCGGGATTAATATCTGCTGCAACTCACTTCATAGTTATTTGGGCATTTAAACCTAATTTTTCTTAAGCAGGTACCTGGAAGATTAAATGTCAAGTAGTTGGTAATAAAAGTCACTTGGAGCCTGACTTTGCTATATGAAGAGAACTTATGCACTAATGGTTTACTATCAGTACTTTAATTTTTTTTTAGGGAGTTGCAGCAGGGATGGGTTTTATAGTAGTAGTATATGGAAGGTGTTGCAGCTGATGATCAAATGCTACATATTGCAGTATGATTTCTCAAATAAATTTTTCTCTTGCTCAGGGACATCATGATAACGTATTTTGAACCTTCCATCTCATTTGAGGGACTGTGCAATGAAGTTCGAGACATGTGCTCCTTTGACAACGAACAGCTTTTCACCATGAAATGGATTGATGAAGAAGGTAAATCGATGCTTGGCGCTTGGTCTTTTGACAAATATTTCATCAATATGTTCCTCAGCTGTCCAGTTCTCTTTTCCCTTTAATCTCTTCCTTTCCCTCTGCCTTCATAAGACAAGCTTATAAAACATACTTCATAAGTATGTTTATAGAAATAGTAAATCTGACTCTAAAAATAGTGGTTATCCAGTATCTTTGTAAGCGTATCTTAAAGGAAAGACAGCTGTTTCAAATGACTTAGTGTGGGGTCCTCTGTTGTTTGGGTTGTGTTTTGTTTGTTTTCACTGAATAAATAAATTAAACCTCAGTAATTATCAAAACATGAATTCAATGATAGCATTTATTAGGAAGGGAATGGGGAGTATTCCCTTACGCTGCTGAAGAAGCACACGGTTCCCCTTAGGTCTTATATCTTTGCGTTAAACTAACCTTAAGTGATGCAAATTATAGTATTTATCTACAATATTTTTAGCAAGGTATTAACACATAGGTATTAGTAGAACTCTTTCTGACTATTGAAAGAGAAACTACGTGTCCAAGTAGCTTTTTTCGAAAGTGTAGTAGTAACAACCTTGGCTGAGAACTCGTCATCTCCAGCACTTATATTACCCATGTTAAAGTTTACCTTGAATGAAACAAGTTCAGAATCTGTTCTCCCTTTTCCTCAACATATGTAATCCGTTTCTGAACTGGATGTATACATTAGTAACTTTTTGAAAAGTTTATTTGCAGTTCCTGTTTTCTTTGTGGAATTGGTGTATTCTACACGTAGGTTTTGAGCTACACCAAAGAGGTGTCTGAACTATGAAATAGCTCTTGAGTTATTTTAGCATGCTAAGTACTTGATGCAATATATAAAAGGCCATAATGTGCAGTGATTTGTCGGTAGCGATTAGTATTTGTATGCAGTGATTAGCATAAATGGTGCTTATAGAACTGTTTCCTCCCCTTCTCACAGCTTTCCCATTCAAAATTCAGTGACTCCCAGTTTATTCAGAGCTTAAAGCTAAACACGGACCAAAGCTGATTTTTGGGAGTGTTATATGGGCAGGTGTGTTAAAGACTACGTGGGTTTGGGAATCTGAGCAGGTTTCTGGTTTTTTCCTCTCTTTTTTTTCCTGTCTTTCCTCTCCCCATTCCCAAGTCTTTTACACCAGGCAGATGCACGAAAGTGAACAATATTTATGACCAAAGTTCCGTGCAGAGTTGAACATTTACTTCATAGTAAGTTTGATGGTTTGTTTTATCCTGAGTAGAACAGAGTTCTAACTGAAGATGGACAGTCAGTCGTAGTAATAAGTACCTATCTTTTAAGAGAAACATTTGTAGAAAGTTTTGTGTGGATTCAGTCGTTTACTTGAAGAAACTATTCTGTTTCAATTTCTGCTCTTCAGAGATCGGCTTTAAAAAAGAGGAATTAGACTATTTTTTTTTTTCATGTATTCACATAGGATTCAGTTTCCCCAAGCAATCTGTGTTTGCTTTAATCATTGACTTCCAGTTTAATGTCAGTGGAGAAGTTAATCTGGTGATGAGGAGTGTGCTTAAAAAAAAAAATCCCTGTCTTTATTATGAGTAATTCTTGTATCTACAATGTGTGGCTTCTTGCCAAGACCCCTGCCTCCTCTCCTCCTCTTGTCTCCACCACTTTTTAGTTGAGTTTCTTTCTAGAAACTCATAATTTGCTTTCTTGGAAAATTCCTGTATCACATCCTCTTCACTAAAACTGTAGTTCAGTCTTTAATCGTAGCATAAGGAAATATGTATACAGTGGACAGATACTTGTTATACTACTATCCATGCTTCTTGTAGTAAAAGATAAGTTATTATGGCTAGGCCATCTCTTAGCTAATTCCTGAATAAATTGCTTGATCACTTGTGTGACTAAACTGGATTTACCTAGTCACCATGATTTTTATTTGTCATATTTGAAATGTCTTTTTAGCCTTTGCAAGATGTAGAGCATTGTATATAACTACTTCTGTTTCATAGAGGTAATGGCGCACAAAGGCAGACCTGATTTAGTTGAGTGGAATCGCTTCAAAAATGCTCGGATTCAACTGGAAATTTGACAGAACTTGATCTGATTTTCAGCAAATTTCTATTTTATGTGTATGTGGTCAGTTATCTTACCTCTGTCTTCTGAAATGTCCTGTAGGATGGACGCTGGTCTTATGTTTGTGTTCAGTTTGTTTCTTGCTGTATAATGTATATAGAGTAAATATTTTCCTATGACACTTATCCCAGCTGTCTTTGGGTGGCTGCAAAATTTGTACTACTCATAACTTGTTGAAAGACTACATCTATAAACCTTCTGTTCTTGGTTTGAAACACGGTGTGTGTTCTCAGGAGTCTCCTTCTGCCAAAAGAAAGACAAAACCGTTTGCACAGGTGTCAGAAACAGATGAGGAAAAACTGGTTTGTTGATTCGCGTAGTGACTCTGAATATAGTTGTTGTTCCTCCTCCCCTGTGCTCTGCACAGTGTAAGTTTGTGCAGCAGGTAGGCAGTTTGATGGCCAGATAGGCTAATTGTAGGGGGCAGGTTGTGTTCTGAAAAATGACTAGAGCCAGCTTCAAAGGCTTGTATCGAAGATTATGATATGCAGAAAAGAATAAAGAGAAATGGACAGTTTATAACTAATATTTTAGCAATAGAAAAGAATGAGAAACAAAAGAAATTACCTGGAAAAACTTTAAGGTGAGTTTTAAATGTCCCCTTGCCTGCTGTGTGTGTGGTTCTACTGAAAAGCCTTAGCAACGCCTGAGTTAATTTTGGTATCTTGTAGTACAAAACAAACAAAAGAATAGTTAATAGCTACTAGTTGGCTTTTAAACTATGCTTTTAACTGAAGACTCAAAGCAGCAAAACTTTTGGATTGGATCCAGTTCAGCTGAGATGGAAATTGTTCTGTCTTCCTCCAGTTCACTTACCCACAACCAGTTTACCGCTTAAGGGTGTGGAAAGTAGTATTTACGTTAAAAAGTGGAAATGCTACATGACAGTAGACTTGCCGTGTGGGGTTCTGGCTAGAAAGAGACTCGTTCTGCTCACGTTCTGGACTACGAGCAGGCAGAGATAAATCCCTTATTCTCACGTGGCACATCTTGTGTAGGTGGAGTTGGGAGGAAGTTGAACTAATAATTGGAAGTATTTGCTTTCTTTGGGGCGGTGATGATTCACATTCAGCATTGCTTAAAAAATGTTTCAGTTGTAGTATTATTTTGAGAAGGGTTTCTTATTGTAGGGCATATTTTTTTTTTATAACATTACTAATCTGCGTCGGACACTGAAGAAAATGTTTTATTATATGATTGTTCTTTTCAGTCTTTATAGCAGCTTCCAAAGGCTGACAAACACAGTTAAAATATCAGATGAAGTCTTTTAGGTCAAGAGAAACAGGTAAAGTACAGGCTGTGTGTCCAAAGTAACATGAAACGAGGCTAAAATTTAAGATTGTTGTTGCTCCTGCTTGTAAATACAGCAGATCCTAAACTTTGATCTCCTTTATTCCTCACCCAGCTCTGTCCCCAGGTTTTAAACCTGCCTATATGCCAAAATCTGCCTGATGTTAAGTGTTGTTTAATGACTCTGAAATACGTTTTTTTTAGAAATATAAAGTAGATATATCTACAGAGACCTTAGTCAGTCCTAAACTGTTACTTCTGAAACACACATTTGCTAAAGCAATCTGACGCTGTCTTTTCAGAGGAACTTTAAAATACATACCAAATGCTCATATGATAATTTCTTCCATCTCAAATGGTCAACAAAGCCTGTGATTGTTTTATTTACAACAAAAGAAAACCACGAAAAACAACCACAAACAAAACAACCACCATGCTTTTCTTCCTGCCTTCATGCCCTTTCTTTGAGGGATTTTACTTCAAATAGTGCTATATGAAAATAGTAGCCAAATATCAGAAAGATGGGATGTTTTCACTTAAGTTACATGATTTGTCCAGTATCTTGATTGAGGTTTGAGGAAAGACTAGAGGTCTTCGCAATATTGAAGCAGCTGTGAAAATAGATTTGACTCAGTTCTAATTAAAAAGGAATCTTGGAAGGACTTTAGGTGTGATAACCTGCACCTCCTATACTGAAATGGTGTGTAATCATGCTTGTAGCAGAACAAACCAGTGATGTTTTGTGATTATGATCTGCTTTGCCTCTTGTGCATATCTCATATTTTCATTTTCCCTGAAAGCGTTGAGCATGGCTATATTTTCAGATGCACTCTCTGAACAGTGTTAAAAACAAATACTACTGCACTTCAGAATATTGTTCTGTTTTACTACAATAATTATTATGTGTTAGAACTGACTGTGAGGGAACTGTTGAATGGCGCAGACCTAATTGGAATGGATTTTGTCTTGTTCTGTTTCTACAGGAGATCCGTGTACGGTTTCTTCTCAACTGGAGTTAGAAGAGGCCTTTCGGTTGTATGAGCTAAACAAGGATTCAGAGCTGCTAATTCATGGTATGGTGAAATTTACTCTGTTACTTCTCATGTTGGTACCTGTGAAGAAGTGGAATTTTTATCTTATGTTATCTGTGACTTCTGTGATGTTCCAGCCTTCTCAATTAAAGCCTGTTGTGGCATTCTGTCAAGAGGATGCTGAAGACCATGCACTGCACTTTTTAGCTGTCAGCACCCTGTCCGTGTTCTTTATTAAATTAAGGGAGGAAAAAATACTTTACTGTCAGGTTATTAATGAAAGACAGCCCCTGTCTCTCTCATTTATCCAAAGCACCTTCATATGCTTGGTGGCAATGAATGGTAGATGATATATAGTGCAGTGTTCTACACTTTGCTATTAATAAGTGTTTTAGAGCAGCATCTCTATTAGGAAGAAAAGTTGATGAGCTCCATTTGTGATACCAGATGAGTCAAAAGTTTGGCTTTTCTAAAATTAAGTACTGTAGACTGGTTTTGAACTTAATAACATTGTGCCCCTGTTTGATGTGTAATTGTTCCATTTTAATTTTTCGGGGTTATAGGCCTATTTTAGTAGCTTCTGCAGTACATTTTTCTTACTGTTTGTAAGTCTTTACAAGTAGAAGATAGATTTCAGTTTAACAGAGATTATAGCAGAAGAGCAGAGGATCATTGTGAAGTGTGTTAGAGGGTGTGTTACACTACAGTGTCTTAACACGGTCATTCTCTAAAAGGATGCAGAAATCTAGTTCACCATCAGCTCATTTGGAAGGAAGAGACAGCTTTTCAGCTTCCCACAAAAACTTTAAAAGTGGAAGAAGAATGTAATCGGTCTCTGTATATAATTCTCTATTTTAGTATATATTACTTGAGTATGCTTTTTGATCTGACCTCTATCCATTTATTTTTGTGTTTGATAAGCTTCTGATTAAACCAGCGCCAGGACTATCTCCCTCCCCTTGTACTTGTCTCTGACAGTTATTGAAGCTAAATAAACTGAAAAAAATAGCTAATACAGATGAGATCATACATTTATGTTTATAGTAAAGGTTTCCAAATACTGACTGTGATGATTGGTCACGTGAGAAACAAGAAAATGCTTTTCTAGTTACTTTCTTTAGGAAATAACTTTGTTCTACTTTTGGCTTGTATTTCTCATGTATATCACTGTTATGTCCAGTGAAAGGGTTTTGTAGCAGCTTTGCAGCTCACCTGCAAGGTTTTGGTAAAATGCAGTCTGTGCTGTTTTCCTAAATGGCTGAATGCCTTTCGGAAGTGTTGCATTGAACACAACATTTTATTTTTTGTCTGAAGTAAAAATTAATCAGAAGTTAATGTTTTTCTTGCAGTATTTCCTTGTGTACCAGAACGCCCCGGCATGCCTTGCCCAGGAGAAGATAGTAAGTAGGCATTTTAGTTAGGAAGCACAGAAAATCAGGAATTCAGACTTCCTGTTTTAGAATAGTTTGATATTCTATGGTTTGGCACCCTACAATTATGAATATTAATAATGCAGATCTCTACAAATGAAATATTTTAAAGTAATATAAAGTCTTGCTAAACTTAAATGTTCCACTTCTGAGTCATTGTTAATAAGCATTTCACATTCCTGTTAACTATCCATGTCACTCTGCTTTCCTTGCTTTTGCCTCTTCTTTGTGACAGTTTTTTATCCTATTCCCGTCTTTTTGGTAGCTGCCAGATTGCTGGCGGACTAATGTGAGCAAAGGCTTGTAACCAATGGTAATGACTTGTCGTATCACCATTTAGAGATCTGTGGTTAATTAATTTTAAATTATATTTAGGTACTATCTGGAGTATTCTCCGAAAACCTCTGTTAGCTGATGTACTAAACATTAAGACAGAGGGAAAATTACCTCTTTAAAGTCTTATAAAAGAGCATGTGTATGTTGTGCACACAGACATCTGTCAGCTTGATATCAAAGTCCCTGACAAATGTAAACATGCATGCTTACAAGTTAGATTTGGCAGTGTGGGCGATGCTGCTTTTCTGAAAAAATGGGGTTGTGGACTGAATCAGAAATAGATTAGCAACTCGGTGTAGTTTTGTATATTCTAATTTTCACTTTTGGTTGACATGCCTCTAGTAATAAAAATAAAAAACCTCAAACACACAGTGGCAGCTGTGGATCTAAAACACTGGAGGATTTGCACAAGCAATGTTACCAATCAGGGCATGTTCCCAAGACTGACCTCTTTCCTCCTCTCCCTTCCCCACAGCTCCTCCCCAGGTTTAGGTAAGGTAGGTGCATACTGTGCACACTAGTGTTTGTATTGTTTGGGCAGTTTTCCTTCTCTTGACTTTTTACTTTGCGAAAGCAGAGTTAACTTCGAATTGATCGGGATATTCTACTTCAAATTTTCTCCAAAACTTAGAAAATGAAAAATATACTTGGAGCATTACTCTGTGTTTCTGTAAGATGCAGGAGTGAAACTTTACTCTGCAAATCACTCTACACAGAAACGCCCATGAGAAGATGATGTAGTTCTGTGTTTATATTTTTATGGATATAATCATATGTTTTTCCTCTTAGAATCCATTTATCGCCGAGGCGCCCGCCGGTGGCGAAAGCTCTATTGTGCAAATGGTCACACTTTCCAAGCCAAACGATTTAACAGGGTGAGATTCTTGTCGGGTACTTAAAACCATGATACAGGGATGTCTTACTTTCATAATAATAATGTCATTGCCTTCAAAAATTATAAGGTAGTTTTATTCTTATTTTTGTTACTTGTCTATAGTACATAGACTTTTTGTAACCCTGTAGTTTCAGGAAATTTATTCATTATTAAATTATAAGGAACTTAAAACAGAAAAAAAATATATTGGTTGCAATTCACTTTACATATACTCTGAAATCGTGATACCAATTATATAAATGCTCCTGTGTTCCCAGAGGGCAAACTTGAACACTGCCATTAGATGACTGTGAACTGAAAGTACATTTTCAGTTCTTTAAGTTCTGGGAGTAAAAATTATTCACAGACTTTTTCATGACTTTTAAACAAAAAATCTGAGATATTTCTCCAAGCAGCCTGCTTATGATGGCACGCAATGGCCAAATGCAGTCAGCTGAGGACCAAGAAGGGTATCTGCTGCATTTAGAAAAAACAAGAGTAACAAAACAAACCAAAAATATTTTAATAAGCCAGGTTCCTTGACAGCTTCCATAATCTTCCCTTGTTTTCTAAGCTTAATGTATTGTGTGCTTAATGCTTGAGATTGTCTCCACTAAACTTCATCTTGAACATCCTTCACATCTAACTTCTGCCCTTTTAATTTTTTTTAACCTCTTTCTGGTCAAAGGCTGTCAAGGCACCAGAGTTCAATCACTTTCCGCTCTTGTAGGCACCCTGTTTTCATGATTCTTTTAAGTTGTTTTGGGAATATACTTCAGTGAGTGGTGATCCTCCCATTTCCTGTTATCTGGTGGTTTAATGTGTTGGAGTGTTTGCTTCCTCTGTACAAATGTGAGGACTTCCCTGAGACGCTTTGCAAATTAGCTCAGTCACAGCAGCCTGCTGACTCAGCTGTGATGCTTTTGACCTGGAGTTGTGTTGTGTCTCTGGCTGTGGCAGAAGAGGCTCTCTGTGCCTGCACATTTCCGTGTGAATGCAGACTTTCTGTGTGGCAGTTGCTGCTTCGTGTTCAGTGGTAGTTTTTGAGCTCCTCTGTACCATATCTCCCTGTTTGTCTTTAAAGTTTTCAGAGAGATTCTTGGTATAGTGTTAGGTTCAGTAGGGATCTCTCGGATTTCCTGTCCTGTGTTTTTTGTTAGTGAAAATGTGGCTGAATAGTTTTTATTGTCTAGTTTTGCTCTTTAATTGGTTTTGTTGATTTGTCATTCTAGAGAGCTCATTGTGCCATCTGCACTGACCGAATATGGGGCCTGGGTCGCCAGGGATATAAATGCATCAATTGCAAACTCCTCGTTCACAAGAAGTGTCACAAACTTGTCAATAGAGAATGTGGTCGTCATACACTGCAACCAGTAAGTAACACTTATCTCAAAAGTTGCCTTTAAAAAACAACCAACCACTCAAACTAAAAAAAGCCCATTTTATACTAGTGGTTTTCAAAGTATAGTCTGTGAATAATCACAGTAGATGAAACATCATTCTTCATAGGTACTGTGACGCTTTGCAAGTAAGTTTGGGAATGAGCAGAATGGCAGTTTAGTGGCAAGACGGGAGTCTGAGTTTCACATCTGCTGTTTTTTCCTGTATCAGATATAAACATTTAAGTGATATTTATCTCATCCTTCACAGTGTTGTTACATGGTGTGTATTTATGTATGTGTATGTATGTATGTATATATATATATATATATATATATATATATATTTATACACACACACACACACAATTTTACATCTTGAAGTACAGGTAAAACAAATTATCTTAAACATCTGTTAGCTTATTAGACTGTTTCTCATTTACAGAAAAGGAAGATGAAGTGCAGAAGTTTTGAGTTTTCTCCCACAAAATTCAATCATTATTATTTATAAGTCCCCAGAAAAGTTTAGGTTAGTACTGCTCCTGGTTTGATATGAAAAGCAGACAGCTACAAGTCTACATTTTGTGAATTCATTTGACTAATGTGTGTAGTGCTGAAGTACTTGAGCTTTCCTGTCTTATTTCTCATCTGCTATACTTGGGCAGTTGGTTCCAAAAATTCTGTTCATATTTGCAGGAACCAATAATGCCTATGGATCCATCATCAGTGCATCCAGATAATGTGGAATCAGGTACGACCAGTAATTTTTTCTTTAAATCATTTTAAGTTGCTGAAACATGAACTTTGTGGTTTAAAATGAAACAGAATAACTTTAAGTAAATTATTTTAAAAGCCTTTCTTTACTTTTTTTCATAGAACAAGAAAAACAAGACAGCTTCTTAATGCTAAGGGGGACATAAATATAAAAATTGCTCAGTTTTCCATGTCTTATCAGTTTAAGAAACTTGCCTAAAAAGGAAGAATTTAGGCTCTCAGTTACATTTTTTCCATCAGTAAGTTGTGTACTGTAAATGCTCTGATGAAACAAACAAAAAAATCCCTTAATGGAATTAGCAGAGTTTCTACCTGCTCAGTAGCCAAACAGGTTGATTCTTGTAGCAGTCAGAGTGATGGTCCTAACATTTGAATTTGCATATAGACAATGATCAGTTTAAAACCCAAACCACTGTTTGCACAAGATTCTTTGTGTGTGGAGTTAAGATTAATCTAAATATCATTACAGGGTTTTATATTAACCATACCTGTTTGTTAACGCAATATTGCAAAATAATTATTCTGATGGTTTAATTTAAAAAAAAGAAGGCAAAACCCAACAGTTTGAATACTTGACATAGATGCAATTAAATTGTTTATCTCTCTGAGCTCTTATGTGTAGAAATTTTAAGGCAAAAAAACCCCAAAACCTCATGTCACATCAGTCTAATAATTTTTATTGCACCTCTAGTGATTCCGTACAATCCCTCAAGTCATGAGAGCTTGGACCATGTTGGTGAAGAAAAAGAGGTGAAGTATCTTAACTATGCTGTGTTCAGAGATCTAAAAGCCTATCTGTTTTTCAGTTTCAAGATTTTAGTAATTTAATTTGTCACAAACTGAAAACTATTAATAGTCCGTCAATCACATTTGGGTTGCTTGCTCAGGTATATAAATGTCTGCCTTGCAAGCTGTTTTATTTTGAACCCTGAGCTGAGATGTGCTTTGATTTACCAAGTATTCCAAACTCCTCCAGTTTCATTTATTTCTTATCTGCCAAGTCTGCTCTGCCTCCATTCTCATCACATTCCTTTCCAGGGCAGTGCAGTTTTAAGAATAACAAGTATTAATTGAATTACTTGTTTATATTAATTTTGCTGCTCTATTTGAAATGCTAACTGTTGCAGTTGTTAAAATTGGCAAGTCTGCTTACTAATTTCAAAGTATCTTTATCAATAGGCAATGAGCATTAGAGAAAGTGGCAAGGCTTCCTCTAGTCTGGGTCTTCAGGATTTTGATTTGCTCCGAGTTATAGGAAGAGGCAGTTATGCTAAAGTCCTGCTTGTTCGATTGAAGAAAACTGAACGCATTTACGCAATGAAAGTGGTGAAGAAAGAGCTCGTCAATGATGATGAGGTAGGCGACCTTTTTATTGATAAATCATGGCAGCTCTTCCAAAGGGCTTCAGTATCTACCACAAAGTGGGAGCCAGGCTTCTGGGTCTGCAGTGCTAATAGGAAATTACACATGCAGTTTCTTATACATATTATACTATAGAAGGTTCACAAGATAGATAACCAATTTTGAGGTCTTCATTGACAAACCGGTAGCTCACAGCTGCCCTGCCTGTGCCTCATGGCCCCTGACAGTGTCTTTTGTGATCAGCACTGTCTGCAGTAGTACACCTGCAGAATTCAACTTAAGCCTGGTTTGCTTCCTTGTTTTGGAGCACTATTCAGTATTTCTCTTATTATGCTGGCTTGCTGGGCTGAAAAAGAAATGGGTGGAATCTGGTTTTCTTATGGTCAAGTTTGGCTTTCTTGTCACAAAGGAGAACTCACAATGTTATTTGAATTGTTCTTTAAACCAGAACTTCATCTTAACAATTTGTTTGTAGCTTATACACCTCTTGTGGCTAAAGATTGCCCTTGTGTTTCTTAAGGCTACTCTGAAGAGACTCGAGTGACTGCAATTTTCTGTGCAAGAGCTTTTGCGTGTATTTTTCAGTCTGCCATTGATTTCTTCTGTGTTTCTTGATGCTACTTTACATTTGTCTGCACCATGTTATCCTTTATAGATGTGTCTTTTTTCATTCCCAAATGTAGTTGAACAATGAGGCTGAATGTATGAGACACTCGAGACTCAAATTAGGATGCTAAATTGTCTTACTTTACATTGGAGAACTATATAATATTTTCTTTCAAGTAAAACGAGGATGGCAAAACACTTTAATATATTTCTGCTAATTGTCATTTAATATTTGACTGAAGAAGTGCAACAGTCCTTTTCTAAATGTCACTTTCCTTAAATAAATAGGATATTGATTGGGTTCAGACAGAGAAACACGTCTTTGAACAGGCTTCAAATCATCCCTTTCTTGTTGGACTACACTCTTGCTTCCAGACAGAAAGCAGGTAAAGATTATAACATTATAAGAAGATAGTTTTATTAAAAAAATATTTCATACTGTTAGTCACCTCAAAGGCCTGTTTAAAGCATTAAGTGTTAGGTAGGTGGTGAAAGTCAATGTACTGTAAATCACTGCAGCATTTTATGAGCTAAAGGCCATCTTCATCATCAAAGCTTTTCAGATTGTGATGATGCAAAAGAATGTAAAGTACTGGTAGGTATGATGGGAAGGATTCTGGACAAGAAGAGGTACAGCTAGCAGAAAAAAGCCTTCAGAAAATTAGGTAGAAACTAGAATGGGAAAGTTAAAAAAAAAAAGCTTATCGAGAGAGAAGTATTAAAAATGAGGACATTGATCTCAAACTTGCATGAACCCTCTGAAGATGAGTCTCTGATCAAGACCCAGGAAATAGTACCTGAATTTTAAAAAGGAAAACAGAGCAAGAGATAAAGATTATTATTTTCCTGCGTGTTTATATATAGAAGACATTGCAGTAGATTAATAAATTACAATATATACAGTAATAATATTCAGTATATATAAAATGTAGTTATTGTATTTTGAAACAATTTCCTTGCTGTTTGAAAAGGTGACAAGCTAGTGGAGGGAAGTGAGAAGAAAGAGTATTTGTAATATACTACTAGTATTAACAGCAAAGAAATGAGATGAAAGGAATCAGGGAGGAAAATGAGAAAAAAGAATTCTGGTTTCTGTGTAGAAACTGACATGAATCTATTTAGTAATGACAAGCAGTAGCTGTAATGGATTAGGGATGCAGGAAGGATTACTTACTTTCCTTTAGGAATAAAAGAATTATCTAGAAAAATGTTGTGTGCTTGATTTTTAACTTAGGAAACCTACTGAAAGAGAGGGAAAATGGTGAAACCAGCCATATTACCAGAGAGATGGGAGGAGTTGAATTGACATTGCTCAATAACAGACCTGTAACATCTCAAATCTTTGTAACAAACTCCTGTGTGTTTCAGGTTATTTTTTGTTATAGAGTATGTAAATGGAGGTGATCTAATGTTTCATATGCAGAGACAGAGAAAGCTGCCAGAGGAACATGCCAGGTATGTCTAATTTCAGATTTCTCACATCAGAACCATTGGTTTTGTGTCACAGTGCAGAGATTATGATGATGAGCTAGCGAATCCTCTCCAGATGTTAAGGATTTAAGGAATGTGAAACTGCATCCTCACTTTAATGCTTCAAGCTACCATATTTTTGTTTCAAGGTGGAAATAGGTGTTGTTTGTATTAGCATTACCCTAGATTACTTCAGTCTGATTCTCATTTTTTCTCTAGAAAAACACTTTGGTGGTGTGGTTGTTTTTTGTGGTGTTTTTGTTTTTAACTGTTTCTCCTACAACAACCACTACCAGCTGTCCAGGCAAATGCTGAGTGCTTGCTGCATATGCTACATCTCAGATGGTGAGATGAAAGGGATTATTTCAGTAGACGTTAATATTAATTAAAAACAATCTTGAAGTGACTGTGGATAGAAATGTTTGTGTGATTATAAACAATTTATCAATTTTTCTGGTGAAAAAGAACAGAATACATGGAATTATATCTAGAAAAGTATCATACTACCGAGACTGTGTTATTGTGGTTTGGGTTTTATTACTTGAGTAATCAATATCTCTTTCTGCACCAGGTTTTATTCTGCTGAAATCAGTCTAGCGTTGAACTATTTACATGAACGAGGGATAATCTACAGAGATTTAAAACTGGATAATGTGCTACTAGATTCTGAAGGGCATATTAAACTCACAGATTATGGCATGTGCAAGGTAAGATCTAGCTCCTTGGTAAACAGTAAAATCAACAATTAAGAGATTTCGTAAATTAAAAGATGCAGAGACTTGAAAATGTGGAATATCAAGGTATTAATTTATATACAGTGTGGATAGGCTGCATACTCATTTCACTTATACGAATGGATGGAAAGAAAAAGAAATGCCAAAATGCACAGACAATGTATATTGTTTCTTTTATTGTTTATGTTTTTATAAAGCTGATGTGTCAACTTGACTGGGCTGAAGCAGTCAGGATAGCTTGATTTCAAAAAGAACAAGGGGCTGAAATGTATCAGTCACACTGGTTCCCATTTGGATTCTGTGACACTTTCTGTTGTCTCTGGAAAAACTTTGTTGCTACAAAGACACTGGAGCACAAGTTTGACTTTGCCATGGAATTGCCATTATGCTAATCACTTAGAACTATTTTAAATGTTATAATTTTGGCTAAGCAACTGAAAAGCATAAAATAACACAGGTTGGAAAGGACCTCAGGAAGCCTAATCCACCCTCCTGTTCAAAGCAGGATAAGCTGTAAGACCAGGCCAGGTTATTATGGGCTTTACTTGGTTTGGTTCCTCAGAAATTCCATAGTTGAAGACTGCACAAATTCTTTGAGTAACCTACCCCAAAATCTGCATCCTGTGCTCTTCTCTGAAAAGCTTGTATCTGTCCATGGCAACTCCCCAGTTACATAAGCTGTTCCACTGTGCCTCAGTGTATTCAGGACACTTGACTCAAAATTCAGTTCTTTGCAGAGGGGGGAGTGTGGGATCTTTGGCTAACTGTCAAGTATTTTCTTTCTCCTTTTTCTTAAAGGAGGGCCTGAGGCCTGGTGACACAACAAGCACGTTCTGTGGGACTCCAAATTATATTGCACCTGAAATTCTCCGGGGAGAGGATTATGGTAAATTGAATTTTTCACTGCTGCCATATAGCTTTCACCTTGTCTATTACTTCTTACTCAAGTTGTTTAGCAGTAGAAAGTATAAATCTCCCTTAGACATGTAATCAATCTTAATTCAACATCCTGTCTGAAAAAGTAAATCAAGCTTTCAAAAGAAGGGCAGAAAACATCAGTCTGACCAAGTGAGATACTTTGTCTTCCTCATTTTAAATTCTTTCTATCGGTCTAGCAGAATAGCTTGAGTCTCCCAAATTTATTATTGTTTCTAAATATTTTAGATACTACTAATGATATACTTGCAGTCTTGAATTGTGTTTGGTTTTGGAGCTTTACATTTGACAGCAATGGTAGCGTTAGAAATAAATGCATTGCAAAGGGCCTAGGTAGTAGACATCCTTTTCACAAATCTTAGTTTTAAAGATGAAATTGTCTATGCAATTGCTTCTTCAGGAAGTCCACAAGGTTCCTGAAGCAAGAGACCTAAGAGTATAGAATGCTTGCTGTGTAGGTTTCCTATTACTTACCCATTCCTCCTAAGCTTCCAATACTGTGCCAAGCAGGTCTTTGATCTGTTTTCTTCCCTTACAATTGTAAGAAGTTCTACAATTAGTTCCTATTTAACAAAAAAGAAAAAATCTACCACCTTATTTTAATTGGATGTCTCTTTCAGACTGTCTTCATGTCTTCCTTCCTTATCACAAACTTCCTAAGCCAACCAGACTGTATCAGTCCCACCCTAGCTACTGGAATTTTTTTCCTTGAGCAGTGAATAGTAGAATGGATATGTTCAGGTCCATAAATGACTGTCTTCTTGCTATAAAGAATCCCATACTTCCTCCTTGTCCTTATCCATCACCCTGGATAATGCACCATTGGTTGGTAATTACTAGGTTTAAATATTATCTAAACCTTTGTTAAGGTCCTAACACCAACCTTTAAACTTGTTGTGTTTTGTTTTTCTTTGTACAGCATTCTCTCTTTTTATGCACATAATGAACCAAGTGATGTCTAGTGCAGTTGTTACCCCCCCCTTTATTCAGATAATCAGAAAGACTGGCAGTACTCAATTTTTTTAATTAATTATTTCTTCTCAAAACATCTCTGTCTTTATCCCCCAAAGTGTTGGTATTTTTGCTCCGAAATATCTGCAGTGGTGTTTTCTCCTGTGAATTCTAGGCTTCAGTGTAGACTGGTGGGCACTTGGTGTACTTATGTTTGAAATGATGGCGGGCCGGTCACCATTTGATATAGTTGGGAGTTCTGACAACCCTGATCAGAACACAGAAGATTATCTTTTCCAAGGTATGTACCATGAGTGCTTTGTTTTTACTTACCTTTAATCTGACTTTACAGATACAAAGGCTGATATGAACAACTTTTTCTTGCAGTAATCTTGGAAAAACAGATCCGAATTCCCCGATCCCTTTCTGTTAAAGCAGCAGGTGTTCTAAAGAGTTTCCTCAATAAGGTAAGAGCTAAAGGGGGTTATTTAAGACTTCTCAAGAACAGTTTTTGTTTGTTTTTTAAACCTGTTCACTAACTGATGTGTGACAAACAGTATTAATGCCTATTTCAAACAGTAAATTGGAACAGTTTCCAAAATAAGCAATGCTAACTTAGTTTTTTCAGCGTCACTTCTAACTCCAGTGTTTCATTTCTCATGGAATCTGTGACATTTGTACTTCAATTGTTTGTAGGCCATGGCACCTATTTAGAAATATTTTCTTCCTTGCACAGGATCCAAAGGAACGGTTAGGCTGCCATCCTCAAACTGGATTTGCAGATATCCAGGGGCATCCGTTCTTTCGCAATGTTGATTGGGATCTGGTATGTGAATGCTCACTGCCGTGGCTTATTCACTTTGCATACAGTGATGGCTTAACAACTTCTTTTGAGCATGAAAGATGATGTAAAAACTTCAAAAACCTTGAGCTCTTAACCATAATGACAATACAGAATCTTTTCGCCCTTTTATACAAAGTACGGTAGATTAATAGAATGATTGTAGCAAGTATACAAAACAAACTGAATGGTAATTTCCAGCTTCGTTTAAAAATAATTCAACAGGTCGTAACTCATTCTTGGTGTCACTAAGTGCATTTATTCTTAGATGGAGCAAAAGCAAGTGGTGCCTCCATTTAAACCAAATATATCTGGAGAATTTGGTCTGGATAACTTTGATTCCCAATTCACCAATGAACCTGTGCAGCTCACTCCAGACGATGAGTAAGTAATGCAGAATTTAAGAAGTTCTGATAAGTCAGTGGAATTGTAAAACTTCATTTAATAGCTGTAGTTTTAGTATTTTCGGTATCCATAAAGTAGTAAATAACATTTTCTTGTGTTAGTTTGGAGAAATTTTTTGTGTGTCCTCCTGGTAGACTTGGTATGTCTGGATTAAGTATTATACTCTGGCATCATGTAAAAATTAACAGTGGGAAAGTTGCAATAAAGAATCAGGGAAAGGGGAATAAGTGTTATTTTACAAGTTTCAGAGGTATCATCTGCAAGAAATGAATGTGTGAAGGAAAAAGACTTGTTTTATCAAGTGGTTTATTTTTGCATTACTTTAAGCTATGATATTTCTAGAATGTTGTGTTTAGCTTGAATTTATCTTGTGTATTCTGAACAAGAGAAGATGCTTTGTTTAGCTTGTTTGTGTATTTTAAATTGTTAGTAGTCAAGTGAGATTGTCCTGGCTGAAAAGCCTTGATAAAATGCATAACGCGTTTGATTTTTGGTAGTGGATTTGTGGTTCCTTGCTCCTGAGGGGCCCCGAATCGAGATGAGAAGGGAAGGACCTTTCTAGTTTGACTGAGCCACCGCTGTTCACATTTTAGGAATTTTGGGGAGGGGCGGTTGTATAATGCTCATGTAGTATGTAAATACAAACAGTGAATATTAAATGTTACCTGTGCTACCTTAGTTAGGTCTGAGATCCAAGTTCCTTCTTTATCCCTTTGTAAATGCATAATGTACAAATAAAGTTTAGAAAAGTTGCTGATGCAGGTGCAGTTGATTAAAAAAAAAAAAGTGGTAAATGCAATTCATTGTACCAGTCTTAAATTTTAAGACAAGCTGTCAGTTAATATTGTTATCTTTTCAGTTTTGCTGAACTAATGCCTGTTTTTTTAAATCTTAATAGTGATATTGTGAAGAAGATTGACCAGTCTGAATTTGAAGGCTTTGAATACATAAATCCTCTTTTGATGTCAGCTGAGGAATGTGTCTGAATTCTCCATTTCTGGACTGTGCCAATTGTTACTCTGTTTCTGCACGGATAAACATCTCTTCATTTGGATGCACTTGCATAAAATGAGTAACTGAACATGTTGCCCTTGCCACCTAGTGCGAATTACTCAACTAATTTTCTGTTTGTATTGTCATCCAGGACTGTTGTTACGCTGAACCTTTTGCTGCCAGATTTAAAACTTTAAACTTTCCAACAGTTTTGCCAAACTTTAATTTTAATATAGAAGTTGGTCTGCGGGGCTCCTGACTGAACAAGGGGGTCTGGCTGTATAACCTGCCAGTACAGCGTTCTGATAAAGGAAAGTTCTCTTATTTCTCTAAGAATAAAAGTTGCGTTAGGGGATGTAACAAAATATAATTAAAGGACTTGTATTTTTCCAGCAAGACAAGTAAGACCTTATGACTTCTGTAGATGTAAATCTCTTCTCTCTAAACATCTGGTTTGCCTCTCCTCCTAGACTTAGAGCTATGTTATTGCCCTCCAGATTGACATGACAGCCCGGAGAGCAGATTTTGAAACCAAATAGGGCAAGAGTGGCTGCTTTCACAGGGAATAGTGATCTTATCCTAAAAGAGATTAATAATTTAAGACTAGAATCAGTAGATTTTGGTACAAAATGATACACTAGGAATTGTAGGCTGATCCATAGAGTGCCTTTCTGAGCCTGCCCCTTTCAGTGAGGGTTCTACACAGTATAAGGTGTCAGTCTAAATAAATGGAATTCAATTAATACTTTAAAAAGTGTAAATCTGTAGAGTGTAATTTAGCAGCAATGGGTGGCTGATGCTGATGGATGCAGAACCTTGTACTATTATTTATTGCTTTTATACTTATGTCTTAACTGTATCAGAACTGCGTATGTTACAGCTATGGCCTACATAAGGGCATTTTTTTTTCTTTCTTTTTTGTTTTTTTTTAATCTTATTGCCATGCTGTTGAAAGTGTATTCCACTTTGCCAGTGGAAAAAGCACATGTAGAAAAAAAAATAGGTGCTATTCACAATGACTCCCTTAACTTCTCCACTTAGAGATGGTGATTTGTAATCACAGTCAGACCTTCAATGTTGGTAGTAGACTGAAAGTTAATAGTGAAACAATTGGAATAGATCGAGAAAACGGTTCAAACTAGGACTTCTGGGAGGTGTGATTCTTACATTTCATGTTAGTACACAGTGTAATACACAGCACAGATAATTCTTTTTTTTTTTTTTAATGTTTAAGGAATAGTTTTGAATGTCTTAGGCTGAGAAATGCCAAATGTACCACTTTTTTATTTTAGGGAAAAGGGATTAAAAGACATTGAAGAAAAAGATCTGTGTTAGTTAACTAAGAGCTGTAAGGCAAGCTGAGTGTTTCTGAAAGCATATCTAAGTATCTGTAAGCACAAGATAGAAAACCTTATCTGAAGCTTTTAATAAAAATTCTGCTTGGTCAGTGTCTGTCCTTGAAAATCCTTGTCTGGCGACACTGTACATTCATAGCACAAATCTTCCAGTGTTTGTTTTTCACTTACATGTTATTTTCAAGGAGAGAGATTGCACAAATAGGCAGTACTGTCATGGTCTGGGATTTAATTTTTTTTTTTTTTTTTTTTAATGCAACACGAATAGGAAACTCGTAAGTACTGAGCTGAGTTTTCAAAACTGGGAAGTGATTAGAGGGGCCTCAGTTTCAGGAAATGTTTGAACCTCCACAATGTTAAAAACCAGGTTCTCTTAAATTCAAGTTGTATAAAATATAAGAGTGAACCTATTTTTGAAGAGCAGCTAATAACTTCAGCATGTTTAGTTTGTGTCAAGTGAACTGCTTACATGCAGTTTGAAACGTGATTAATTGTTAAGTCATTGACTTAAACACTCGCATGATTAGACATCAGGACTTCATTTATATTAAACTTGGAAGTTACTTAATCAATAAAAGCCTTGTCTCTACAGTGACTTAATTTCATATGGGGTATTAAGCAAAATGGCTTTATGTAAGGAACGGCATTTCTGCTGTTCATCACAGAAGAGCAATGGAGTAAAACACTGTCTTTTGTGCTTAAAACAATTTTTTTTTATATAGATAATGTCACAGAAAAGATACTTTTTCTATTTACGTATCTAACCATTAAGAATGTTGCTAAGTGACAAACATCTTAAATGACTGTAAATCTATTTTTAAACTTTCATTTTCTTCAAAGTGCCATGATATTAACAGTTATTTTTGTTTGTGTCATAAATATTCAGAAGGGACATTGGGTATACAGTCCAGTGCAGTAGGCTTTGTCTTCTGGAGAATATGTCTGCATCAGAAGCATGATGTGTTTATGTGGAGTAACCTCCTTTGCGTATACGAGTTGGATTCTTATGGGTGCTCTGCTAGTTAATATTGTCACTACTATTTTCCTGTTTCATATGGAATATGGTCTTGAACGTTGTTGTGTAATCATTCCCTTTATTTGTGCACAATTTTTACTTTAAATAAAACATTTCTATTAGGCCTGTGTGTGTTAACTTGTAAAACAAATACTGTGAAATGCTGGACTTTGCTTGGGATTGTCATCTGAGCCTTAACTAGCCAGGTCTCACGGTCTCTTATTTCTTCTAGAAGATCACACTGCAATAGACTATAGCAACCTAAGAAACAACTCCCTCAGCCTGTGTTTCCTAAACCAATCTTAGAATGTGAGTCCCTCTCCAGCGTGCTTCATGGGCCTTGCATTCATCGTGCCCTACGGAGAAAAAGCATCTGTGCAGACTGTGTCTGTCTTTCATCACACCACCAGTGATGAAACAAAAGTAAGTAGTGAGGCTTCAGTCAGTTGCACAGACATAGAACGCTTCAAGTAAAATATAAAATGCAATTCTAGCTTGCTTGACCAAGGACCTTTTTCAGCTGGAACTTTGAAGATGTCATGTCAGCTACGAGCGCTGGGCATTTGGAGTTCAGAGCAACCCTCTCATCCACTGCGCTTACTTCTGCGTGATTCCTTTCTTTGTTTCTTCAACTCCTCCCCTGCGTTCTCTCAGATTTCTGACACAGAGGGCAAGGGTGCTTACCTCATACCCTGCTACAGATGTAGTATTTTAATATATCTGTATTTCAGTGTCTCTGTGTTTATATTTTAAAAGATATTTCCTCTTGAGATCTGGCTCATTATTATATGTAGCGCAGTCCCAGGCAAATGCTACAGATGGTTGCATATCTGAAATGCTTAACCTCCCCCCACACACACTTCTTGTTTCTGTTCAGTTTGGTGGCCAACTGCTCTCGGCTCAGTCTGAGCAATTGTTTATGTTAAGATGCTCTAGAAAAGAAATTAATAGCTTGTATAATCTATATCTACTTTATAGCTGCTAAGCATGCATCCTCACCTCATGATGGACAGTGTAAGCAGTTTTAGCAAGAAAGGGATTTGAAATTGCCTATAGTTGAATGACGTTTTCCTGGAAGAGGGAGTGGGGCACTGGGGCCCCTTTCAGAAAAAGATAATTTAACCGCATCTTGGATTTTCTTGAGAAAAGCTCAGTTACCTTTTTTTTTTTGGGGGGGGGGGAGTTAAGACTTTATTTTTTTCCTGCTGCTGATAAAGGATTCTGAACTGCATACTTGAAATGTGTGATCTTACCATTACGTATTTAATCACCAGTGATTAAAGGCAGAGAAGCACCTGCCTCATGGATCTGTTTGGCGTTTGTGGGAGGTGGGCTTTTGCATGCATAAATAGAACCAGAAATCTGTTGTGTCCGTATTTGACTTCTGAGCTTGATCAAACTGTCTCAGCTTATATCCCTTCTACATTGGATGGTGAAGCATTGAGCTGAACAGCTGAATTTTGACTGTGTTTTCAGATGTAGAAACAGAGTCATAGCTCAGGTTCTTCATTAGCTCTTGTGTTTTGTACAGAACTGTTTGCAAAGTCACTTGTCCTGTAAGATGTGGTTCATGCTAAAATCTGTCAACTTTTTGTGCTTTACTCGATTACAGATCTTACCGTATTTCTAATATGGTATCTCGTCTGTGTTACTTAATCTGTCATAGGTGGTTTCACAGGAGTAGTCTTAAGTATTACAATTTACCGTTAAAAATCACCGCTAAAGTGATTTTTTTTCTTCTTAAAATGCACAAGCTAATTTCTTCAGAGAAGAACATGCACAATTTTTGTTCTCTGTTCAGTATTAAATTGTGCTTTAGAGACTGTGTATATGGAAACACTTTAAAAAAAGTTCTTTTTCTGTAGGAACCCCCTTGTTCATAAATATGCAACTTGAATCTTATTCACAAAACTGTGACAAAGTTCTTTACATGCTTAGCAGTTTGACAAACAACTTAATATCTGTTAACCAGCTCAACTGAAATATCGTTTTGTTTTAATATGGTATTTGGCACTTTATATGCAGTACTTTAAAGGATTTATTTTTATTTGCAGTTAGAAATGCAGATCAGTTGGTGTTACTTGTCCCCTTTCTTGGTGTGTGAATGGAAGAAGTATCAACCCCAGTGACTGTCAAAGGTGCCCTGCAAGCAATTCAAAGGGGCATGTGTCTGGGGAGGATGGGACTTACTCTTTTTTGTTTTAAGCACCATTTTTTAGCTTCATGATATTTTATAGACCTGCATTTCTGAGTGTGTCTTGCTTGATATTATTTTAGATATATATAAAATAAAAATCACACACATCCTAGGGAGCTGCTTGGTTTCCCATATATTATTATATATCACTCATTTTTTATTTTAACTGAAAATGAAATTTTCATAGTCACTGTTTAATTGTAAAGTAAAAAAACATATTTTAAAAATAATTTATGTTTTTTTTCTTAGAGCTGACTTAAAATGGTAAAGACAACAATTCTGTACAGGCTGCCTCATTGTTAAGGTGTTGAAACCAAGCAGTGAGGGTGCTATTTGTGAACTGTGTTTTAAGACAACCTTAAATGTTAATTTTGTGGCCTTCAGCACCTCTTGAAAGCTCAGAGGAGTTAATAAAAGTAAAATTCCTTCTATGCTCTGTGCTGGTTTGACTGAAAACAAGTTTATTTTCTTCATGCAGTTAGAAACTTTTCTTGCCACAGCTAGCGCAGTCGTTGTTTGAATTAAGTGTGAGAACAAGCAGATAACACCCTGGGACAGAATTGATGTTTTAATTCAAGTGACTTTCCAGTGATTTTGAGTTGCAACAAAGAGAATGTAAGAATTCGCTGTTATCTTAGTTGTTCTGGGAGCCAAGGTCTTTCTGGGCGCACTGTCTGCAGGTGTGAGGCAGCTGGGAACCTGTTCTGGTTCTGCTCCATTTTGGTGGAGTTCCAATCAGGAGTTGTTTTAGTTCAGCCTTTTGCCACCCTGACATTTTGCACTTGGCCTCTGGGCCTTTCTGCCCTTTTCTCTCTCTGCCTGGGATCGGCTGTTCAGGACCAGGGTGATCTCTCTCTGCCCAGGACTGGCTGCTCGGCACGGACAGAGTTCATGAGGAATTGCATTGAGTATCTTTTATATTCTGTTTTCCGTTTTATATGTTAGTAGTATGTTATTTTATTAAACTGTTTTTATCTCAATCCGCACATTCTCCCTTCACTTTTGATTCTCTCTCCTATTGGGGGCAGGGGTGAGCAAGCAGCTATCATGGTTTTGATTGCTGGCTGTGGTTAAACCATGACACTCTTAGTGCAATTTATTACATCTTGCATATGTCTGCAACTTGGGTTTTAGCTGCACAGCCTCTTTGGAATTGGTTTTCACAGTCTGCAAGAGAAGTTGTAGGCAGAGTTAACATCTTTTTTTAGACAATCCTCTACCTACAAACTTTGTCTTACATTGCCTAATTATTGTAGCTCTATAGCAACACTGTCATTACCGCACAATAGTTACCAGAATTTGAAACCTGAAATGGAAAATGTGCAGAACTTTTAAAACCCCAAGTTAAGCAATGACAGTGAATTCTTAAGCTTCCATGACATCAATAGGTCTAATAAAAGATGCAGTATCTGCCTACATATGTTGCACTGGTCCATGTCTTGCAAGATCAGCTGCAAAAGCTCATAGGTTCAGAAATCTGTTTTTATTCTATGTTGTGGCTTTTAAGCAAGTCTCACGTCTGTTCAATAAGTAAGCACAGTGTTAGTACTCTTCACAAACATGTTTATTTTTCTGTAAAGTATTTGTTGTCCTACCCTCAAACATTTTAATCAGAATTTAGAGAGACAATTGAGATCAAACACAAATGCACTTTTGCACGTTCTCCATCACTTCCCTTAGCCTCCTTGCACAAAAGCACTTCACATTTTTGTATAAGGTCAGTGATTGTACTCGGGCAACTGCTTGGCCTTGTGTTGTTTGCTTAACTATAAATGGAGGAAAAATGCCAATACTTATAAAATGCTTTTGCAGAGTCATTTCATGAAGCAATCCTGTTTTCTGTCTGAGGCTGGAAATTATGCAGAAGCATTTGATGAAGTAGCCAGAATGAGACGATGCTTGCACAATCATGTGTAATTGTTTTGCTGCAAACTAAAGAATAGCATTTATGAAAAGCACTGAGGTACTACACATTGCTGCACAATGCTGGAATTCATTGAAACATGTTTAAAACACGTCCCTGCTTTGAAAAGTACAGACAACAAGCCTAGATGTAAAACTGCATATTGAGGTGGAATGGCCAGTGTTTATTAACCACTGTGTGCTGCTAAATTAGATGAAATGCTGTTGGATGCAAAGATGAGCCAAGAGTAGGTTTATGGTCCAACATCTATTAAATTTCCTTAAATGCACAAATCCTCTTTGTGGTGAATCTCAAGTGGGAAGTACAGATGTGTCAGTCCTGACCATCCTTCAGTCCATGAAACTCAAATAATATGTAGAGCCTGATGTGTTTATATGTTTCATCTGTGATTCTGCTGCTATGGAGGAGTTACAGCGATTAAATCTGGCAAAAGGAGGCAGAAAGTAGCAGGTTAAACATAAGTAAGGAAAAATGCCCTTCCCATAATGATGGTAGTTATTATGATAAATGCTCCCTGAGGAAAGACTGAGTCAATCTTTAGTGATCCCCTGACAAAATGAAGGCTTCTTTCTGGTACCACTTTGTTTGTAGGAAAGGCTTCTGCCTGAGTGCTGCAATATGGCAACAATAAAACAACGATCCTTGTTACAACACTTTCCACTGAATATAAAAATTGAGGTCATGCTCTGTTTCAGTTTTACAATTCCTTTGTCTGTACCTGAATTATTTAATAATAGAAAGGTCAAGTGGTTCTCTTTAGGTTTTAAAAAATAAATACAACCATTGTCTTTGTGATCACAGAGTTACTGTTAAAAGCCCAGGCACTGCTATTTATACAGTTATTCTAAACCCTATCCTACTACTTACAACTGTCAGCAATTTATCATTTTTGCAATATAAAGCACCACCAAAGATTGTACCAGCTGCTATGCAAAGATAGAGTAGGATAGTTCCTACCTACCAATGTGGCCATCTAAGGTTAACATCAAGGGCAAAACCTGTACACAAAATGACATCAATAGTCCCGTATCACTCCTTGCCTGGCCATCATCAGAAGGAATTGGTGTAGATATTGTTGAAAATATTGCAACTGCTAGGGGGCTTAAAAGCAAGTTAAGAGGTGATTCACAAAGAAGATTTGCTGTGATTCTCAAGGGCCTCTCCATCTGTAAACCCTGCCAGAGTGAGCATATTGAAGGTGCAAAGTCAAGGATTAAAGTGTATGAAACCTCTCCGTTGATCAGATGCTCAGCAGCGAAGTGGGTTTTGTTTGTTCTCCGCTAGTCCTTCTGGCCTGGCGTTAGGAGATGACACTGCTCACTGTGGGCAGTGCTGGCTGGCGTTGAGCAGTGCCTGGTGCTCGTACAACTGCCCCATTTTCATCTGCTGTGCTTTTATATTCACATTGCATCAAAATATGTAACTGTACAGGATGAAAGGCAACAGCAAATTGGATTGTGCCTTAATCTCAGCTGGAGCGCTGCCTTTACAAAGAAGATGTAAACCAAAAGCCTTAAGGCTTCTTGCAGACAGAATAAACTTGCAATACATAAAGTAGCTGTACAAAGACTGAGCAGTCCCTGAAGAGCATCTTTGCCTTTCAGGAACAAGCCTGAAGTGGGAGAAGCCCCTCATGTAAATGCCTTTCCGCAGATGGTATTGACCGTCTTCGAATTGAAATCTTCTATGCTTCAGCATCTCCTCGCTCCTCGTGCCGCCTGACAAGAGCCCGCCACTGGATGGTATGGTCAGTGAAGCTGATTCGGGCATAGACACCATTACCTCCCCATGGCCCCCAGCAGTGGCGGGTCAGGCAGAGCCCACCTTGCCCGGGGCCTCTCGCTGGGAGACGGTCACTGAGGGACAGATGGTCACTGAGAGACCCTCGCTGAGGGACAGACGGTCACTGACAGACCCTCGCTGAGGGACAGACGGTCACTGAGGGAGGGACAGTGGCTAAGCGGCCATTACTGAGAGGCTCTCGCTGAGGAACAGTCACTGAGGGACGCTGGCTGCTGCCCGCCGCGCCTCAGGGGAGCGGCACACCTGACAGCTCCTGTCAGCGTCCTCCCTCCCTCTCTCCTCTCCCGCCTTCGCTGCCCGCGTTCTCCCTTGGCTCCATCTCCCTTTCTGCCACGGCTGCTCTTGCCCCACCTCGCCTCGCCGGCCCCAGCAGCGGCGCCGCCCGGGCGCTCCCCGGCGCTGCGAGCGGCTGTCCCGGGCGGCGCTGGGAGCTGCCCTGCGAGCGGCCCCCCCGGGCGGCCCTGCGTGCCCTCCCGGGCTCCGCGGCGGCAGGGCGGCCTGGGGCTGGGTCTGTCCCGGGTGAGCTGAGGGCAGGCGGGGGGAGGACTAACAGAAATAACTTTTTCTTTTCCTGTGGGTTTTTATTCACACACGCTCCCCCCTTTTCCTGCCGGCGGGGAGCGCTGGGGGAGGGTTTCCCGGCGCTGAGGCGGCGGCGGGCGGGGGAGGGGCGGCCGCTCCCGCCGCTGCCCCAGACAGTGGGCGGGGCTGCGGCGGCGGGAGGGGGAGGGGCGGTGCGCGCCGCCGCCGGGTTCGTGCCCGCGCGCCGCCGCCGTCTCCGCCGCTGTCTGCGCTGCCGCCGCCGTCTCCGCAGTGAGGTCACGGGTGGGCGGTGCGTCCGCGGCGCCTGTTCCGCTCCCCGGGCTGCCGGAGCCCCCGCGGCGCCGGGTGAGGAGCCGGGGAGTTACCGGGGAGGGGGAAACAGAGGTGCCTGGTGGGGGAGGGGGCGCCGGCGGCCCCGCGGTCGGGGAGGGGCGGGAGCGCCTGAGGGGGATGGGGCTGAGCCGGGGGGAGGGGCGCGCCGTCCCGGGGAGGGAAGCAGCAGCAGCAGCAGCAGCAGCAGCAGCAGCGGCGGCGGCGGCGGCGGGTTGGGGGAAGGGGAGTGCGGGCGGGGAGAGGGGGCCGGGGAGGGAGCCGGGGAGGGAGCGAGGCGGCGGAGCGGCCCCCCCGGCGGAGCCGGGCAGGGCGGAGGGTAGAGCCCGGAGCGGGAGGGGGTGAGTCCTGCCCGGAGCGGTGCCCGCGGGGCTGAGGTGAGTCACGGCGGGGGAGGGAGGGAACAGGGGGCGAGCGGCGGGATGCGGCGTCCCGGTCCCTTCCGGGAAGGGGATGCGGGGTGAGGAGCCGGTTGCCGGGCGGAGGGGATGGAGAGCGGCCCCTCCTCTGTCGGGGGACCCCTCCTTCCCGGGGTGCACGCCGTGAGGGAGCCGCTCCGGTGCCGCCGCCCTCCCCGGCCCGCCCGCGGCTGCCGGGCGGGGAATGCGGCGCTCCGGGAGCTGCCGCCGGCTTCCCCCGTCTGCCCGGGCTGAAAGGAAAGCCCTCTGCGCGCTCACCTTTCCTAATTAATCGGAAACCTATCCCTTCTTTGACATATCAGCTCATATTTTTGGGTGGCTTACGACTGGCCTCTTTCTCTTTTCACAGGTTGTCTGGACAGACTGACAGAAATCTGTGTTAGCACGAGACACGGATTTAGCCCATGGCCTGGATCTTACCTCTATTACTAATAGCTTGGGGTGGGCAAATTCTGACACACACCAGTGACATCTGTGCGAAAGGTGACTCTCTAGGGACATTTAGGTTTTTGCCGGCAATCTGGATCGGCTTTTAATTTGAGGATTTATTTGTGAACTACCATAGTAACTCTCGTGATGGTGAAATCATAAAGTTGGCAGCACAGTAAAGCAAGCCCTTAAGATTGTGTTTGATCTCCAAGAACTGAAAATGCTGAATAAAATTTTCATGTAACTTAAACTAAATTTCGGATCAGTTGCATTAAGATCAGCATTCTTCAAATGGAGACCCATTTTTCTATTTTAGTATTTAAATAGAGACTTATTTGAAAAGACAATATATTTTTTAAAAGAAAAAAATGATCGAGGACAGACGTTCTTGCATCAACTCATCATTTTTTACTAAATCGCTGTACAAGACTACTGTGTAAAATAATGGGCAGGGTATGAAAAAAAGCCTTTTGTATACATATTGCGGTGCAGTTTTTATAAGAGCAAATTGAACAAATAACTGTAGAACTAAGAAAAAAACTGTTTAACCTCTCATTAATTTTATGGTATTACGTGCAAAACAAGTTACAGTTTTTACTGTTGGAGTGTAAAATAACATTTTACTGGAAGTGCAAAATTTGGTGTACCTGAGGTAATTGAGACCACTTGAAACTGTTTTTTGTATGAACAAGCAGGAAAATGCACACTCAAGACTGACTTAATTAAAGCTCTGGCATTTAGCAATGGAAAGCCCACAAATAAACTTCCCTCTAGGTCTAGTTTCAGACCAAAAAAGGAGTGGGATCCAAGAGGATGGGAGTCCTCCATTAAAAAAAGCAATGACAGAAATGCACGTAAATAGCAACGTACGAGTTGTAATAAATAAATTGCCAACAATAAAGAAGGAAAACTTGGATGAATATGATGAAACTCCTGCGGAGGCTGATGGGGAAACCACCAAGCCAAACAGCACTTCGCTATCTGAGCCTTTGAATTTAAATCCAGGTTTGAAACACACGTTGGCACAGTTCCACTTGAGCAGCCAGAGTTCACTGGGTGGACCAGCAGCTTTTTCAGCTCGTTATTCCCAGGAAAGTATGTCGCCCACTGTCTTCTTGCCTCTTCCATCACCGCAAATACTTTCTGGTCCGCTGCTTATTCCTCCGGACAGCTCTACAGAACTCACCCAGACTATACTGGAGGGGGAATCTATCTCTTGTTTTAAAGTTGGAGGAGAGAAAAGACTTTGCCTGCCTCAAGTGTTGAATTCAGTTCTCAGAGATTTTTCGTTGCAGCAGATCAATACAGTGTGTGACGAACTGTATATATACTGCTCCAGATGCACTTCCGACCAGCTTCATATTCTGAAGGTTTTGGGAATTCTTCCATTTAATGCTCCGTCCTGTGGGCTAATTACGCTGACTGATGCTCAGAGACTATGTAACGCTTTACTGCGTCCTCGCACTTTTCCACAAAATGGCAGTTTTCTCCCCGGTAAGAACACCTTGGCCCAATTGAAAGAGACTGGCAGTGCCTTCGAAGTAGAGCACGAATGCCTGGGCAAGTGCCAGGGCTTGTTTGCACCTCAGTTCTACCTTGCGCCGGATGATCCGTGTATCCAGTGCTTGGAGTGCTACGGGATGTTCTCACCCCAGACGTTTGTGATGCATTCACACAGATCCCCAGACAAGAGAACGTGCCACTGGGGATTTGAGTCAGCCAAGTGGCACTGCTACCTGCATATTAACCAAAAATACTTAGGAACTTCAGAGGAGCGGGAACTGAAACATCTCTTGGAGGAAATGAAGGAGAAATTCAGCGAGAAAAATCAGAAAAGAACTCGGTCCAAAGTAAGTTCACCTACGCTTGTAAAATTCACAAATCTTTTCTGCTCACACATAAATACTTGTTTTGGAAGCGTGTTACTTGTTTTTTTTAAATGGGAATGCTTGTCAAATCAAGCTTAAGTTAAATTTGTGAGATTGCTTCACCATGGAAATACATTTCTTGTTAAAAGGTGTCGTAATTTGTTGCCTCTTTGGGCTATAAGTAACATGCAAGCTGGTTTGGCTTTGTTAGTTCTTTTTCTGTTCCAAGGTATACAGTCTCTGGAAAATTCGGAGCTATTGTGGAAATCTTCATTCTCCCATTTGACCTTTGAGAATGTTTTATGCGGTGTGTGTTGCAGCAGCTGAGCAAAGCAGAAAGGAGCTTGAAAGTCAAGTATTACAATTTAATTCTTCATTTGTTATTTTTACTCCAGCACACACATGTGCGGTGTGTGGCGACCAGCTTGCTAACCACCCATCTCATGACTTTGTGTGCTGGGTTGCTATTTAGAAGCCCAAAGTCTGCTTGTTCAGCAGTAGCTTTCTGTTTAAACCAGTTGTATAGAGAAATATGCCAAAAAGAGGGGGTTTTAAGCAGTCCAAGTAATGAGCTGTAGGCTGGTATCTTGACAATGGTTAATATTAGATGTTGTATTTTTTCCTAAAATACTGCTGCAAGTCTGTGCTGTGGTTCAAAAATACAGTGCTTATTTTTCCCTTGGAGAGCTTCTATGTTAAATAATGAGACAAGCACACGATAAACGTTGACCATCATATATGTTTCCATTCATAGAAGGTACAATTTTGGGGGTATAATTTAAACTTAAGATGCTTTAAAGTAGTTCCTGCCCCATGACTGATTCTTTTCTATATATTTGGTGTTTAGATGTCTGTGTGATGGCGACTGGTTTGATTATGTATCCCTTTTGCCTGTTGAGTGTTTTGTGGTGGATTTCAAAATAGCAGCAAGAGCAGTCCAGATGGTTGAGCCCACAAAGGTGTGCTGTAAGGTGACAACTTTCAGCATAAGCTTCTGAAAAGTTAGTATTGCGGAAAGGCTTCCTGCAGTAACAGGTGTTTTTACAGTTGTGTCAGCTTACGGTAAGGGATTTTATCAGAAAATTTCCATGAAAGTCTGCAGTATTGTGTGCTTCTGCATGAGGAATTGGTTGAAGATGAGGGTAAGTTCATAGCAAGGAGACTTTGCTTTTCATCTGATAAAGACTTGACAGTCTTTATCGTTGTAGTGCCAGTGTCATAAACTATAGTGTAATGGATGCATCAGTGGAAATAGTCTTCTGTATTCATACCTATAATACTGCCTCCCTTTTCACAGTAGCAGATTTCAGATCATGAGATCTTTCAGTTTCATGTATACAGATGAAAACAACAGCTGAAATTAGCAGTAACAGTAACTTGGACTGGACTAGTGCAAATGAAACACAAACGCTTTCTGGAGTCTTCTGTTGCAGACCTGTATAGTTCTTTATTACAAAGCAGCATATGAAATCACAATGCGAGAGAAACTGTGAAAAGATAAAATGCTGGGGAAAAGGTGTTTTTTGTTTTTTTTTTTTTTCCTTTGTGTTTCATGGATATTCATCTCGAAAGTACAAAAGATTAGAAGAGTTTAATAGGGGGGTGTTGGAGCACAGCCTTTGTTTCCCTGTCCTGGGGAAGCTTGCACAGCTTCAGTAGCCTTTTCCTTCCCTCATTTCTGTGGTGTGAGAGGTATTGCATACAACGTGTAGACATTCCCTTTTCTTACACTTCTAGGAAATTTATTTTCAGATTTTCCATTTGCTGTTTGTCACCTTCTTACCACCTTTGCTGAGTCAGTCCTCAACAGTGCTGACGCAACTTTGAGGTTATCTTGGAGGGCTCAGGAAGATCAGTTGCCCTTGACTAGGCCTTTGTCCATCCAGGAACAATTACTAATTGAAGCCCATGGTCTGGAGCATCCTAGATCCTATGCCTTGCCTTTCTCCTTAGCATTTCATTCTGAGTGTATTCATTTATCAGTGAAAATACGCTTTTGCTTTCAGTGTTTTAAAGAGCAGACAGTGTACTCACAAGGTTAATTTCTTCTATTCTTTGTGCTAATACGAAAGCTATAAGCTATATATTTCAGTGTTTCTTGTTTTCTGTTGAGTTCTAGACTCTGCAGTGTGACATCCACCTGCTTTTCACAGGAACAGCTGTCACTAAGTCGCTGCTGATCTCTGTGCTGGCAGATCCTCATTCCCTTTGACTTTGTGACAGTTTCTGATAATTGCTCTGCGCTAAAGCTTTGTCTTGCCTTTCAGACTAATTCCTTGAGTTGGTCACCATACGTGGGGAAAAGCTCACGATGTGGAGAGTTAACCTTTCTTCTGAGTATTTTTGTAAATCCCTTCTCTGCTAAAGCTACTGGCTTAATGATTAGTCTGAAACCACTACTCACTCTATCTATCTATCTATCTATCTATCTATCTATTTTTTTTTCCTTAAAGAACAGCTTTGTGCAACTAGCTTTAGAAGAAAAATAAGACATGTTTTTCATGTAGCCCTTTCGACCAGTTTAGGTAGGAGTAGTTAGATTTTAAGTTTACTTGGTTATATTGCCTTTATGGATTTATTTAAGAGCATCTAAACTAAACAGATTGTTAGGTTATGAAATACACATGTGTATATTGACATAGAGGCTTTATCTCTGTTGACCTAGAGGGTGAGGAAGGAATCATGTTTGTTTCTGATTACCTTTCATTTTCTTTCCTAAGTAAAATTTTTTTATTGCAAGTTATGGAATTCATTTGTAAAATGTACACTAATGGGTAGACAGAACAGTTGGTTTCCATTTGAAATAGCTGGGAATGTAAAAATCTGACCTGATAACTTGAAAGTACAGATTACCTGATGTATAATTCTATATGTAAATACATAAATGTGGGAAGATGTGGGTCTTAAAACACGGACAAGATGTGAATCAGAAGTTAAAATTGGATTACTGTGTTCTAGCTGTAATGTAAGTAGAAGAAAATATGTACATTATTTAAATTATTAGAATGATACAACTAAGGCAAAAAAGCTTCACAAGTGTCAGGATGAGGCTGTTTTTCTAGAGGTTCTTGACTGTGTTTCAGATCTTTAGTATTTAAAGGCTTCATAATGAATTTACTATTCTGCAGCTTAACTTCCTTGTTACCCTCCCTCTTTTCTTTCTATCTATCTATCTTGGAACTGATTTGGGGAACTTCAAGGGTGGAGTTACATTTTGGTTTAATTGCTAGAGCTGAATTTAGTCAGCTGGAAATTTTCACGAGAATGTTGTAGATGGGATTTGGTCTTTCTCATAGTCAAGTGACATTCGCTTCTGCAGACCTTGGTACCAGCCACACCTGTGTCCTTGGGTACTCTTTTGGCTTCCAAAGGTACTGGCTCTGGCTGGAACGGTGTTAACTTACTTTGTAGCAGCCTGTATGGTGCTGTGCTTTGGATTTGTGGCTAAACCAGTGTTGGTAGCAGACCAGTGTTTGGCTGGCAGGGGCCAGAGAGATACTCTATAATTTATAATGTCATGCTCGGTGGTGAAAACTGGGCTAGACGGGGAAGAAAGGATGTTTTAGCATCCAAGGTGGATGTTATTCAGAGACTGTGCTTGTGGGAGGTGATGAATGATAGTTTGCCTGTATCTTGACCCAGGAGCTGTCTTGCCCTTGTCCCCATCCAACTTTGGGCTGGTGAGGAGGGAGTGGCCGCCTGGGTGCTCAGCTGCTGGCTGGGGTCAACCAACCACACCTTGCCTGAAAACCCGCTTCCCAAGGCTATTTTAATATGATGAAAAGAAGAACCAATTTCTTAGCAATGGGTCTTGTTTAATGTATGACAAGAGACCTTTCACTTGAAAGTAATAGTAACCTTGCAGTTCAGCACAATGTTTCACTAGTAACTTTGACTAAAGAGTAATTCCAAAAATATTTCTGGAGACAGAAAAAGAAGTGCTTTCCAAACACAAAATACACAGAAGTTTTTTAAGATAATAGATTCTGATGCACCTGAATTAATTTTGTTTTTTACTGCAGTGGGAATGGTGGTGTTGTGTTACTGCAGCAGTTTTGCCCACTTCTGTAGTACAAATTCATGACAACTGAAGCAAGTTCTATCTCTGGAACACCAGTAATTGTTCCATTTTATTCACAGGTTTTATTTTGTAATAAAGTATCTGGCAGGTGTTTATTATGATATGGGTATTTTATTGCAAAAGGCTCCTACAGGCTTTTGGTAATTCTAGTTTCTGCTTTATGTTTCTCTCAAACATTTTTAGCATGCCTTTGGCAGAGTTCTGGAAACTCACCAGAGCATTTATATAGGTTTGTAAAGAGATTTTCTTTTAATTTTGTTGATACTTTGTGCATAATGGGAAATTTGAGATGAAAGAACATCTGTAGCTTGCATTGCCCTACATCTCTGCCAAAGACACTCCACTTTCCAGTACCCTGGTTTCTCTGATGTGTATGTATTAATGGTATAAATGCCATTCCACTGAGGAGTGTTTCTGAAAATGTAAATAACATGTATCCATCTTCCAATTACCAATTTATTTTGTTTTCTTTAGGCAGAATCACAGCAGAGCCTGGAATTATCGCAGTGGTATCCAGTTATAAAGCAAGAAGCAGAAACTGATCCTCAACCACCCTCCTTTTTCCACCCCAGGTAACTGAGTTTCCTCTGTAGAACTGTAAGCACTGTATACACAAGTATTTAAATATTTTTTGCTATTTAAAGGTAATTTAAACTGAAAAAAATGTACTCGCAACGTGAACTGTTAGCAAAACTCTAAGGGCTTGCACAGGAATAATTGAACCCTAACTTTTAATGGATTTCTTAGTGTAAATATTAATGAACTGCTTATGAGTGGTTTTTGGTGCAGCACTGAAGCTGTGATCTATGAGTATTCTTCAGCAGGCAATACAATTGAAATGTAATTACAATTTTCCTTTTCAGAGTAGAAATGACAGAAGGTAATTTTTAAGCTTTCATATTATAACACAGTGCATGCATGTGGAAAGCTGCATAGGGCCTATTTATCATGGGCGTAACTTAATTTCGTTTCAAAAACACCTGTGAAAGGTGTTTTGAAGGCTTTGTTCCACACTGGAACAATGGCTACAGCTGAATTGTCTGTTGATTAGTTTCACGATTTTAGAAACCAAGTGCATTTCCTTAACATAGTACACAGTTTGTCGTCTGCATCGAGAGAAACTCTTTCGCTTGACGTACCTCTTACCCTCATCCCCATGTGGTTGTGCATTTACTGTATATGGGTGAGATCAGACTCTTTTGGCTAGCAGCGTGCATCAAAACAGCACGCGTCAAACTAGTGCACAACATTGGTCCCTGTCATGCCCCAGCACTGTCTGTACACAGCTTTGCTATTTAAAGAGTGAAATGCTCATTTGCACTACGCTGGTCACTTCCCCCATCCTCCATTGGCAATATAAGGATTATGAAAATGCTAGAGTCTGGATTCAGTGGCATTCTAGTTTCACTTTTTGCATTTAAATGAAGACTTCATATGATTTTCTGTATGATTTTTTAATCAGCCATGTTTAGAAAATCCTTTTGTTTGATAGCCTCAAAACCTTATCTGGATAATCTACTCAGTAAAGATTAAGAGGATCATTAGGATTTCCTCTTGCATAGGAAAAATTTTAAAAGGACGTCTATTTTTCATTGTAGCTTTCACAGTTTGAAATCACATTAAATTAAAATTACTGCTCTGTACCAGTCATCATTTATTATGCCTTACCTTTAATTTTACTCTTCTACTGTTTCAGTTACTACCTTTATATGTGTGATAAAGTGGTTGCCCCAAACGTATCTCTTGCATCACAATATAAGGATGTTGCCAAAACAACAGTCAAAGCTTCAGAAATAATTAAATCTTCACCTGGACAGTCAGAGAAGAAGCTCAGTAGTGGAAAGCACAAAAAAGCTGCCTCCTATCCAGAGCTTTCTCTTGAAGAACAGGAAAAAGTAGACTTGAAAACTGGTGTGGAGCAGCATAAATGTTTAGGTGAGTAGTGAAAATTATGTTGAAGATTTTTCAGTTTTTATACCATATAATTTCGGAATTCTCAACACCAAGCTAGTATTTTGTGATGTCACTTCAGTTTTCCATAAACTCTTTTGAGTTTTATATAAATCTTCAGTTTTCTTTGCTTCTTTTTTAACTCTGGAAGTTTAATTTTCTGTGACTGTTATGCTGTGTTCTTTTCTTTATAGATCCCCCTGTGTCAACTCGTTCTGCAAGGGGTGGAAAAACTGAACGCATTTCTTCCAGAATCACTAGAGACTCCAGCCGTGTTGAAGTAGGTAATGATGTGCGAACCTTGTCCCCTACTCTCATGAAAGACATCAGTTGTGAAGATGATAAGGGAAGGATCATGGAAGAAGTAATGAAAACCTACATCAAACAGCAAGAAAAACTAAATTCTATTTTGCGGAGGAAACAGCAGCTTCAAATGGTACAGTGCCAATCTCAGTGCATTTCACTTTTGTCATTGGAAAACTGACTTTCGCTTGTTGGTTTTAGAATCAATATCACAGATTACATTCATTTAGAAACACCAGAGCACACTGATGATTTTCCCCCAGCTTGAGTCCAGACACCTAATCTTTAATACCCCTACACTTATTAGGTTTGAATCCAGTAAAAAATGGTGTCTTTTCAGTTTGCAACTACTGTGTTCAAGCAGCTCCTTCATTCATTTTATCCAAATGTAAAGTACCGCTTTCACTTTAAAATGTTTTCCAAACATTTAAGTATTTTGGCAAATAAAGTTTAAGTCCTCTAAAATTTCTCAGTTTCCAGGACTTTAAAGATGCAGACATCAGTATTCTAGGAATGGTCTTTTCACTGCCCTATACAAAAAAAAGTACTGCCTTCTTGTTTTTATTTGATGGCCCTTGTTTTTAGGGGGATTTTATTAGTCTTTTTTTTAGTAATGGATGACATTAGAAACTGGTGTTCACTTGTGATTTTGCAGTTCTGTTTTCCACATTCAGGTAAATACTGTCTTGGCTTCTTACATTCATAGACCAGACCTAATTTTTTATTTCATTTTATGTTAAGCTGAGAATCCATGTGCTCAGATAGGGCCCTAGAACTGCTGCTTTTAAGTTGTTCTGCTCTTGGAGGTAAAGCTTGTAGCTAAGTTTAAAAAAATTTAAGACTTTAAAAATTATCAAAAAGCTAGGGGAAAAAGAAATCAAACTCACTTATTCTGTGTTCTGATTATGTGCTTCTTACAACTGTTTTCCGAGGTTCACTGCTAGAAATTGTGAATCTGATTCAGAAAACTCTGTGTACTTGAAAATATAAATAATTTCTTTATATTGAAATGCTTGCTCCAGAAGTCCAGGCTGCCATTGATAAGTAGATAAACACCGTTATCCGGCTATTGTTATTGATAGATAAATGTGCTCTTTTTGGCCCCATTGTTTTCCATATACATATTTAAATTAAGTTTTTTACTTTTCTGGTCTTAGAACCAAGGTGTATGTGATCCTGATTTTTTTTGACAGGAAGTGGAAATGTTAAACAACTCTAAAGCTATGAAGGAATTAACTGAAGAGCAACAGAATTTACAGAAAGAACTTGAATGCCTGCAAACAGAGCATGCTCAAAGAATGGAAGAATTTTATTTTGAGCAGAGAGACTTGGAGAAGAAACTGGACCAAGTGATGAAGCAGAAGTGTAGCTGTGACTCCAATTTAGAAAAAGACAAAGAAGCTGAATATGCAGCACAGGTGAGAAGGGAAAGTTTATTTCAAACCAAACTGTATTTAATGTATCAAGAAATAGTGAAGCTATTGCTCAACCACCTTAAGGTTTCACCTGTTCCGTGTGTTCTGATACCAGAGACTAATGCCAAAGTAGGTCACAGTGAGAACAATATTTATTTCCCTGTCCTTTGATTACAACTGTGGTAGAGTGCAACTTACAGAAACCCTTCACCTGGCAAGCGTTACAGGATTCTCCTTCTAGGTATCTGTATGATGTTATTGATGAAATACTAATCCTAAACATAAAGTCTGTTGCACTGTCATTTATAACATAACATTTATAACATTCATGTATGTAGGCTTGCCCATGTTATAGTATTAAACATTCCCATATTAGTTACAGAAACAAGCTATAACATTTTTCTTCCTCTTTTGTTAAAAAAATCCAAACCTCACAAGCACCTTTTTGTCAGGTTAGTAGCATACCTTGCTGCTTTTTCTGTTCTTTGGTGCTAGAATCTTCTGTGCTATCTGATCAGCCCTCTTCTGTGCTCTATCTAAGGATTGTGTCAAGAGTTCTCTGGGAAATAATCATATTATTGTCTTCTATCCCTGTCTCTTGGATTCATGTGTCAAAACCTATGGAGATATTTTTTCTTTCTTTTTAACTTTTACTACTGTTTTTTTCAAGTTGGAGGTTATTTGTATCAATTCAATGGAAAAGATCCAGTTAACACCAAAGGGAGCCTTGGAATGCCCCTTTTCAAAATCATTTGCAGTTATGACTGTATGTATATTGAGGTATTTTGTACCATGTCGTGGAAAATTAGTCTTCACAGGTTTCTTTTTTTTTAATCAACAAAATCTGAAACTTCAGTAAAGCTTTGATCATTAGATTGTAGCTGTATACATTTCCTGTTCTTACTGTCTTGAACTAAGAAACAGGCAGTACTTGAGAGACAGGTTTTGGTATTTTTGGGGAGTAGGGCAGAGACGAGCATCATAAATCCTCCTCATGAATTTAATTTCATGACATCCCACTCCACAGATTCCTAGCCTTTGCTGCCAGAAATAATCCTCTCTGACTAAGGCCTGATTTACTAAACATCTGGTACAAGCCCTATTACTGCAAGTAACGACATGTTCTAACTTACAAAGATAATAATGTATAGCATGTTTTATATGGCTTGTGTAGCTCACTTTCTTTAGAGGGTAAAAACTAGATTGTTCCCCAAGGAGACTAGTTAGATCTTTCTTTTGAAGTTAGACTTTGAAAACTTGCATGAAAGTTTACTCTGTTGTTACCTGTGTGGTAGAGCTGTTTGCAACATATAATTTGAACCTTTTTCTCCCATTTATCACACCTTACAATAGATTTTGGTCCTTAGGTTCCAAGCAGTTGTCAGAAGTACCTGAGTTAAACAGAAGTTCTGGCAACAGGTAACTTGCCCAGGCTGTGTATACAACATTTGAAAAAAACCCCTTTAGTCCATATTTTTGAAGCAGTCGCCCAGGCTGCCTTTCCTCTCTGAGAACTGTGGACTGGGAGGAACCCTCTTTGTACATTAAGCAAAATGAATAACTTGGGATTTGCAACTTGGTTAAATATCTGTTCTACTTTCTAAGCCTTCCTGAAGATGCACTTAATGTCTTCTCCTCCTTTTTAACTAATTTATTAAATCGTCTTGTTTAATTGTTGCTTTACCCTGTCAGTCACAATAGGGCAGTATAACCAGTATTGGAACCTTTCCTTAGAGCTGGAAATCAAAACTCAGCCAGAGACTTGCTTATGTAGAACATGCTGTGACATGTAGGCAGTGGGCATTGTCGTGCTGCAGCAGTTTACTTCATCCAGGTAGTGGAGTCAGAAGACTGGCATTAATTTACAAGCAAAATATTGCTGTCTAAGAACCACTCAAATATTTTTGATGACACTAAGAACCATTTAAATATTTCCGATTATACGAGTGGAGATGAAGATTCACTGAATGTGATGTTTGTCTAAAATCAGCACAGCAGCTCTGTGCCTGGTACATTTTATAGCAATTTGCAAACAACAGTGATCCCACGTGCTTCTGCTTCTTTCATTCTCATGAGCCGTCTTCCTCATTTTCAGTGAGGTGTGTGTTTAGTGGTGATTTGGATCAGGTAGATACCTGTCTTTTATATAGGCATGTGGATTTTTTTAGATCTAGTGAAGTCTTTTTGTAAGAAATAATCCCTTAAGTCAACAGTAGAGAACATAACTGGTTTCCATTCTCCTCCCTGTTTTGATTGCTGGTAGTATATCTATAAACAATTGGCAGTAACTTTCCCACACTTGAAAAATTCAGTGGGCTTTTCCAGATCTTACTGTAAATAAGTTTTGATGACACTCTAGCAAGTAAAGGTGAGAAAGAAATTTAATTTCTGTATTTAAACACAAAGTATTTCACAAAAAAAAGCAGTGTACTCATGTTTATGTTTGTAATCACAAATGTACAGGCAGTATGTTCAAAATTTTCTGAATCTAATTTCTGGTAATTCTGTTTCATTTATGTTAAAGGGTATCAGAAAACAGGGTTTGTCATTTAGTTCTAGATATTCATTAAGGCTTTGAAATAAACAAGTAATATTTTGTCAGATAAGGGAAATGAACCTGGGAAATTAAAAAGTACTGTTTATTCTGGGATTTGTGAACCGTCTGATGCAGACATCATCACACTCTTCCTAACAGATTATATGTATATTTGACATGGTCTAGTGTGATAGTTCTTATAAATACAATTTATATGTATTTAAAAATAAGACTTCTTGATGTTTTTATGCTACTCTGATGTTTATGCAACTTTCCATATCAATGTCATTTGCTAATGATGTAGCAGGTAACTGCGTAACTGTAGAAGATGATCTGATAAGTACCAGTGAACAGAAATATTTGTATCTGATGCATACAGTGGTCATCAGTGGCATCTTGAAATGAATAGTTGACATTTACAAATAAGTTTGCTAAAATCTGCTCTGCCTCTCCGTCCTCTCTCTTTTACAGCTGGCAGAATTGAGACAGAGATTGGATCACGCAGAGGCAGACAGACAAGAGCTTCAGGATGAACTGAGACAAGAACGAGAGGCAAGGGAAAAGTTAGAGATGATGATAAAGGAGTTGAAGCTACAGATCTTGAAATCTTCAAGAAATGGAAAAGGAAAATAGAAATTGGAAGAGGAAGCGTGACTGCGTCCTTCAAACAGGGTGTTTTGGTTTTTAATGAATTGTGAGCAGTTTCTGCATGATAAGAAAAAGTATTCTTTACAGATTTCTATTTCCCAGACAAGGCCAGATGAAGATATACATATATACATATATATATATAAACAGAGATGGGTGTACATTTTTTAGATTTTCCTAACCAATGAAAATCTGCATTTATTTATACTGGCGTTTTTCTCAAACAATGAAAAATATGAAACTCTTGAATTTAGAGTCACCAGTTTCTGTCTATTTCTAATGCAGTCATGAGGACTCTTTACCTTTTGTCTGTTGAAATGTATGTAGTGATCTTAGTTTGCTATCAGTTGCACATCCAGTTATAAAAGTACATCAAAAATATTCTGAATTCTTCAAAAGGAGTTTGGGTTTCAGTGAGAATTACGTCTTCTCAAATGGGGAAAAGTAAAGGCAGCTTTTCACCTCTAAGGTAAGATGCAAAATTGCCATGATGATAGATGATTGATCATCAAAAATGATTTACCAGCAGGAATTTTCCCATAATTTCATTACGTGAAGTCAGGCTAATAGTTTCAGTATTTTGTATTTAACAACTTGTTATCAATCTAAAGAGTTTTAGAGCCAGCATTTGCTTGCCGTGCTGGAAGAAGAAAACATTAGGGGTTTTTTGTAAATGAAAAAATCTACAATAGCAATATAATCTTTGGAAATTAAAAATTCACACGTTTCCTTTTGTTTTCTTCTATATAGTAGATATGAAAGAAACGTTAATGAAAGGCTTAAAGGTGGGGCTTTTCCTTCTAGAAACTGAGAAAGCTTGACTTGACTGGTTTTCAGATACCAATGCTTTCAAGAAGAATAATATATATTAAAAATATATATTAGTTTCTTTAGTACCCTAAGCCTCCGCTCTTTGAGCTTCTTGCCAACTTGTGGATTTTTCTTTCATTGCAAAGAACAGGCCTTAACTGACATTGCGATAATAGCTTAAAAAAGAAAATTCTGAGATATGGCACTTTGAAAATAATTTTGATAGTCTCTGTTTTTGAATGGCATGGTAATGTTACCATGAAGTAAGAAATACAGCATGTTTGTTAAGCTATAACGTTTGAAAATGTGTAATTGTACAGAATTACTGTTCTATGTATATATAATGTTTGAGTACTTTGGAAGTCTGGTTCGTAGTGGATTAGACGCATGACTACAAAGTTGGATGAAGAAATACTTTTTTGCACTTCTCTGCAAAACATTTGATAGAGGTGACAGATGTGAGCTGATTATGTCAGTGACTAGAAATATTTTAGTAGTTCTGGTATTTTACTATATAATTTTAACTTGTGCTTTAGCTTCTATTGTTGAGGTACTTAGGTTTATTATTCTCTTAAAAATTGAGTTAATTTTGGATGAAACCACTAGTAAAAGCCTACCTGGGTTATTTTTTTCCCAAACTAGTAAAACTGAAAAGTTTTAAGTTCTTTTTTGTTTCTCTTTTAGTGATATAACAGGACTGAATATCACAGAGAAAGATAAAATTGCACATATATTTACATTGAATGAGAAATGAGGTGGTAAATTAAATGTCGTGGAGTCATAGGATAATTCTTTTATAACCGTTCATAATTTTGTTTATGGACTTTGTGTCATATTTACAGTGACGATTCAAGCAGTTCAGATGAAAAAATATCAAACAATTTCTTTGTCAGTGTTGACCATAAAAGAGGACGCATGTCACATTTTCCCTTCTTCAACTCCATCTCCAAATTATTGCTTTAAAGAAAACAGAAAAGTAGACAGCCTGTCTTTGCAGCATAGTGATGGCTTGGAAGGAAGTGTTTGAGTATAAATGATGCTGCTTGTGTATGCACTCCTTGCTTTAAAAACACAATGTTTTATTATAACAACCAGCAAAACTGTGGCTATGGGGAGAGTTGGCAAGAATGTTGATAAAAGTATGATTATTAGAGGATGGAGTTTGAAGTAGTCCAGTGTGATCAGCAGAACCTACGTTGGATTAGCCACATGGGCAAGTCAAAAAATGCCGTCCTGGGAAACTGAATTCAAAGTTTCATCGAGGTATTATTAAGGGATCAAAAGAGAGAATTTCTAGTTGCTTTTCAGGATCAGTGTTTTGAACCAGCCTTGTTCGATTGTCAGTGTAGATAATGCCGTGCAGACTCATTTAATACAGCTGCAGTAACGAATTTACCCACAGTATTTATAGCTTAGCTGTTGAATGTATGGAATCCTCATGGCATTATTATATTGGAATACTGTATATTCCATTTCTATTCAGGTCTTACTTATGTTGTGTGAATTCTGCCCGAATTTCCTATTTTGTCACCGGGTAGATGTTCTGCAGTGGCAGTTGCAATGGGGTACTAGTAAGCCCGGGTTCCTGTGCCTCAACCAGCGCGTAACCACCTCTGAACCAGCTGTTAACCGGCTTGTGCTGGAGACCGTTAAAATGCTGGTGGCCATTGTTTGTGCTGGGACTTTCACTGTTGCAAGAACTCAAGCAGCTCTGTGAAGTTTTTAGCGATTCCAGCTGCGGATAAGGCCTCCTAATCGTTTTAAAACATCTGGCTGAAAAAGCAAATGGAACATTTATTAAAATGACTTTAAAAGTAGCTTTGTAAATATTCCATTTAGTTAACTGAAAGTTAGAATGCATTTTAAATTATTGTAATCCTCTTAAAATTCTTCAATATTACTTTCAGGCTCTTTACATAAGTAATTTTCATATGTGTAGACTTAATTTTATACTGATTTTAAGTAATAATGTATACATAAATGTGCCATAGATTTTGTGTGTTCACACTCTTTGAAAGATAGTTTTTTAGTAAATTGTAAATAATACTGTGTAAGTTCTAGAACAAATACATGTTGACGTTTTTTCACTACCTATACTAGTTATATCGAGTGATTTACTTTACAGAAACTTGGAATGCACACTTAAGGGCCCTCACTTAAGTGCACACTTACCCAGTAGAAACTAATTGTCATTTGGTCCTTGCTTTTGGTCACAGCATGCTCGTTTTATGTATTATTATTTGTTTTGCCTTCAGTTACTGCTTGCTGATCTCCCAGGCAAAAAGTCATTTTCCCAGATAGTTGTGACATGAAGCCTGTAGGGAAAAAATCCTAAAATTGTCCATAATTTAGAAAGTTGCATTATTAAACACCTAGACCAAGGTCAAAGTTGCCTAGTGCACCTTGAGGAACAAATTAAGTAGGATTCAAGGTGAATATCTACTTTGCTCCTATACTTTTCTAAAAAGAGCTTTCACATGCTTTGAGTACCCTAATCAACAAGAAAATATAAGAGCTTAGAGAGTGAAACTCTTGTCATTTTGGCAGTCTGAAAACGCCCTTGTTCGCTGTGTATCCCTAGATGAAAGAGATTTTTATCTAAATCTCCAAACTTAACTAAGTCTGTGTTTTAGTTTTTGTAAAGCATATCGTTTAGCTTGAGTATTTAGATAAATGTAGTTATGTTTCACATTCTTAAACTAAGTTTATTCTATATTTAATATATTAATAGCTTAGATGTAAAATCATTTGTATATAGTAGAGGCATAATGCAATTAGTGAAGTAGGAAAATTTGAGTGGGAGCGTAAAGCTACTGGTGGCCTGAAAAAAATAAGGCTTGGCCCATATTTTGGAAGTCACAATGTTTTATTCATACATTCTTGTTTTATATCGGGGAGGGGATAGCTAGAATGTGTTCTGGAATTTTTGCAAAACTTTCCTAGCATTAGTCATGAAGTTGGCCTTGAAATGCCATCACGGTCATCTTCCTAGAATTCACTTGTTCGTAGAGTCTATATTTTGATTGTCAGTAAAGATAACATTGTATTTTTTCTGCACTTAATTCGTGTAATTAATCCACACAACAGAGTTTTCTGTAACATGGTGAAGTTGACAAAAGATGTAATTACACCTACCTGTTGATCTGTGCTTGCAATATTTCAGTAATTTTATTGAAGCTGTCAATGATAAGCAGCAGAAAGCTGCAAATTTCGGGTTTCTTTTGCTCATTACATTTGCAATGCAGGTATTCATCAGTTTTCATTACAGGAAGCTTGTAGAATATTTGTTGCATATTTCTGTTTCAAAAAGAGATCAATTTTTTAGCTTTTGTGAAAGCAGTTATTGCTTACAAATCACACAATCATTTTGTTGTGTCTCCATTACTTAGAAAATTGTTTGTTGCAGGGTTAGTGGTTCAGTTGGAAAATGTTTGAAAAATGAGTTTTAGGCACTTCATCAAGCACAGCAAATAAAAAATTTTGCTATTTGAGAATTGATTAAATGTAACAATATAAATGGATTTTTTTTTCTTCAAATATAGATACCTCACTTAAAGGAAAGCACAGCTGTACTCTTTAAACTAATTGTAGGAAATAAAAAGTTGGTCTAAAATATTTTGTTGCCATTATGTTGCTTTCTGTGATTGACTCAATCTGTTTCTCTGTTTTCATACTCACTCTCGAAAGTATTTATTGATGTTGACATGCCAGTGTAATTATTTGAAATTACAGAAAGTAGCTGCAAAACAAGAGTCTACGTTAGCTCAAGGCAACAGGTTGAATGATTATTCTGAAACCAGAGGAAAGCCTGTGAACAATGATCAGTGCATTCAACAGTTTTTAATACTTTGCCAATGATGTACAGTCTTCTTGTCAGAGTTGCTGTGGTTGCATTACATGACACACAAAACTGTCCTCTACCTCACGTGAGATTGAACAGATATTTTATATGGTTTTAGTAAACAAGAGGCATCTATCTGGTCACTTAGTTTACAAATTTTGAATTATATTTATTGAAACATGACATACTGTGCTCTTAGCTTATACCTCAATTGTATTTTGTGCTGTTATCCATTTTCATGCCTTGTAAATACCTGTATAGATTGTGCATTCAAAAACAAATAAAGAACTGTAATGTCAGAACACTTGGCTTTGAAATATATTTGTACACTGAGTTGTAAACTTGACTTTTTGGAAGGTGTTTAACAACAGTGCTTGTCTAAGGAGGACAGAGTCTTCCTTCCTTTGATTGTAGTGAATTTAAACCTGATTACAGTGGAACTCATTAGCAAATTATAGGCATTTTTAGCAAAATCTGCAGGATCAATAGCCCTCCCTCACCATGAGTCCATCTTCTAAATCTTTTTTATTGCTCTGTGAAGATATTATTGACCCCAAAATTTTGGTGTATCTTGACATAAAGTTGGTATTTATGTGTAAATACAACCACTTGTGTATGTGGCCTGTTCTCTGGGGCACAGCTTCTGTTGAGACTACTTGATGAGTTATTCACACTCCTCCTTAATAGCTTAGTGATGAGCAACATAATTAATACATCACCGTATAAAATCCTGAGATTTATAAAAGGCTAAAATCAGAAATGAGAATTATACATTGTGTGCTGATGAAAAATATGCCCTACAGTGACTCTCAGGAGCTCTGTGTTTCTGTAAATCACATTATTAAGTTGCTTAACATTTTTTGCCAACCATCAGGGAACTTCAATAGAAAATTCAGAGTAGAGAGGAAGAAGGGAGCTGTTTTGTAAGCTGTGTGTCAATGGGGCTTCCTTTAGGTTGAGCTTCCACCACTTACAACAATAGTCTGTGTTCTGTTGGTGACTTTTAAAAAACAAACATACAAATTGTAGTAAAAAAATACAACTTTTTGGAGATTTTCTAAGTGATTTTATTCATGCCAAGCGTTGGGCTTTTTTGACAGATAAGCAAGTGCAGTCACACATATTAGACATTTTTCCTTCCCCTTAAACCAGAGTAAAAATGCTTTGTCCTTGCTTTAAGGTACTGGTCTTGCATATAGGAAATCCTCATTGCATTTCAGATGATTCTGAAGTCTAATGTACCATGTACTTGCCTGTATTTTACTGCTGAAGAGAGAGAAATGAGCAGTATTGACCAGGATTAAGATGAAATTGGTAGTATTTTGATGAGCTCAGCCTTTAGTATGGAAGAAAATTAACAGCTAGCTGTATCACTTGAAGAATTAACTCTCTTTATTTCTGCATCCCATGTTATATTTTGATAGTGCTGTATTTCTAAGCAACGAGAAGCTCTCGGGCTGAGAAACCACACAAAGAAAAGGCTCAAGGTGAGTCACCTGTACAAGGGAAAAGTCATAGGGTGTTGGTAGCTTGTGCAAGAATGACTAATTGCAATGCATGTCGTTTGTCAGAGAAAACTGCTGATCAAGCAAAAGCTGCTTGAGTAACAGGGCAAAAAGGTTGATTTTTAAGGTGTTGACGCTTGCTGCAATAAATGCATGCGTAGCACTTGCTTAAAAATGGCAAATGTTAAGAATATTGCCCTAAGCGTATCTGTTTACTTAGCGTATAGCTGGTAAGTCATTCTTTGATTCTGATTGTATGGATCTTGTGAATAATTTTTCACTTGTAGCACACTAACTTATATTCACTGATATATTGGTAGTGTTACCTATAACAGTGACAAAACAGTAAATGTTTCACGTCCCTGTTGACATTAATGAAATTAATGTGCCCACTGGGCACAGTTGCAGTGGCTGAAATGTCACATTTGGGAAGAAAACAGCAGTGTTAAGAAGCTTTTGTGGTTAAGGAAACAGAACTGCAGGAGGCTGAATTACAGTAGGATGTGTCCACAGCCTGTGCATTCATATCCTGCTGTATTTTAAAAAGTTGTTCTTTTTGTGTGCATTAGAATGGTCCTGCGCTATCACCAGCTTTGTGATGAAATGGGATATCAACATGTTGCAAAATTTTCTGGTATTTTGAAGAAAAAATAAGTTGAAGGATGTTAGAAATCTAAGTATTAGTGTGATTTAGAGAATATGCATGGTTTTTAAACTCCAAAGGATTGTGTGGTGACGGTATCATTAGATGATAGAGGTTGGGGTCAGTCATCCCAAAGTGATTAAGTATCCTCAAGCTTGGTATTCAAAGAGCAATATTGAGCTAAGTACAGTTATACAGGCCAGGTGTTTAATTTACAGAATGCTGTAGGGTTAGATGGAGGAAATATTGGACTGAAAAAATGCAAAGTTGAGTCAGTGAAGGGGAGAGGCAGGAGCGTGTTCATTTGTCAGCCCATCCCCTTCCACATTTGGGAGGTGACATGTGATCTGTCCAATGCAATTGTGTGGTTTCACCCCAGAGATGGCAAGCTTATCGCCTGAATAATTAAATAAGCAGGAATACTGTTTGGGGGAAGATTAAATATGTCTAGAACCCTAGGCAACATGAAAATGGTGGTTGGATGGGAGGAACAGCTTGCTCAACCAGAAGTGTGTGCACAAGAAGAGTAAGTGATGTAGAGAGGTGGAATCCCAGCAAGGAGGTCTGTGGCGGTGTGGCTTCCCAAAAATAGCGTCATATCAAATGTAGAAAAAACGTCAAGAAATAGCCAACAATATAAAACAAATGTGAAAACTACTATTAAATTTCTGTTTATTATAAAAGCTCCTCTTCAAGGATCGTTTTCAGCTATTCATATAGTAATTCCAGTGTTCAGATGAAGCTTTGACCAAACAAAACTGCGGCCTTGTGTCCTGGAATTTCCAATCTAAGGAACATGTGACAAATGGAGCTTAGAATGGTCTCATTCATGTTTTTCACTTTATTTGCTAAAGACTGGGAAAAATACTGTTGGATGAGGAGCAGGATATACTTCCCTCCTGGCACCTTAATCCTGGAGCGTAGCTTTCCGTGTTTCATTTTCACTAGCAGCCCTAGGAATGAATCCAGTTCATTGTTCTGTCGTTTTGTTGCCTGGTTTCTCCCGTCTGGCCGCAATGCGGACAGCTCTCCGCTAGTGGTCCCTCCACGCACATTCTATCTGCAAAACCACTTCCCCTGGCAAAATCAGCAGCACTGGAGGACGCACAAGGATGGAATTTCATTAGGGATGTGTTGGCACCCAATAGCGTATATACGTGCTTGTGAAAATACAAAGTGAAGTTAGCAAAATAACCTCCCTGCTTATTTCTTCTCCTGATGCAGAACAGGCTGTGGAGTTTTTCTTTTGGCATTTTGAAGTGGGCTGTTCCTTGTTTTAGCAAGCAGCCTAAAATTTACACCCATGATCAGTCTGAGTAAAGAGTTGCTTGTTTTTATTTTAGCATTCAAAAGTGGAAAAAAGATGCTATCAAACACATATTTAAGACTCTCCAAGCGCTAGTTAATACTGCTGAAATCCCCAGCACAAGCAGAGAATGCACTAATGGGTCTTTTATCATTTTGTATTTACTGAAAACATCAGGAAAGACCCAAGACAGATTTTGTCCCTTTACTGCAGCTGTGCTGGTGGCTTTGATGAGGCGATCAGTCCCACCTCTTGAGTAACTCTGTCCACCACATTCCATGCCTTATCTTTCCATGAAGTGTGATTATTTCTGTTTAGCTCAAAAATGCTGCATTATTTTTTCTCCCTTGTTGCTATATTTTCAATAGTCAGGCTGTTTTTCCATTTGAATCAAGCAGCCTGGTTTGTTTTTCCAGCACGGGTGGGTGTAATCCTGTGTCTCCTCCCCTCCACACCCTCCTTCCCCCCCGACTCTCTTGATGAACAGGCAGAAGTTGGGGCTCCCCGCTCGCTCCTCCCATGCGTGATGGGGCTGGAGGCAGCTCTAACCCCTCCCCAGGAGGGAGCTGGGCAGAGGCAGCCGAGCACTGCAGCAGCACTCAGGGACCTCTTCCCACCAAACCCCGTCCCTTCTGCTCCCAGTAGGTCCCCACAGCTGGGATCTTGGTGCCCGGCTTTGCTGAACCCCTACGGACACTCTCCTTGTCCACCTGGCCCCACCAAGGGATCAACATGGTGGCCACCTGCCTGCACCTGGCCGGAGTTGTTTGCAGTTTTATCGGGTGGATCGGGGTGATTGTGGCCACGTCCACCAATGACTGGGTGGTGACTTGCGGCTACACCATCACCACCTGCAGGAAAATGGATGAGCTGGGATCCAAGGGGCTGTGGGCAGACTGTGTGATGGCGACAGGTCTCTATCACTGCAAGCCCCTCGTGGACATCCTCATACTGCCAGGTACGGGCATCCCTGTCCTCCTCCTTCCCACCCAAGCCTTGCTCTGAGCCAGGCAGGTCCTGCTGCAGGATGGATTGATGGGGAAGCTCCTTCAACTTCATCAGCGCAGGAGATGGTCCATTAAATATGCTAAAGAATGTTAATGATAGCTCTTAATGTGATTCTCATTAAATTATACTTGGTTTTAATCATACCTAGCTATCATGTGTTATCTGTGGCTATCAAAGTCCAGTTAGTGTTTAATCATTGCTTGCTGTTACTTTCACATCTAGTATATAGATTGCATTGCAAAATACGTAGTTTATTGAGGTATAATAGAGTACTTTGAGATATAATAGACTACTTTCAGTTTTGTTTTGGGATGATGATGAACAGATGTTAAGATTCTATGCCTTAAAATGATTTTTTAGTATAATGAATACTTCAGTATCTATTTTTAATGCTGCTATGGCTTTTAACCTTTTGGAAGATTGTTGTTAGTCTTGATGGTCTTGTGCAACCCACATGTTCCAAGATAAGACAGAACTTACATGGTAAACAGAGGTAACTACATTTAACTTGTCTTGATATTTTCTAATTATGTAGTAATTTTCATCTAGTTTACTGAAAGCAAAAATTAAGCAAGTTGTTTCATCAGTATTAATACTTCTTCTGAGCCAATTAAACCTGCCAAATTCTTGTGCGGCCTTGTCCCTGTAACTTTAGGTAATGATCTTACCTATTTCAATCACTTTTAACTCCGTAGCACTTCATTCTGCTGCTTTAGATTGCACCTCCTCCCTCATTTCAGAGATGCCTCTTCCATAGCTGACGGGGTAGAAACAACCAGTCCTTGTAGTTTTCTTTACTATTTCCTTATTTACTTGTTTAAACTGTTTTCAAAATGTTTTCATTAAAGGTTAGAAAGATTATTGCTGAATTTCTCTGTCGCAGAGCTTTGTCTGTATCGCATCGTGCTTGGCAATATTGAATCTCTCAGACTAGCTTCTGTTCTCCCTTTCTCTGTGTACGTATACTCTGATTTTAGCAGGTTTACCTTCCTTATTGTGACTATTGTTCAGTATGATCCAGCACAGAAGGCAGAGAAAAGGCTTGTCCTGAAAAAAAAACCATTATTGAATGAAATTTAATAAATAGGTAAATAGGTCTTTCAGCAGCAGAATGCAATGCTTCTCTCCAGCAGAAACAAATCACAAAGCAAGATGCTTCTGCTTGTAACCTGTTGGATACCCACAACTTTCCAGGGGGGAGAAATGTATCCTGGTGTGCCTGACAGGTGAAATGTACTAAGAGTCTTTTGTTGACTGAGTCACGTCCTTAAACAAAAGTGTTTGTGTCCATGTTTAATTGGGATCGATTGCACAGAAACCGCACTGGGCATTGCCAGCTCCCTCCAGACCCTAAACAGGGTCTCGTTTTCTGCCCTGAACTACTCAGGTAGCTCTTTTTGTTAAGCTTCCTCTTGAAAAATCAAGCAAATATCCAATATACACAGAATCTACATTTCCAGGAACAGTAAAATCCTCATTCCTGATGTCTTATCTGTATGTCAGCGGGACATGCTTGAGGCCCCTTTTTGCTGATATTGTTTGAGGCATAACAAGAATTCATGTCTGCATGTGGCAGCTTCATGTTGTTAATAAGAGAGGACAGTCAGCATATTCGCCCTGCTGAGGTTGTCCCGAGAGCTGGTGGAGGCTCACCAGGCACTGCAGCAAACCTGGCACTGATTTTTCTTCTTTTGCATGCAAGTAATGTCCTTTTTTTGTTAATTATTTACATGTGGTTTTTTTATATTTTATATACAAATTACACATAGAAAATTATACATAAAATAAGTTATATAGACAGAATATATATATATTTAAAATATCCTAAGGAAGAGCTGTGCCAGCCAACAGCTCAAGCCATGGGGCTCCCCTGAGACCCCACCACAGGGCTGAGACTCCACCATAAACATGGGGACATGGCTGTTGTTGGTGAGCATCCCTGCTCCTCTAGTTCAATCCTCAGGTCCTCAGGGCAGCTGGTAGCGGTATCTCATGAACCTACGTGCTTTAGTAGTGGGTCTTCAATTATTCAGCTCTCTCCACAGTCACCTTCTCTGCTCACAGCAAGCTGTTCTTTGAGACTTTAAATTCTTATTATTTCACCAAGGCTGTCTTTGTGAAGATGTAGGAAAACTCCTTTCTAGCTGCTTCTTTTACTTTCCCTTCCCCTATTTCCCAGCTCTGTGATTTCTCAGTGTCTTGCTGGGAAAAGCATGTATTTTCGAGTCAGAGCTGTTTGTTTGAAAAGTTTGAGCTTGCACATCCCGTGTTCCTGCACCACCCACTGCTCTGCAGTCGCACTGTCTTATGCACAGTGAAGATTTAATTGCTTACACAAAGGACTGAACATGTCTCCCATTCTCTGTGCAAGTCTTGGGAGCTAATCAAACAGGAGCCTTGATTGAGGTTGCAATCAAAATCTTCTTTCCTTGCCTTGCCAACAGGGTACGTCCAAGCCTGTCGAGCGCTGATGATCGCCGCCTCCGTCCTGGGTCTGCCCGCCATCTTCTTGCTGATCACGGTCTTGCCCTGCATCCGGATGGGCCACGAGCCCGGGGCGGCCAAGTACCGGCGCTCCCAGCTGGGAGGGATCCTCATCATCCTCCTGGGTAAGGCACCCACCAGCCCTGCGTGTGTGCAGCGCTGGAGGTTTGTTCTGCTCCAGGACGGTGCAGTGCAAGCTGGTTCAGTGCGTTCACCTGAAAGGGTGGCTGTCCAGGCTGGGCTGAGCCTGAAGCTCTCCGGCATCGCTGTGGTCTCTGGGGTGGGTAGAAGGCACGAGCGGGAGTGGGAGGATGAAGACAGGAGTCAGAGAGTGAAGCAGGGAGATGAGGGGAGGGCTGTGAAACCCCCGCTGTGTGTTGTTTCGCGGAGACCTCGGGCACAGCCACAGCCTGTGTCTGTGGGAGGGGGACAGCGGCTGCACACGGGCAGTGGCCTGGAGGCACTTGTTTTGCTCGTGTGCTGTGGAAATGATGCTAATTTTGCAAAAGGGTCCAAACCCCCAGCCTGCTTACAGGGAAGGAATATCCTGCAAATTTCTCTGAGTATTGCGGATGCAGCCAAGTCAATTTAAGCTGAGGTGTGTGAGAGGGGAAGCCCGTGGCTGAGGGGTGCTGGTGCTGCAGGGACAGCAGCGGAGGGAGCCAGGAGGTGGCATGTCCCCGGTGCCTCCCAACCCCTCTGGCCAGCCTGGCCCTCCAGGTCCCCCTGGAAATTTCTTCCCACCCTCAGTGTCTGTGGAGATTGTTTTGAGCAGCTCAGACTGGCTCATTGTCCCCAGTGCAACACCTGCATGTTCTTGAAGCCTCGTCATCTCAGCAACAGGCTGCGGTGGCTTGTTTTTACCCGTCTGCGTGGCAGAGAAGGATGGGGGAGGGAAAGTGGCCTCTTTGTGTGGCTCTGCTGGTCACTGGCAGCCTGCACTGACATCATGTCCATCTTCTTGCTTCTTCTCCTTATTTTTTCTTTTTGAAATGGGCACTGGATACAGCTACATTCTCAGAGGGGTTGTCCTCTGGATGCTCCTTCCTTGCAAGTGGTCCCTCCTCTGATGCATTGGTGAGAAGCAGTTAGTATGAGTCAGTACATCCAAAATCTAAGGGACTGATACCAAGGGGCCATTTCAACATCTGTGGAGTTTAAGGGCACGTTGTCACAGCTGGAAATCCTAAAATCAGCTTTATAGGGCCTAGTTAGGACATGTTGATCATGAACAGCCACGTTAGGTATTGGAATGTGTGACCTTCATCTCTGTCCTGAAACCTGGAGTCAGATATTTGGCTTTGGCACAGTGAAAGAAAAAAGTGTGGTTTTTTTTTTCTCCCTGAGAATGAAATTTTACTACCAGACAAGTCTTCTCTGCTGGATTTCCTTGCACAGGATGGAGGAAGCCCAGCAGAGCTGCACTTTGTCACAAAAAACCACGAGTTTTGGGTTCCAGTCAAGGAGAACTGTGCTGTATACCATTCCTGTTCGCACGGCTGCAGATGTGGAGGCAAGAGCATTGCCCTTAAACCTGCATTGCGAAAGGGCAACAGGATTACAGGACCAGCACCCACGGCAGACAAATTGCAGTGGCAGTACTGGCTAACGCTGCATTAGAATAAGTGAATAAGTATATTAATATCTTTGTATCATTAGAATAAGTGTCTTGCAGTGTTGCACCAGGGTCTGGGGTCTTGTGTGCCCCTCTCCCATCCTGGTCTTGCTGGGGTGTAACACCTAGCAGGAGAACAAATGCAAGAGGATAGAGGAGTTGTGGTGCCCCAAAAGCCAGGCTCCTCTCTGCCTCAGACCATGGTTTTCCCACTAAGTAGATCCTGTGAGGAAAGGAAATGTATATTTACAGAGACACTGGCAAACAAATGCTCTTTGGGTTGAATTTGGAATTCTTACTGATTTTTACTCCTGTGAATTTTGAAGTCTCTGGAGGTGAAGTGGCTTGTTCATGCTGGTGAAGCCCTGAATGATTGGGGCTGGCAACAGCAGCCTGGTCACAATGTTTTAGTCACAATTACAATAATATTTTAGTCACAATTGCAATAATACTCTTTTTGTCAGATCACAAAGGAAGAATAAATAAGCTCCTTTCTCTCTCAAGATTTTTTTTTTTTAAATAACCAAACTAACCCACATTTATTTTTACAAACCCCAAATGTTCCAGGCTGATCAGCAAGACAGCCCCATCGGAAGGAGAATAATGTACAGAGCTTGGGACTTCGACATTATTGTAGCTGATTAATGATCTGTTATTTACGAAATGAGGTGTTACCATTCCAGAGCATTTAATAAGCATGAATCAGGCCTCGAAAGTCATAATACTGACTTAAAATTTGTTATATTCTGGAAGTAATATGCCCTGGACTGTTCTTATTTACTCTCTGGGCACTGAACTCTCATATGTGGTTTTCCCCACCCGCACAGGCTCCAGTCTTTTCCTCTAAGTGGAGACCAACTCTCAGAGCTCTGGTTAAAAGAAAACAAACCCCCAAACACTCACTAATATAGCAGAGATACAGAGTGGAGATGCGATCAGGGGAGCTGGCCTCATGGCCAACTTCATTTGTTGCTCAGGGAAGGGATGGCAGTTTGTCACTGAAATTAAAAAGGAAAACAGGGGAAAAAAGGAAAACCACAAAAAAAAGTTGAAAACTTGCCAGGAAAACAAGGGGCTCAGAGATTCCATTGATTTTGTTCTGTCCGCTGGTAATCGCAGGCTGCAGAGCACAACCTGTGTGCACACCCTCCTATCCTGCCTGCTGATGTGTTTATATCTTTGCTGGATCCCATCTGTCCGAGAGAATCGATTTATTGCCGAAAACAACCGTCAGCAGAGGTTTGCTCTCAGCCAGTTTGAAAACATTTCATGTGCTGGTGTTGATGGAAAAACCCTGGCCCATCCTGTGTTGTTGATACTAATTCGGGGGACCCCGTGCTGGTAACCAAGCAGGCATTTTCCTAATGGAGGTGAGGGATTCGAGCCGTTGGAAACACAGATGAAAAAATATGTTAGTTATTGGGAATCACAACTGCAAAATGACCATATTAGCTATTGCATACTAAATAAAGGATATTAATAAGTTTTTCTGGACACTGCATGAGATTTACTTGTACATCAACAGATACCAAGATAAAATGATTGCACTGAACATAGAAAAAAGGAATCACGGGTATCTATTGTTTTGACCAAATGCTTTGAAAGAGAAATCTGTGTGATTTTGAGTCAGCAACTTGGAATAATTAAATTTGGCAGTGAAAGAGAAGTATTCTTGCTTCCACAGAAAGGCTTAACTTACTGTTAAGGAATGTGGCAGGGACTCACTGTCCCTTGAGTTGCAGAAATCCTGCTCCATCTCCCCCACCTCCCCAAGCACCTTCTGTGCTTCTCATCTATGTTACTTCCATCTGATTAAATTATGCCTGTAACGCAGAATATGTAGAATAACGCTGAATTAAATTATGCCCGTAATGAGTTTCAGCTCAACAGATTGAGCTACTGCAAGTCCATAGTCGAAAGCGACTTAGAAATGCCGGGAGCCTGGGATGTGTCCCTGTGGAGTTACAGTGATCTGATAGAGCAAGGACAACCATACTGAGTATTACTGAGGTTAATTTTGCAGGGCTGCCTACTCCAGCTGCAAAAAGCAGGCACGATTTCCAGTATGTGTGTGCCCCAATATGTGCATGCTTTTCCAGCTGACATGGTCTGATAGAAAATATTCATTCTGTTTGCACACTTTTCTTTTAATTTTCCACTAGATTATATTGACTATAGCAGCTCTACTCTCTGAAGACGCTCATATTTAGAGAGAGGCAAAGAGTCCCTTGTCATCAGCACGAAAGAAAAGGGGCAATAGTTTCTATACAAAGTGTTCATCCTTGTAGGCAGCTCTTTTAGTACTTGAAACTTGCCCTAAACTGCCTTTTGCAATCCTTTCGGGTTTCTTGGCAAATCAACCTTTTAAGCCTTTCTCTGTGATACAGCTAGACCAAAATTTGAGTTCACCAAGAAATATTGCCATTGCAAACTGTCCCTTTCACATCTTCTCGGAGGATTTACAGCCCCATCTAGTCAACACAGAGCGATGAAATCCAGTCCTGTTTCAGGGTGTCCCTCTTGCTGAGTGACACGGTCAGCGGTGACCGACGGCAGCTGGTGGCCTCGAGGTCAAACTAACCCGTGCAAAGTCCTTGGCTTGTGTTTCACAGCTTTCTAGTATTGTCAGCATTAAGATAAGGTGGTTTTACATGTAGCTGAGCCCCTTGTACAAGAGATGCCATTGTGTTGGCGTCCCTGAGAGCTCTTCTCACCCCAGTGCAAGTGTTTTCTTCAGTCCTGTGTTGTGGGGGAGGATCTGGGTAGATAAGGCTCTTATAGTCTATGGACATAAATGTATATGTATAATTACTGCTGACAGAAAAAGAAAAGATGATTGTGTTTTTTTCGGACAACAAAGAAGCTTTTTTTTCTGGAGCCCATTAGAATGCTTTGCAGATTTCCAACTGATACATTTTTGTTTTATAGCGTTAGAGGCTCATGAGCTGTTTGCAGGACTGATCCACAGGCAGGAAAAATGCTGCTCTCCCCTCCCTGCCTTCTCCTAAAGTTCCTTCCAAAGCCACAGGGTCCTTGCTTTGAGGAGGCCCAAAATTATTACTGGCTTTATTAGCATCCTTCAAATGTTCTTCTCTTTTCCATAAGAAAATATTTTCTCTCACAATAACTCCAGCTATCGGGGATGGGTTTTCTGTTGTACTGGCCAGGAGCTATGGTTTGTTCTCCACTTTAACTAAACAATTTTATTTTTAATCTCATATATATTTATTTTTTCCTCTTGCAACCTTAATTTTTTGACACTGTCTCCGGATACCTTTTAGCGTGGTCGGTGGAAATCTGTACTGCTGCCACGCTCCTGTTATTGTTTTGCTCTGATACTCTGATAGCCACAAGGATGGAGTCCTGCACAGTTTGTCCCGGAGGCAAGTAAATATTGACAGATTAATTCTTCTCACATGTACAGGCCATAAAGGAGTATTGTTTTAGGACCTGCTCCTGTGAGGTGATTAACACCATCGACTCCTGTTGCCCTTGGTGCATGTGGGGACTTTGCAGGATGGGGATGGGACCCTCAGTGAGGGCAGTGAGTGTGTACCACAAGGAGAATGCAGGGCACGTGTTTTGTCCCTGCTTGGAGCAAACCATACATGCGTGCTGCACACTGAAAACACGGTGATTTCTAGCCTGGCTGCCTGCAAAGTGCTGGATTTGAACCCACTTTACCATCCTGAGGGTTTCTCCTTCACATGTCACCTGCACCACAGTCCTCGCAGCACCACCACAGCAGCCTTCCCGCTTTTCATGGGAAGAAAAACTAGGAAATTTCAAGCAAAATTTGAAGTCCTCAGTAATTTTTTGACCCACTGTAGACACTAGGTAAAATACTGGTTTTGCTTCAGGTGAGGTCCTATTTCTATTCCACTCAATAGGTTTCTGTTGTTGCGTTTGTCCCCATCACTTGATACAGAGAATTTTTTCATAGGGAAGTGGAATCTTCTTTCCAGAGACATTTCCTTCTCCATAAAAACAAAACAAAACAACAAATCAATGTTGTACAGCTGCTTATTTTGTCCCTGCCCATTTTCTGCTTGTATTTTATAAACCCGACTCTGTCTTACCAAGTGCTGGGATATTTCAGTAAAGTTAATGTGATCGTTCAGTAGAGCAACTGCAGTGATGCTGATTGACATGGGCTGAGGACATAGCATGTAAGATCAGGCAGTAGCAGTGATTTAAGCCAGTTGAGATTGCCCTGTGATTTTATTGTCTCACCAATGCATACGGCTTTTGTGGTCTTGCTTCATATCTAGTCTAGTCCTAATTCTGCAGCTCTCCAGAGCATCAATTTCAGGGATGACTTTTATTTTTCCCTTTTAAAGATATTTCTAGGGAACAAATCTATTTCCCTTGTAATAAATACGTCAGATTGTGGCAAGCAGCAGGGTTGGGTTTTTTTGTTTGTTTGCTGGTTCCTGAAAGCGATGCCTGTTCTGTCTTCATCCCTCGCCCTGTGAGGCTCCCACGCTGCCTCCTGCTTGGAGATCTCCTGGACCAAGCCCTAATACTGGCGCTTCTGAGCTCCACGATGGGACTTCAAAGAAAGGATGGATTTCCTCTCTGTCCCCTGTCCTGCAGAGCCTTCTCTTCCCTCTGGTGTGCTTTGTGTCCCCAAGGTGGGGTGACACACTGGACTGACCTTTCCTTTCCATCCCTCCCCAGCCATGTGTGGTGTCGTTGCAACGATCTGGTTTCCCGTGTGTGCCCACCGCGAGACCACCATCATGAGCTTCGGCTACTCCCTGTACACGGGCTGGATCGGCTCTGCCCTCTGCCTCTTTGGTGGCTCTGTCATCGTCTGCTGCTCAGGAGATGCCCAGACATTCGGTGAAAACCGTTTCTACTACGCCTCGGGATCCAGCTCCCCAACCCACGCAAAGAGTGCTCATGTGTAAGCGTCCTGGGGATGTCCCACGGCTGCCATCAGATGCTTTGGCTGTTGGGTTTGTGTGCCCTGGGTTTGCTCCTACTGACACGCACCACTGTCAGGCTCCCAGGAGGAGATTTAGAAAAGCGGCACAAAACGTTTGGTAGTTTGAAGTGTTACTGTCCCCGTCTGTTCCCCTCTTCTCTAGAAAGAAAGCTCCAGCCAGCTCTTCCTCTGGGTCCTCCCCATCTTGCCCTGGTCACCTGCCCCATCTTCTTGGAGCAAGGATGACTCAGATAGTTTGGGGCTGTCCTGTGGGGTTTAGGGGCTTTATTTTATTTTCTAGCTCCCCTGATTATAGGAGAGTTTAAAGCAATAAAGCAGAGATGAGAGAGACACTTTCCCGTTGTTAGAAGGACTCTGGCAGCTTCTCCTACCCCGTCACCACTTGCTTGTTCAAGGTCACAGCTCTGGCATGGTTGGGGCGAGAGGGTAGGGAGGAAGGCTCTGCTCTGCAACTGGGAAAATGTTTCTCTTTTGGAACAACAGTAGGGGAATTTTTTTGCCTTTCTCTGTAAATACTTTTGTAAGAGTTTGATCATTTTAGTAACAGTATTTCCCATACCCCCACAGTCATCAGTATGAAGGAAGCAGAACCTGAAGGTCCTAATTACGTGGTAGATAACAGTGCCTTTTTACGTCGTTTTAAATGACTTTGAGGGCTCTAATCCCCACACTCTGTTTTGGTTTCTTATTTGTTTGTTTGGTTTGTTTTGTTTTGTTTCCTTTGTACAGATCAGTTACTAAAAATGTATTTTTACATTTTTTTTAAACTCTTTGCTTTCTTCTTCTAAATTTGTGTTCTGTCTTGCATCATTAAAGTAGCACATTTTAACACAGAGTATAATGTACCTGTTACAATTCTGGTGAATACTGATGATGCCTTTGTACTTTCAGTGAAATACTGTACAATAAATAACAGAGTACCTGCAACCCCTGGCTCCTTTTATTCCTTCCTTCCTGTGTGTTTCCATAGCTAGCTTTTCCATGACAGGGGTTTTCCAATGATTTTGAAGATATTTTTTACAGCCGTTCAGGATGAGAGGTTCTGCTCTGCTGTGGAAGTAAGTGAGCCTTTTCTTCTTTTCTTTTCTTTTCTTTTCTTTTCTTTTCTTTTCTTTTCTTTTCTTTTCTTTTCTTTTCTCTTTTCTTTTCTCTTTTCTTTTCTTTCCTCTTTTCTTTTCTCTTTTCTTTTCTTTTCTTTTCTTTTCTTTTCTTTTCTTTTCTTTTCTTTTCTTTTCTTTTCTTTTCTTTTCTTTTCTTTTCTTTTCTTTTCTTTTCTTTTCTTTTCTTTTCTTTTCTTTTCTTTTCTTTTTTTCTCTTCTCTTCTCTCTCTTCTCTTCTCTTCTCTTCTCTTCTCTTCTCTTCTCTTCTCTTCTCTTCTCTTCTCTTCTCTTCTCTCTCTTCCTCTTTCTCTTCCTTTCCTCTCTCTTCCTCTTTCTCTTCCTTTCCTTTCCTTTCCTTTCCTTTCCTTTCCTTTCCTTTCCTTTCCTTTCCTTTCCTTTCCTTTCCTTTCCTTTCCTTTCCTTTCCTTTCCTTTCCTTTCCTTTCCTTTCCTTTCCTTTTTTTTTTTTAGGGTTTAATATTTAAAATATGAGTAATCTTCCTGCATGGTGCTGACTGCTGTATTATCCATTCATTCTTTCGATGTTCCCGATAGCATCTTGCACCAGAGGTACTGACTCCTGGTACTTTTCTCATCGGGGAGACTTAGAAACCCACTGAAGCGGTGGATGTGTGCCCCCAGCACTGCTTGGGTGTGCTGAAGTGGATAAGTCATGTTGCTGGAAGTGCTTTCAACTAAAATAAGAGTCTGATCTGGGGTCATCGCTCTCTTTGATTAAAACCATGTAAGATCAAGATCTAACTCTGTCCTTACCAGAGGCTGTAGCAATTTAATTACGTTGATACAAAACCCCATCTGTTCCTGGGGATGTTAACTCAGTTCAAATGATTTGTGTAAGCCAAGCTTCAGGAGCAGGAAAAGAGTAATAGCTCTGGTGTGGACAAAGGGAAGAGTGCAGGTGTTGTGTGTAGGAGGAGGAGGAATGAACAAGCCAAGGAGAGGATCAACAAAACTGTTTGAGGTGATGGAGAAGAATTTGGAAACAAGTCTGCTAGTCAAGCCTCAGTGGATTAGGCTCTGTCCTTTCATCTTGGTCTAAGTCAGGCAGAGAATCCAAACTGGGCAACATGGCCGTGGGCAAGGATGCTGCAGCTCCCACACCTCACCTCCTCCATGCAGGAACCTGAGGCTGGAGCATTTAAAGGAAAGAAGAGGAAAGAAAAGGAGGCTGAGGGGAGACCTTCTTGCTCTCTGCAACTACCTGAAAGGAGATTGTAGTATGGAGGGTGCTGGTCCCTTCTCCCAAGTAGCAAGTGATAGGACAAGAGAGAGGAAATGGCCTCAAGTCGCACCAGGGGTGGTTTAGTTTGGATATTAGGAAAAATTTCTTCCTGGAAATGGTTGTCAGGCATTGGAATGGGCTGCCCAGGGCAGGAGTGGAGTCACCATCACTGGAGGGGTTTAAAAGACAAGGAGATAGGGTTCTTAGGGACATGGTGTAGTGCCAGTGTTGGATTAACAGCTGGACTTGATGATTTTAAAGGTCTCTTCCAGCCAAAATGAGTGTATGATTCTATGAAAAAAGTGAACAAGGGGGCTCCAGAAGGAGCTGGTCATGTCCTGGGCTGCCCGTGCATCACCCTCCAGCTCTGACACACAAGCCCAGCATCTGCCTTTAAGACCCTGAGCAGTCTTGAACGCATCTCTGTTGTGTTGAGCTTTGCATCGCTGCCATCCCATACAATGTCCCCAAGGCGGGCAGCGGCACTGGGCTGGTGGCAGGACACTTGTGCCCATTACATCACAGGCAGGGCACAGGCAGTTGTTGTATGCACTGGAGAGGCGCGATAAGTGCTGCCATTGATGTGCGGGTGCCACGGGTGAAGGGACAGCACACAGACGTGCCAGCTTGTGCAGGCTGCCCGGGGATTGTGGATTGTGCACTGCGGCTTGAGCTGAGCGGTGGCTCTGCCGGTTAACCCCGGGGCTGACCACGCTGTGGGAGACCTCAGAGCAGAAAGCTGCTGGAACACTGCCCTGCAAACAGCCCTGGAGTAAAACAGGAGGAAAAAGCATGGGAAAACCTGTCTGAGGTTCTTGAGGGGGGGGGTTGGCAAGGTGCTGGTGTTGCTGGAGGGGCTTGGGCAGTAGCGCATGACCCAACAAGAAATGAGCACTGCCAGGCAGCGCTCATAGGTTTTTTGCTGCCCAAATAATTGGGCTGCAACTTGACATCTTCCGGCACCTGGGGCTGGGGACCCTCGGCAGGGGTTGGGAGACCCTTGGCAGGGGCTGGTGCTGGTGCCCATGGTTGCAGGTTACTGGCAGCTGATCCCAAATCCATCCCTTAAAACACCCTGGGCAAACTACTTGGAGGAAGGAAGAAACTTTATTTCAGGGAGGAGAAGAAAAACCCAAACAAAACAACATAAACCTGGAGCAACCACAGTTAAAACAGACATCTGCAACCATGGGGTGTAAGGAGAAGGGGCCAAGTATGGGACGGCATATTAGTGCTGGCGCTGCAGAGGGGAAGTGTTTGGAGAAAGCATAAAGAACATCAAACTTCTCTAGTTTTTAAAGGATCAAAGCTGAAATACTTGCTCTGTGCCCTCCCAAAACTCCCCACCCCCCCATGGCGTTCTGGGCTGGGTTGGCCACGATGCTGTTGGCTCTTGAAGACTTTTAGTGCTCGATTGCTGACCCAAAGCCTCAACATTGAGTCAAACATAATTCTGCCGGATGGAAAAACTGCTCCATGCCGTGCCTGCTATCCGCTGTGGAGTGGTGAGTATGAGCTCTGGTGGTTACCCCGTTGTGGAGGTGCTGGTCTCTGATGCTGCAGTGCAGCCCTCCCTGGCTCCACCAGGACCAGCCATGGCTCCCCATCATGGGGACTGTGCCTGCAGCCTCCCTGTTCCCCAAATAACAGGAACAACAGGACGGACCCCATGGGAGGATGCTGGTGGCTCTAAGCACCCCAAAGGTGAGAGGTGGCCGTGGTCCCCCAGGCCTTCTCACCGCCCCGGTGCCTGTGCAGGGGGGACAGTGCCGTGACACCCCAGTTACCCCTGGAAAAGGTGGGTGCTGGCAACACCGTGAACAGACGGGAAGATGTTGGAGCTCCCCAGGGCTTCGCACGGCAATAGTAAACCTGTGCTCTTTGGCTTTAGGGTTTTTTTGGTTTGGTTTGTTTTGTTTTTTTTAATTGCATAAACTGACAGTCACTTTTTTTCACAACAGTGCAAGTAAATACCAAAGTCAGCCCATTCAAATGGAACCTCTACAATGAGATTTTGAAGCACTTGAGTCAAGATTTGTTCATCTCTAGCTTCAGTTTAGCAATGAAAAAACATCAGACCTTCAGGTACTGATTGGCTTAACAAAATTCATATCGGAATTTTTTCTCTCTTATCTTTTGGTTTAGTCTTTCATTTAAAAGATTTACATTACTATGGAAACTAAGACACATTTGCCTCCATCTTTCTTTAAAAATCCATTAGTTCCTATTTGATTTTGAAATGTAAAGGCACACAATAAAGCTTTATGCATTTATTAAAATATACAGATTTTGGTAAATTTAGATCTTTTTCTCAGTATCTTGATAATATATATATATATATATAACATGTATAGTTGTCAACAACACAATCATCTGAAAATAAAAATCACTCCATAACATATCTGCATATTTTTCTTCTTTCTCATGACACACTAGAAGATCCCATTGTACAATGCACCAATGGGCTTTTGGAAACCACAAAAAAAAAAATTAACAGAACAAACTCTTTTTAACAAATACATCAATTTCATATCAGAGCTGCAGAGAATTGTTACACCAGAAAGTTACCACCTGCAAAAAAAAGAGCAAGATACACACCAGAAACACCGAACAAAATGAATTGAAGATCATTTACAAGCTGGATTTACAACATCCCTCGTTGTTCGGGGTGTGATTTCTCTGTTGCGTGCTGGGCCTCGTAACCAAGTGGTTGTAACTGTGTGGAGTGAATTTACAGAGGGACTGAAATCTTTTAGAGTCGGCCTGGAGGACTTGAGGTATTTATGCTCCATCTGTACCATGCATTGGTGTCCCCGGGGAGGGCAGTCAGGCGTAGAGGGGCTGTGTGTCTCTCGCCAGTGGTGGGATTGGGGTGGTGCAGCTCTGCCTATGTCCCCCTAATGGGACAGGGGTGTGAGAACCTCCCTGAGGACACCCCGGGGGGAAAGGCTGGATTTTGCGGTTACAGCACAAGAAGCACTTGCACCTCCTCCCAGCATCTGAAACCGACCCCGGGGCCAGCGGTGCCCAGAGGTGCTGGACACGCCTGAATGTTTTGGTCTTTGCAGCTTTTGCTTGGGCCCATTGAAGACCCCGACACCTTCTACATGGGAAAACACGAGAGCTCCCAAATGGGGGCTGGACCCATGTGTCCCTCAGGCACCGTCACTCGGAGCAGGGTGGGGGGACCCTGCTGCAAACTGACCTCCTTCAACATCGGTCACAAAACCCAGGTCACCTTCTCCTTATATTCCTCCATTAAGTGGCATGAGCTTAGGAGGAGGGTACGGCTCCCACCCCCTGCCACAGTGAGGGCTGACAGCAGCCCGTCCGCATCAGATGGTGTTGTGGCATCAAATGCTGTTTCCCGTCGGTCTTGGGGACATGGTACAGCCATCCTGGCCCATCACTTCCCCAGGAAGGGGAAGGAGGATGGGTGAACAAGAGCAGCCAAAGGGCTTTACCCAGTGCATGGGTCCAATGGAGAGCTTCCTACAGACAGCAAAGAGCAAGGGATCAAGCCCTTGTCAGATTAAATGGCATAACTAGAGCAGACATGACGACAGACACTGGTACTGGTAACTGCTCTGTAGCAAGATCTTAAGGCTGCAAAAGGAATAGCAGGCTTCGATTCAACAGGGTATTTGGGCATGAGTTTGTGGTTGGGCAGGTGCCTAAATACCATGTGGAAGCAGGACGAAGACAACTACCTCAGATATGGTATAGTACAACAGCTGGTAGGAAAATAGCATCAATCTTTCTCCCTGAAATTGTAAAGCCAAACCTGCGAGGTGCCATCTCTCCTGGGTACTTCTAAGGCATCAAGGACGAGAGCAGTCAAGCACAAACGACAGGTGACCTTTGCGAGAGGTGCTCAACACCAGTAGAGAGGTTTTCCAAACTGGCCTGTGATGCACACATTGCAAACAGCTTTTTAGTGGGACATGCTCAGGATTTCTGCTTGTAGAAGTGTGGTAGGGATGGGCAGCAGGAGGAGGTGCCAGAGCAAAGCTTACGTGTCCTTTTGCCAAATCCTCGCTCCCATACTAAGGCCCTGGCAGAGGCCAAATTCCTTGCCTTGCCTGGGATGCTCCAAGGTTAAAATCTGCAGAATCAGATGCTCTTCTCCACTGGCAAAAGGGCTGTAGTTTGTGGCAGTTTGAGACAGGAGCTGCAAGTGTGAAACTTTTGCAGATATGGCCAGGGCCTCTCCATCAAGCTCGTGAGCTCCAGTAGTAATGGGAATGACTGCAGTTCCAGGCACCCTCTGCACCAAGAAGCCCCCTTGTTCATGAAGGGTGCCAGGCAGGCTCTGCACTGTCTTTCGGGGGGCTGAGCTTCATCGAGTGAACCAACGATTCTCAGCATCACATGTTGGAAATCCTGCCTCATGCCCCATCAATGTCAAATGGTCCCCTGCGATGCCAGCAGCAGCCCCTTGTACTGGGGGCTGGTCTGGGCTCCTCCAGGGAAGCCCAAGGGATGGATCCAGCAGCAGCCTTCAGCGCCCAGGAGGAGGATGGGTGTTTCTGTCTGATGGGGTGCTTCCTTGCTATTATTTATTCAGAAAGATATTCCTCTATTGCAGTGTTTTAAACCAAGCAGGTCAGTAATGGGCTCCAGAAATGGACCTACTGGGTGCCGGCTGCTAATCACTAACTCAGCAGTGTGGTTGCTGTCTGTGCCAGGGGAGGTGGTGGCTGTGACCAAACCTCATCACCGCTGACAGTCCTGCAGGGATGCTGGAGATGGGGAACCTGATGGTGCTGCTGGGGGGCTCATCGCCATGGCCATGCTCTGGCCACACCAGAGAGATTAACCATGACAAACGATGACCTCTGTCCTGTGAGCCACTGGTTCCATTTGGTTTCAAACTGAAATATGGACATGTATAGAATCAGCAACATTTTGGTGTTTTTTCATACAACATCCACCAAGCTAGGGTCAGAAACAGAGAAAAAGGTACAAGGTGGAGATGGCAGCAGGGAGGGAGATTTCAGCAGCTGAGTCTTCTCCTGTCAAGATGTGGCATCCCACAGATGCTGATATTTTGTGAGGGCATGGACATGTCCTTGAAACACCAAGGCCAGAGCCAGTGCTGAAACGTGCCCACTGCAGGGAGGGAATTATGACGAGGTAATTTTTGTAAAAGACACAACGTGGTGGAAACAGCACCCAGCCTCAGACTGGTGGTGCTCAGAGAAATGGTGTGGGGTCCTTGTCGACCATTTGCATAAGGTGGACTAAGCCATGAGCAGGGACCAGAAACGGGACCAGGCTCCCAGCTGCAGATTTGGGATATTCAGCTGCACTGAGATTTCAAGGTTTGATTGAGACAAGGACTAATTTTGAATTGCAGTATTTGGGATGCTGGGGTTCGGGGTGTAGGGGTGGACACAGGGGTTGCACTATTGTGCGCACCAAGTGCCTTTGCACCAAAATGGGCCATGGAAATGCTGTGTGATGGGACCAACATCCCTGGATCCACCTCTGAGCTACTCCCTTGAAAGGGATTTGTCCATCTCCATTTCGTTCCTACCTACCTTTCTGTCCCTCTGGCTCAGATACTACTTCTGGGTGGTTCAAAGGAAAAAATACACATGCTAAGACAGTGCCAAAAATGTAAGAGTGGCATCCTGGGGCTGCAGCCATCGGGTGGATATTCCCCAGGGGCAACTTGTTTCATTCCTTAATGTGGCTCGTTCCACCTCTCAATGCTCTCCCAGTTTGGCACATCTCCCAGTCCACCGCTTCTGCTGGTGCGGCTGGTATTGAGAGATCAACTGGTGCCAGAGGATCAGCCAGAATTCACCAGAGTGGGATCCGACCAGTGGCGCCGGCACGGGCCACAGGTGTGTTTGGTTCGGGGTCAACGGCAATTGCACAGCACGTCCCCAGGACCAGAGGTGAGCAGGGCGGTGGTGAAGGACCTGGGGAGGACAGGACGGGACAGGGGAGCCACGGAGATCCTTCCTCATCGTCTGGGCAGTGCAGCACCCTGCTGCCTGCCCCACTACTCAGGTGAGTAGTCCAACTCATCATTGGCGATGAGGGCCTCTGACGGTGGTTTGTGCCTGCCTTTGCTTTTCGACCTGCTACTCGTCCGATGGTTTTCCTTTGCTCCTGCCATTTGCTGGTACGAGAAGCCCTTGTCCTCAGAGGGACCCCAGCCTGGGTAACCCTCAGCCTCAGTGTTGTAGGAGAAGCTGTCATCCACAGAGAAGGGGTCGACGTCCACGTCGTAGCGCTGGTAGGTGCTCTGGTGGAGGGCCTCCTCCCGGGCACTGATCTCCAATGTGCTGTTCCACATCCCATAGCCAAAGTAGATGAGCAGACCTGTGGTGGGCAAGAGGGAGAGGGTTGGACCCTAGCTGCCCGCATCAACCCCACGACCCCAGCTAACACATCGCTATAAACACATCATGCCCCAAAATGGCACCTGCCCCCCAAGCCCCCATCAGGGCTGGGTTTGGGATCCAGCCCAGCTCACCACCAGCATCCTCCCATCCAGCACCAGGCTGGTGCCAGTTCATGAGAGTTAGGTGTGTCTAAATATGCCTATATTTTTTAAGCCAGTTTATTTTATAGTTGGTATCTGCTCTTCAAACCTATTGAGTTTGTGGTTTTGAGCTGCCACCTGTGACCCAAGGGCTGTATGCTTTAAACATCATCTGGGATCACTGCTGTCCATGTGATGGTGCCATCTGCAGCTTTGGTGGGACAGCAGTTCCCAGAAGACATGTGGAGGCTGTCAAGCTCTGACAATCTCCCTCTTCACCCCATTACCCTCCCAGATATCCTTTTCTCTCTGGAGTTTTCTTATGTTCTGTCTCTCTCCTGCTCGTGCTGACAGCCACATGTGCCTCAGGGTTGTCAGGATCAGTGTATTCAGTATTAAAACAGCTCTGAAATCCTGTCCTTCTCCCTTCAGGAATTTCATTTCATCTTCTCCCTCTAGCCCTACTTGATCTCACCTTCTTGTGCCAATGCTTTCCCTGGAAGCAAATGTATCTGGAAATCTAATTTCCAGTGGATTCTGGGATTAACCTGCCCCAGACATTTGCATGGAGAAACACAGACTTCTCCACACACCACAGACTGCTTATGAGGTTAAATTCAGAATCTGTGCAGCAGGACCATGCATCTCTGCCAGAAAAACAAGTGGAATGTGGTTCCCCCAACAGGTGAGCAGCCCTGGATGGGGCTGGTGGAGCCCATCCACCTCAATGGAGTGGCTTGATTGACTTGTTGTCATTGCTGGCAGCTGAACAGGTGTTAAATGTACCCATGGGGAAAGTACTTAAGCACAGTGGATTGAGTTGATGCTTTGGAGTAACTCTGCTTCCAGGTAGAAGGTTTTTTTTACCGGGTCTGCAGCTTCACTTATTGCCTTTCATGTCCATCAAAGCACTGAGCAAGTCTTCTCCTGCCCAAAGGGTGCACATGGCAGCTGCTACCCAATGGCTCAGCTTGGGGTTAGAGAACTCTTAGAGATGGAGCTTCACTATGAGACCTCAGTTGTACTCAGTATAGCTGCCATCATCATTACAAACCAAAAGTAGGAATGGCAAAATGGAGGAAAAATGAGGTAGCAACGTCCCCCTGAAAGACTGAAACTATGTGACTACTCTAAACCCTCTGAGATGCCACAGGGAGATCCAAGGTCTGATCCTGTCATCTCCTGGTTCTGCCAACTAAGGTAAAATATCTACAAACATCAGGAGCACCTGGGAAAAGCACAAAGGCTGGTGAGCCCGGTGTGGTGGCGTGTGCTTGTCTACCCCTCCTCCAGGTGATTCTTGCCCTTATGGGAGGTGGCAGCTGACTGTGACCTTTGCATCAGTCCTTATTCTCTTTCCCCATCACTTTCTCCCTTTCAAGCCAAGACCATGAACCCTGCTCCCAAAGGGGAGGGCTGCTGGTGGGATACTTGTCCAGGGATGGACCTTTTGGGTGCTGACACTATGCTCAGGGTCTGTTGTCTGCAACTGGGGCTCCTGTGGGCTGCTGCAATGTATACATTTACCCATAGGGTTATTATTTCTCTGTAAACAGTCCTTGGCATTGATATTGTCTTGTTGCTTCAGTTCTCTGTAGTCCAGACTTGTCAGCTCTCCGCAGGAGCTATGAGATCTGCTCTTTGTCTCTGGGCTTTATGGAGTAGGTGGGTTGCAATGTAAAGCAAGGGAAACTATAGATATGACAGGCTCCTGGCTATGTGTCAGGAAGCCTAAATTTGGGAAAAAAAGGCCCACTACAGAGCTTGTGAGTCCCAAGATCCCACTGCCACAAAGTTTAGGACTTAGACCAAGAAAAGGAGATACGGTCCACAGATCCCTTGGCTCTGTCTCTCCCAGGGATGCTGGGGTTGGGTGGCTCTGGATTTTGGAAACACAGTGCTGAGATTTTGGTGTGGGCTGCTGAAGAGCTCAAGTGGGTGAGATAGCAAGAAATCAGGCAGATTTCTGTAGAAAACCTGCCTGTGAGGTAGTTTTCAGAACCCAAGTACTTTGTATCAAAAGACTCATCAAAATAGTCACCTTTGCATGGAGCAGTTTACTTCCATCAAACTGACATTTTCTGGAGGTGTAATTTGTAATTTAGCTGTGGTTCAGGGGCTTGATTGACCAAGGTTTCTAAGAACTTCAGGATGACAAGGGACAAATGCAAAGCACTGGGTTATGTCCCTGCTGAAGAAGCATCAGCCTAAGCACTCTAATTAGGGAAGTTATTATTAACATCCTTTCAGAAGAGTATCAGTTAAAAAATTTAAAATAAATGACCCTGGGACTCACCCACAAAACACCAGACAGCAAATCGGATCCATGTGACTGTGGAGAGCTTCAGCATGAGATAGATGTTCACCAGCATAGCAAAGGCAGGAACGAATGGCAGGCAAGGCGCCATGTAGGGCAGCTTCTTGGGGTTTTCTGGCTGCTGCAAGATCACAAACACCAGCACAACGATGAGCAGGACCATCAGCACGACGAGGAGGACAGCCCACCAGCTCTGCTCATAGATGTAGTCTGCCCCAAAAATGATGAAGGAGCAGAAGATGAACATCAGGACGAAGAGCAGGAGCACACAGGTGGTGACTGTGTGGCCGGTGGCCGCCGTGGGTCGGTCCATTTTCCCCGGCAGTCCGAGGTGGATCCGCATTGTGTAGTAGCGAGGGCCAATCAACTTCTTCAGCTTGATGAGGTAGATGTTCTCAGACTCATCTGCCTCTATCCCTGAGGTCATGTCAACTGTGCCGTAATTGGGGTGATTCACGTTGTAGGTAGATTTATCAGATTTCCCAATTAGCATCTCATTATCCCCCAGTGATGGCAGATTTTTTGCTCCACACGTGTTGGTTGGTGGGCCAGCAAACTCTTCTCCTTCACTCGCTGGGGAGCAAGCTTCCTTCTCGCAGTCAGCCAGGATGCCCTCCTTCTTCTTGGTGTGCTCCTCAGAGAGGAATTTGACAAAGCCATCGATGTCGCTCTCAGGCTGGTATCGGAGGAGCAGGACGCAGACGGAGACCAGTGTGTAGGCGAGCAGTGTGCCGATGGACATCATTTCTATCAGGTCCCGCAGGCTGACCAGCAAGGAGAGCAACGCTGCAAGGAATCCGGAGACGATACAAGCCACTACGGGAGTTTCCGTGTAAGAACTGACGTGGGACAAAAATCTGGAGTGCAAAACAGTTGCAGGAAGTTAAAACAGCAGATTGTAGCAGTTCCCTGTTGCAATAACCCTGACCCAGCTGGAGGGGTCAGGCTCAGAGCTGTGAACCCTTTTGCTCCTTTTGGACCTCCAGACAGCCAGAGACTGGAAATACTGCTGAGTCTGGATCTGGAGTTAGATCTAGGTCTAACCAGTTCTGTGCAATCTGAAATGGGCACTAGGACTCTTGCAATTAAGTGCCAAAATTTTATGCATGAACTTCTTTCTTTCACAAGTAACTCTTGAATTAAATGCTCAGCCTCCCATCAGCTGAATCTCGAGGTACCGTCACCAAATGGGAAACCTTTACATAGATCTCTCCCGATTCTTTTTCCCCAGGATTTTGCTTTGGTGTTACCCTGTTCTGCAAGCACCAATTCTATGTGTGCTCACTGCTTCCTGCAGCGATGGCACAGGGCTCTCTGGGTGCAGGACAGACTCCGTCCCAGCCAGCACTTTCCCATCCAGGTCCCAATAGAACAAAAATAAATGCCATCATGGGCATGACTGACCTGAAGAGCAGCCCGTCACCAGCCATGGCGTAAATGACCCTCGGCATCGGGAAGAGGGAGCCCAGCAAGCTGACGGTCAGGCCGGCCACAGACCCGATGGCAACGATGAACTTGGCTGCGTAGAAGCCGTGGACCACAAACATTTCCATCAGTGGGGACTCCGTGTCGATGGCATCATATGGCACCATCAGGGTGAGGATGATGCTCACCTGGGGGAGGCGAGAGGAACAGGGCACAGATGTCAGCAGCAGCTCTGGGTGCCACTGGGGACTCACAGGGTGTGAGGGCTGCTTCTAAAGGGTGGAAAGCTAAAAAATTTCAAGTCTGATTGCATTTGTACCCAGATGTCTCCTGTGGAGGAGATGTAAATTCTAGAGGTAAGGCCTGTGTGTGCTTTGCTGTGGGGTGGTTAATCCAGGGGACTGCAGGGCCTCGGTTTCTGCCATCTGAAGGGAAGAACGTGACACCTTGAACCTCGCTGCAGTGCTAATGCAGGAGGCTGGTGGGTCTCGGTGGGGTTAGTAACACTCACATCTGCCGTATTCCTGTGCAGACACAGTGCTGCTGGAGTCATGCACCCCCATAGGACAACCCCAAACCCAAGATGGCATCACTTGGGAACACTCTGGTCTTATTTGAGCCAAGGACAAATTGGCTTTGAGGGAAGCCCACCATACTGCAGGAGAGGCAGTGGCTGACTTTCACTGAAAAGATCAGAAAAATATTTTTTCTCTTTTAGAGAGAAAATCCCTAAGTACGAACATGCATTTACTGGGGTGCAGAGCAGCTGGACATTGCTGCTGCCACATCTCTCTCATGGCCATCTCTGCCCATCCTACTCCTCCACTTGGACCCTCTTCCACATCTCTCTTCCACATCTCCCTCAAAAACATGGACAAATGTTGCTGCAATGCTGCTGCTCCTTCAGCTTTGCTGCACTTCTGGATGCAAAACCAGCTGCAGATGAGGATGAGGCATGGGGAAAAAAAAATGCTGCCACCATCTCCCTGCAGCCAGCAGAGGGATCTTGGCAGGGTGACAGGAGCCTGGGGACAAACCCAGCTGGAGCCGAGGGGAGCCTCAGCAGGACACTGCAGTCACATGGAAGCACAGCTGATGTCTCAGTTCCCACCAAAGAAAGGGCCCTTGTCGGAGGGTCAGATTGGCACCCCAGCTCATGGGGAGGGAAGCCACACAGATTCCCAGAAGGGGCATGCTATATATGTATTTTTAAAAAAATACATATACATATATATAAATTTATGTACATTTACACATAGCTGGTACTTACAGACACATATGCTGTCAAGCATGTGACGAGTGAGGCCGTGATGGCATACGGGATGGAGGTGTTGGGACTCTTCGCCTCTTCTCCTGTGGTAGCGATGATGTCGAAGCCGATGAAGGCATAGAAACACGTTGCGGCCCCTTTGAGCACCTGCATGGAGGATCAAGCATCTGAGTGACAGGAGGAAGGCTGGCACTCATCCAGGGAGAGGGAACTGAGGGAAGATGAAGGAGCCCAGTTCTGTTCAGTCTGAGTTAAGGGGTGAGGGGGGCAGATCAGGAGGTACAGATGTTAAGCTGGGTCTTCCCATCTGGGGACTGACCCTGGGAGCTCCTGTAACCCAGTGATCTGGTCTGCGGAAAAGATTTCAATGTGTGGCCCAAGTCACTGAAGGCATCTGCAGCTCACCCATGATGTACCACAGACCTGCCCGAATCTGCTGGGAGATCCCAGTAGCAATAGAGGAGACAATTAACTAATTTCAGGTTTTCTTTCACAATAATCCACCCCAAATCTGTTTCTATTAGTAGGGATTTGGAGCATGTTTACACATTCCATCTTAGCAAGATGTCTCATGTGGCAGCAAGATCCGCTAGTGGAAGAAGCAGGAGGGAGCAGCAACAGTCAGATGCACCGCTCTCCAAACAAGCTCTGTTTTGCTTGGAAGCTGCAGACAGGTTGGGAGCACACATTGAAGCACTTGGATGAGGAATTATTTATACTGTTTAGTTACTTTTAATGTGATTTTTTAAAAATATAAAATATTTGCAAGGACATTTACATGGAAGAAACACTGAAGCAGGGTAAAGACTGTGTGGGTGTAAGGAGTAAGCTGATCTGCAGTTGTAAAACTCTCCATACATCTAGCTAGCTGGCTGGGTACCACATGTCCATCACATCTCTGTCATCTCAACTGTCTAGTGATGGAACAGGCAGTAAAATTCACTCATTTCAGGTGACTACCTGTAATTGCCTTTTTAAAGTACACCCTATGCTCCTGGGGATCTCATGCTTGTGCTATGGTGGATTTCCTAGTTCCTTTTAAAAACAATTTGGGAGACAACCAACCAGCTGAAAACGATGGGAAGGCTCTATTGATTTTGATGTGCTTTGGATATGTATCTTTTAAAACTATATATTTTTGCCAAGAGGTATTTGGTGGGTTGAACTAGAGCAAACCAGCTATTTTCTGTTTGGTCTTTTTCATCTCTATTGTGTGGCTTAAAAAGCCAAGCACAATTTAAAGGTTAATATGATCTCTGCTTTCAAATGGGCCTCAGTGCTCTTCTCCTCAGTGTTGTTCTCTGGCAGAGAGGTACTGAGTTACTGAAGGGAGGTGCAGGGATTGTATGGCAGTTTGGGAACCTTTCAGTAATCAAGAATTTTAGTTTACTTTTCTTTCTCGCTTATTTTTTCTGTACAAAACCCTGATGGAGTCGAGCAGTGTAAATCTGAGAAATTATCTTGGGTTTAGGCCAGCAGAGATATTTTCAGTCTCTGTTCATCCTTGGATAAAAACCAGTGCAAGCAAGCTAAAAAAGCCAAATATGTCCAAATTCTTAGTAAGCTTTGAGGGAACATCCATAAAGTAAGTACTGGCAGGTGGCATTCTGAAGTGCTCAAAACAAATGCTTGAGAACATTGTTGTTGAGAACCCACCAACATAAGTATTTCCCCCTCGGCAGAGGCTGAGCCAGCTCCTCCTGAGTGCCCTGTCTTGGATGGCCACCACATCTTGCTCCATTGCTGGGCAATTAGTGGCATTTCCTGACATACATTTTCATGTGGAGTTTGGTTCTCCAGGAGGATGTTTTGGAAAAGTTCTGAGTTTATTCTAGAAGGTGGCAGGAGACATGGACAAAGCATTGCCGTACCCTTTGGGTTTGGAGGAGTGATGAGGTCTGGATCCAAGGCTGCAGTGGTGGAAGCTGGAGGTCCCTGGACAAGATGCAGGTGGGTTTGGCAGGGTTGAGATTTGGGGAGGGCAGTGGAAGTGGGGTGCATATATCAGAGCAAAGCTGAGTGTGTGGCAGGTGGTGGCACTGCTTAGGTGCTGCATGTCCGTCTGTGTACCCAGGACTTACCCCCGGCCATCCAAACGGCAGGAATTGCCCTTCAGCCCAGTTGTCACCTTTGACGTAGAAGAGACCAGCAATCATGATGAAGATCCAGACTGCCAGGTTAATGACGTTGAGCACGTTGTTCAGCCCCACCGAGTTCTTCACCCCCATGGCTACAATGATGGTGACAATGACAGCAATGACTAGAGCAAGAAGGTCAGGGTAGGACTCCTCTCCTTTCCCTAGGTAAGAGAAAAGAGGTGTGTAACTCTTCATCCATAGCTGTGGACAGTATCTACAGAAACTCTACGGGAGCTTTTAGAAATGCTTTTCAGACCCTGAGGCTTTGCAAAACTCCTTGACCTCATTGCAAAGGTGGTCTCCAGATGCCCCTGCCTCTGCTAGCTAACACTGTTTTATTAAGGTGGTAAATCCTGATCCCTCAAGACACTGTTAGGAGTTTTGGGAGGGCAGCAAACAAATGATCAGGTCCCAGTTTGCACAAAATATATCGGCTAACTACTAATTAAAACTCAAACATTAAGTTTTCATGACACAGGTACAGGATAGCTAGCTGTTTTACTCACTGGTAGGAACCATGGCCTGTTGCTGGAACTGCTGGTCATGAGTTTCTACACAGCAGCATGGCAGGCACTGGCTTGTACTCTCTAAAAAGACTCTTAATGGGACCAAGCAAAGTGCTTGCACTGGTTGAAGTGCTCGTGCACTGTCATTAGCCTCTGACATTCCACTAATTTTTCCATGTGCTTATTCTGCCAAGTGCCAGCTCATCCCAAAGGAACTCAAACTATGGGTGTATCCCACACATCCTGAATCCAATATGGGAAAAAACTGCAAAGGCAAAATACCAGAGGCAGATGGATTGTAAATTATCATAGAATCATAGAAATGTTTTGGTTGGAAAAGACCCTCAAGAGCATCAGGTCCAACCATGAAACAAACACTGGCACTAAACCATGTCCTTAAGAACCTCATCTATGTGTCTTTTAAACACCGCCAGGGATGGTGACTCCACCACTTCCCTGGGCAGCCTGTTCCAATGCCTGACAACCCCTCCCATGAAGAAATTTGAATAATGAATGAAGCCTAATATCCTTGTCTGACTTTTGACAAGCTTCCAATTACTTTCCAGGCCTTAATGAATACAGGTAGCTACACACAGTGTGACGCACCTAGCCCATTCAATGTCCCGACGCTGTTGATCATCCAGCGGCTGATGGTGTGGTTGGCCAGCGAGTCGAACATGCTGCTGAGGGCGCTGGCGCCTGCGGCCGTGCCGATCAGGTACTCCAGGATGAGGTTCCAGCCGATGAAGAATGCCACAAACTCCCCCACTGTCACATAGCTGTAGGTGTAGGCAGAGCCCGTGGTCTTGGGGACCCGCACACCAAACTCAGCATAGCAAACGCCTGTTTAAAATATGAAGCAACATAAGGAAAATGTGCTTGGAAAAGGAAAAAGCAAAACTGTCTCTGTCCCACCTGCCTGGAGGTGACAGAAGGTGTCCAGGGCTGTAGGCAGCATCAGGGGGAGCCCGGAAGCATCAGCTCTTCAGGAGAAGATTTCAGTGGACCTTAATAATTTCTAAACTCCTTGTGTACTTACTACGTCAGGATACTTTTCCATAAAAACCTGACCCCGACACATTGCAGATTTATTGAACCCATAAGCTGAATTAGGTGCTACTTCTTTTCTTGGTATTGGAAGATTTTGGTATTCCATTCACTGTTTAACATGTGTGCACGTTGCTGGCCATGCTTTTCAATGGGACTCTTCAAAACTTGATTTCTGTAAAGCAGGCCCAACCTCAGGAGCTGCAAGACATCCCAATCATCTAGCCCTACAGAGTCATTATTTAAAGATGATGAAAAATGCATGCACTCAGCAAAGGAAAGACACTCACAGATAACTACAGGCCTGAATGATTTATAAAACAGGTGCTCTGATGGGGACAAGTATCTAGTTTCTCTCTTTGATGGCCTTAAAAATCATATAATCTTTCTTGAAGGCAGCTCTACTTTTAGCCAATGACATGATAAAGCTTAAAGAGGATTGTTATTGATACAGAATGATAACAGCAAAGCAAGGATATTAATGTGTATAAAATGCTTGAGTTTTCAATTACTCTATTAGGATTCCAAAATAGAAGAGTAATCTTTCACCATGTATTGCAACATGTTGTGGATATCTGCATTAGGTATCAGCATATATTAAGAAAACAAACTGGTTTTATAATAGTATGCAGTATCCAGTCCAGCGGACATAAGATGCAAGATCTGCCATCAGTCCCTGATTGCCACTGCCCATGTTGGGTGACATTAATCAAACCACTTAGAGGTGCTGCAGGTTCTACATCAGAAATGGGGTTCACACCACCTTCCCTCTCTGCTTAAAAAGGAAGACAATATATAATTTATTAGGATGCAGATTTTATCTCACTAATCTCTGCTGCATCAGCAGTGTATTATTATTATTATTATTATTCAACTGCTAAATAAAACTGTGTTGCTCAGTTATTCCTTGGCAGTCCTGGCTATCTGGCATCTCATCCCCTGGCACCCAGAGGGATGCAGCTTTCTCTTTGGCCCTGCACAGCCAGCCCAGCTCTGGGAGTGCACCCACTCCCTGACACAATTCCTTGAATTTGAAGACAGTTTTATTTTTTTCCACCAGTCAAGAGTGTTTGCAAGTTTCTGCAGAAAACAAACCAACACAGTGGCTGTTTGGGAGGGTAGTTTTTTTACAGAAGACCATTTCTTTTCCTTGAATATCAGCTACACTGTGTAATTGGTGTGACAGTCATTCTGCTGGTGTAATTATAGTGTTATTGACATTATTCCGAAGGACACAAACACAGCTGAGCAGTTTGGTCCATGACATTGTCCCTTCCTAGATCCCATCTACAAGCCCCCATTTTTCAGAAGTAATTGACCTCTCCACTCTCTGGTTATCTTGTTTGGGGGTAAGAGGTGACACCTGGCACGAGGACACAGAGGCACCGTGAGACATTCTATAGGGCACTGGCACTATGGGAGTGATGTTTCAGGTGAAACAAGCCTTTGGGGAGGTGCCTTTCAGCAGTGCTGGAGGTAACACCAATTAATTCATGTTTCCACACAAGAAATCCAGAGGGACTATCCTTTGTTAAAGAAGAACAGCTTATGTATTGAGGCAGGTATAGGGCAAAATCCCATTTTCAGCAAGCCACTGAGCATATCCAGTGTGTTTCATGATCACTGTGTGCAGATATATAAAAGGCAACTCCATAAATAAAGCTTCCTGAAAAAAAGGACTCCCATTTCTCCAGGACCACTCAAGCAGCTCATGATGAGCTGCAGCTGGAGCCCCTTATCCCGGCTCTTGTCCTCCAGGGCAACAGCACCTGAGGCACATGCTCAGCTCTCCCCTGCTCCACTGTGTCTCTTGGCTGCTGCTGAGTCTGCAGTACCAGGTAAGAGCATCATGATGTGCTCCAAAATTGTGTGGCTCAGTGTCTGAAATTCCCAGAGAGGGTTGTTGGAGTTGCAGAGCAGTTCCCATGGGAGAGAAAGTCTCTTTTCTTGCACAGTGTGGCACCCAAGCTTGTGGGGTTGTGTGGCAGAGCAAACTATCCCACACTGGTAACCACCGTGGGGGAGGACCTGGCCTGAGCTCACAGTGAGGAGTTTGTAAGATGCGATCAACAAGGCTGTAGTACTTTAAGAAAGGAGATTACTAAAGGGACAAGCAACAGCTCGTGGAAAAGGCTGTGGAGAGGGTAATGGTGTTGGGTAAGATACAAACTGCTGATTTTTGACAAGAAGTGGTTTTGGTTAGAAACGGGGGTGAGGGTGGAGAATCCCGGTGGTCACAGTTGATGGAGAGAGCCTGAGCTGTCCCCAGGGCTGGAGGCTTTGTGGAGGGAAGTTGGACAAATATTTCTGATTGAGACCTGAATAGAAGGCATTCTAGTGAGAAAATGAGAGAGATCGATTTCATTTAATTTATCAGTTTAATTGATTATACTATCTCTGTAAGTACCCTCATGGGGCACATGTTGCTTAAACTCAGGAAAAAGCATAACTAGAATTTTTTCAGGTAGATGAAACTGGAAAAACCTCTACCTGAAACCAGGCTAAACAGTGCAGAGTGGTTTCCCACCAGTGGGACTTGCCTGGCAGGGCTTCCCTGTGACTGCTTGTCAGGGGAGCTGACGGCTTTCTGGAATGGGCTTTTTTTACTCAAACCCCTCCTGGACTCAGTTTGCAGGCAGTGGGATCTGACTCTAAGATCTTCAATACATCAAGAGAAAGCAGGTGATCTGGTGGTCCCATCTGGCCTTAAAACCGTGAGAAACTCTTTAAAATCTGTCTGTGCACACTTACATGAGCTCAGTACCTAGTGCTCTGGGAGTGACTGTGATACGAGAGCTGAAATCGCTTCCCCCGTGAGCCCCATAGCCCATCCAGCTCCCAAACCCTCGCTCGGTTTTACTTGCCAAAAACGTGTTGCTGTTATAAACAACAGCAGCGTCAATGATGAAGTGAGGAAGCGGTCAAGGAGACTATCAAAACACCACATCCTTCCCAAAACACTTTCCCAGGGCTATAAAAGCAAGCGGAGATGAAAGCTGAGCGGGAAGCGGCGTGGGCTCCTGTAGGCGAGAGGAGCTCCCCGCTGCAGGGCAGGGCTCGCATTTGGGGTGAAAAAGCCCCTTTTGGAGGACAGTGTGTTTTTTTTAAGATGAGATCCACCCCGGTTCTGTTTGCTCTTGATTTCCCTCATGGTCAGTGAAACCCTCGCAGAGGAGAGAAAGCAGGTGGTGGGAAGGGATAAAGACGCTGATCTTATCTACTGCCCTGGTTGAAAAATGAGTGGTTTCATTCATTTGTTGTGTTGGAATCTCAAATGAGCATTGGATTTCATTGCGTGGTCTCAGCTCTTGTTCTGGACTGAACCAGTGATAGATGTGTCTGAGCTGCCCTGTCACTGGGGTCTAACCGGGGAACAGAGAGACAGGACTGTTGGTGTGGTGGTCCCCAGCCAGCATCGCTGCGATCTTGCCCTGGCGTGGCTTTGGGGACAGCGTGACACTCCTCCTCGGGCTCTGCCAGGGTTGTGCCTCTGGAGTGCAGGAGCATAGGAGGTTCAAACTCACACAGACTCCGGTGGGGTCTCCATGGAGCCGCACCACAACCCCCAGGGACGGAGCATGATGTGCTTCCACCTCCTGCTACAAAAATCAAGAGACTTGAAAAGCTGAGGTGGGTCATTTTGCTGTGTTTGCTGTTCCCATCTTCTATCAAAGCCCTTTGCCATTTACTCGAATTTCCTTATTCAACCTGCGGATAAAAGCTGGATACCAGACTGACACAGCGTGCAAAGTCCTCTGAGCGGGAGAAAGGGAACATCACATCATCGTGTTAGCACTGATCTGGAAAGGACAAATGCCAGCAGTACTGGCTTCATGTGGAAACCGCAGCTCGAGCCATATGCTCAGCTGGGTTCCTACAGAGGAGGCGGAATTCACCAGCTCTTCACTCAAATATATAATTCCTCTCTCTCCATACATTTGTTTGTTGGGTTTTTTCTTTGGAAATTCAGAGAGTCATCCTGTGCAAACAGAAGCTAATAAAATCAACGCCAAAACTAATTGAAGAATTTTCTAACTGTTAGCCATGTCCAGAATAAAAAAAGCCAGGCCTGGTGCTACCCAAGCCACCAACTCCCTTTCTGTTGAAACAGAGTTTCCCACAAGCCATGTTATGCTCTTGCTCCAGTGCTGTGGCTTGGCCACGTTCTCTGCCTGGGATACATGCTGCAAAACTCTCAAATGTTTCAAAACATATTGACCACAGGCTCCATCCTTGGGGAAGCCATCAGCAGCTCATCAGGGTAATTACGCTTGGGCTGCTGGCTCCCAGTACAAGGTTTTGTCTGAAGTTTGGGCAATGAGAGACAGTGCACTCCATGAGCTGGGTAAGGCCAGTGGAAAATGGTTTTTCAGTCTATGGGGAAGTCGCTACTTCCTTGTAGCTTATGCTCTTGAGCACGGATCCTACCAGCTGTCCACGCATAAATGGAGCCAGAGGATGCATGACATGTCACGTTACTCAAAAACCCACTCGCACAACTCACCTGACAAGATGGAGGCCACAGCGGCAATGATGAAGGAAACGATGACCCCGGGCCCTGCCATCTCCTTGGCCACCAGGCCAGACACCACGTACATGCCAGTGCCCACACAGCTCCCAACACCGAGGGAGATGAGGTCAAGGGTGGTGAGGACCTTGGCCAGCCTGGAGCCCTGGGCGGTGGTGGTCCCTGTGCCCTCCAGCATCGACTCCACCGGCTTGGTGCGCAGGACGCGGGTGCGCAGGGCATGGCCTGTGGCCCCCCATGGCACCCGCCGAGGGTCCAGGCGCGAGAAGAAGCCACTCATGGCTGGTGCTGGGCTCCACGGAGGTGGGTCACAGATGGTTTCGGCAGCACCTGCTCAGGGCTGTGGCTGCATCTCCCTCCTGCACTGGTGACCCGTCTGCAAGAGAGAGGAACACAGTTTTCAACTGAAACAGCAATGAAAGAGGGACGTGCTCCACATGGAGGAACCAAAAGGGGCCCCTGAGCTGGTTTCTGGCTGAGCTCCAGCACTGGGAGAGCCCTGGGGGCTGAGGGGAGCTTCGCTTTCGCCAGGGCTGCTGCTCTGGAGAAATCTCCTTTCTCCATCCCAGTTGCTTTGTACAATGGAGATGCTCTGCCCCCCTTTATCTTTGTATGGTTTTAGTTATTAATACAGCTCCATAAGCAGCGGGAACCTGATACTCTCCAAGTGCTCATTATGTGGCTTAATTGCTGCTAAAAGCAACAATGGCTTTGTAGAACCATGAGGTGCTGGTGGGGACCAAGCCTGACCCCAAGCTGGACAGCACTGTAGGATGTCCTGGGAGTGGGGATGCTCCTGTGGGCACCATGTGTCAGGCACCATCGCCATTCCTGCCCACATGGGACCTTCTGCAGGACATTGCTGTGCTCCACCTGCATTGCAAAAAATGATCACCACAAAGTAGCCCCTGCAGGGACAGGTGATTTATTTCATGCTATAGAGGTCGATTCTTGCATTGCAGCTCTGATTACTCTGGTTGTTTTTTCTTTTCTGTATGTTACCATTACCCTGGTGAACTCTAGAGTGGAAAGTTTTAAAGGGTGCTGCTTGTCAGGGTCACAATGAATCGCGCAGTTAAAAAGAGTCCTTGGTGTGGTTTCTTCATTCAATTTATCATTTCAGTTTTGTAGTTATTTAAATACTCTTTTAGGATTTTTTTTTCCCCCTCCCTGGAGTAACTGCAACAAGCTCTGGGGTTTGTCTTCTGTGTAGTTAAACCAAGCTGAGAGAGAAGACCAGCAGATGCTTTAAGACTGTCTTAAAATTGTCTTATTATTCCAAATCATGAGATTGTCTTAGAAATAATGGAATTATCTTGTTTTGCTCTTTCTCTGTGCTTTTTCATCTTGAGTCACATTTTTGAAGGACTACTCAGCAACTGCCATTTCCCACTCTCCTTTCTGCCATTTTTTAGCAAACTGCATATTTCTCAGGCTAACTCCTAATACCAGCAGTAATGACTTTCTAGTGACACATGATGACTTCTGGACTTTGAGGAAAATAACAAGAATTTACAATCTCTGAATGCTAATATAAGGGAACAGAAAAAATAGCTTATTAAATATGAATTTTAGCTTGGCAGCTTCTCCCCTGTTAATACAGAAATCTCTTCTTTTAAATTGCTTTGAAGACAAACCCATTATTTTCCCATCTTTGCATCCAAACCAAATTACATTGTGTCTACCAGGCAGCCTTGTGTTGCTAGAGTTTATTAAATAAAACACAGCATTCATTTCATGTTTTGGTTGATCACGATTCAAATTGTGCTGAGTTTTTTACCTCAAGCAACCAACAGCTGTAAGGCTGGGTGTTCTAGCTAAGAATAATAATAAGGAAAATTTGTGACTGCTCTTGAACAAATGTCCATCTTTGGGTTGAGAATAATAACTGGGTTTGGGTTGCTCCAGGGGTCAGCTGTTTTGCAGCATGGGCTGGATCTCAGGCTAGGTTTTACTTTCTGGTTTAAAGGAAGGTTCATGCTGGATGGAGACAGCTGAGCCAGATGGGATGAGGCGGAGCAGCCCTTGGGACAACATGTCCCTGTGCTGGTGCCTCCAGGGTGGCTCTGGTTTGCCAGAGCTGTGTCTCAGCCATGGAGGAAATAACTCTTCTAATCAAAGTGATCACCACCCAAAATTCATCCTCCTTTTGCCCAAAGCACAGCCTTTCTGAAGCACAGGCTGGCAAAGAGGTCTTGCTGCACTTCACCCAACCACTTCCCATCCTTTATTTAATTATTTTCCTTACTGGGATTTTAGGATGCTCCTAGCTGAGTTTGAAAGGCTGAGCTTGCTATGCCTAGGTTAGCACCAACTTGACTTAAACTAGCCAAGAAACTGGGCAGAAGTATCTGTCTGGTTTTTGAACAGTTACAATCTAAACACCCTTATTTCTGCAAAGTTTTTGTCATGTAGTTTGTACTGTAAGAAAATATCTTTCACAAGTGTGTCCATCCTTGGTTTACTCCTTACAAAAAAAACATTGCAAGGTGAAAATTATAGATACTGAAGAGTTAGCTCTTAATTCTTCTACATAAAAACATAATGAGAATCAGTGTCTGGAAGTCGAGGCTGGAAAAACAAAAGTTGGGTGGTTAACTGCAGGAAGAGATGAACACTAGGAAGAGCTGATTTGTGTCTCTTTATGTCTTTATACCATTTCTTGGTGCTTTTGTGAAGGCTGTGCTTGTCATAGAGGAGCCGACAGGCCACCAGAAGAGGTAGGATGGTGTGGGATGGAAGTGCCGAGGCTGTGGGCTGGTCCTTGGTCCCCTCAGCAGCTTTGTGCTTTGGCATGGGCAGACCTGCCCTATGTTTTAAGGGGTTTCGGACTGATGTGGTTTGAGATCAGCAGTTTTTCATCATCTCGTCTGCAGTGTCTGTGGGTGGCTGATGAAGAGTCTGGGAAGGGTGGCATATGCTCAAGTCTTGCAGGAGGGATCCACATCCACACCTGAACAATCAGTGCATCTCCCAAACTGAACAGAGTTGGGCATGACTGATTCAGACAGCCCAGTTAGCTCTCAAGGCACAGCAGGGTACAGAAATGTCTTTCCACTTCTTGCAAAGAACCTCAAGGGAAGACATGTCAGTCTTGTCCAGAAATAATTTTTTAATGCCTAAAATAATGAAAAACTTAAATATTTTAAATCGTTTAAGTTTAAAGGAGGAACTGGCTGGTGGATTTGTGATGTGCCCAGATTTAGACTGCTGAACTGTTCCAGCTCCCCAGGGCCAGGCTGAGACTGGATGCTCCTACATGGCTCCCCATTGCCCTGGGATTCATCAGCCCCTCCTGAGTCACCAAGGGGAAAAACCTACAGAGCATCTGAATCGAAATAATTCTATAATTGCCGCTATATTCAATCAAAAGCGATCATTTGAAACTATTCCAGATGTTTAAATGAGATCAGCATATTGCTGCTCTGTAGCTTGGAAAACATCCTTTCACCTCACTTGAAGCCATAAAAAACTATCTCATGGATGAAAACCATTTACATGGGGTAGAGATGGCTCATTTTTGCTCTGCTCCGCTAACCTTTGCTAGCTGGAAGCACACAGTGAAAGTGAAGGGAGTTTTTATTTGTGGTTTTTATCTTCTCTCTTCATTATAAACTCGGGAAGCTCAAGGGAGCTGCTCAGCTCTCCATCATCAGGCAGGCTGGGATGATGTTTCCCCGGCTGCCGCCTTCCCGGCTGGCACTTGCTGCTGCCACTGCGTGCTTGTTAGCAACTCCTGTTTGTACCAAAACACTCTTCTTCATTAGAAGAAATTAACTAAAACAGCAATCAAGTCAGAAGGAGAGGCTTAGGTATTCCCAGGCATGGACCTTGCTTGGTGCTGGGGTCAGTGCTTAATTATTCCTGATGTAAACCTGCTTTCTGCCAGCTGCCCCATGCTGGTGGGGTGTAGCATGGTACCCTCTGGCATTGCCAATTCTTGTCACCTCCCATGGCTCCAGCTTCCCCAAACCTTGTCTGGTGCTTTGAGATGGCTTATTTGATGTTTTTTTTCTGTTAATGACTCCCCTCTGTCCGGGAGTCCATAGGAATATCCTTAAGCAAAAATGCCTATTAAAAAAATGTTGGGAATGTAACAAGAAACAGAACATTGATGGTTATAAATGAAAAAGAGAGCTGCTGGTGGTGTATTGATAGAAAGCCAGTCAGGCACATTCATTAAGAGGGAGAGGTTGGATTTGCTCTGGTTTTCATGGGTCACAGAAGTAATTCTTATAGAGAAAAATCTTGCTGATGCCCTGGCAAGCAGCTGGGTCAGGATGACCCCAGCACAGGGGACAGTAGCACCCAGTCTGCTGCAGGGGTTTTTATGGAGGAAGCCCCTTCCTCCTCACCCAGGGGATATGGGGCCCAGAAATGCGGGACAGAAGCAGGTTCCTCTCAAACCCTGAGTCAGTGCCTGCTGCGGACCTCAGAAACAGCAGTACAGAAGTTTACAGAGCAGGAGCAACAGCCCTCAGACTGCCTCCCCACTCTGCACAGGGGATGCACTCAGAACTGGGTTGCAGCATTGCCCCTGGGGAAAGCGAGCCCAAAAGGCTCAAGGGGATGCGAGAGGTGGTTCAAGACAATGTGAGAGGCAGCTCCTGTCAGCAAACCCACTGCAATCCCAGGTAAAGGACAAGAGAGGGAGGAAGAAATGTGCCAGTCTGACTTCCCTGCTTCCCTTCCCCTTTTAATTTTAATTACTGGCTCAGTAACAGTGGGGCGGACTTGTGTGAGGAGACACAAGATGCTGGATTTCATTACAGGCAGAGGAATGACGTCAGCGGGCGATGCGGCGCGGCAGGCATCGGGCGGCAGCTCCAGCGCCGAGCAGAGGGATGCCTGCCTTCTGCCGCGGCTGCTCGGCACGTTCATGTTTTCGTTGCGGATGCAATTTGATTTGGAGTTTTCTGTGCTTGTTTTTCTAGTGTTGATCTCCAGCTGGGCTGCCACTGTAAGAACTGGCTCTGTCTCCATCATCAGCCCTCCTTAAAGGGATTTAAAAGCCGGGCACAGAGCCAAGAGTGAGGGCTGGTCCCTGCTGGTCACAGTGCCTCTCACATGGGTCCAGCTTCAGCAACCTGGCCTTGTGCCTTTGCTATGAATTTTGGGCTCTTTTTATATTTAATCATTTGGATTTTACCTCTGCTTGAGCAATTCAAGTGGAGCTGTAGTTAATTTAACTAAAGCTCTTACTAAATTAAACTAATGATGTATTTCAGGCTTAAGACCAACTTTATATTTTGCATCAACTGAAAATTTATATTCAAAGAGTTTTTTGTGTGTCTTCTTAACAAAATGGAAACGGAGGGGTTGAACAGCACTTTCCTGTGTTACTTCCATCTGTGTTACTTGAAGTGCTTTACCAGTGTTAACACTGCTGTAAAATGGCTAAACACCATTACAATCTTTTGACAATAAGTAAAATAAAAGAGGAAATATTTAACTTGACCAAAGACATAAGGCAAGGTAGCCACACATCCAGAGCCAGCCCCTAGTAGTCTTTAAACTTTGTATTCTAGTCTCTAGTGCAAGAAAGAGTCAAAAGAACATAGACATGTAATCCAGTAAAATAATTAGCATGTACATAGAGATCACCCTTTTTGCCTCTCTCCAGCCTTCAGAGGAGTGACACAGTGTGCTGGTTTACCTGCTGCCGTATCCAAGGAGAGACTGGGCTGCCTGAATAACTGGGGAATAATTGCAGCTGGAGGGTCCAAATTCTTAAGCTGAATAGCTGATTTAGTATTTCAGCATCGATCTTTGGGCCCTGTGTATACGCAGGTGAGCAATGAGGGGGTTTAGGTGGCTCAGTGCTCATCTTCCTGCCTGGATGAAGAATGAGTGGAAGCTGAAGTAACACATTCAGAGGTGAAATTGGAGCTGGTCATGGTGAGGGCCAGCAGATCCCTTGATATTGGGTTGTTCTGAACTTTGCCAAGGTTAAATACATGCCAACCTCATGAGCAGTTTGTCCAGGCTGTCAGGGTCCCTTGAGACCAAATGTACCTTTCATCCTTTCTGAGGTGCTCATGGGCATCCCTGCAGGCCCATCGCCTCCCCTTAGACAGTAAATCCATCTCCCCGAGACATAAGCATTTCTACTGTCCTTTTCCCCTGTGTCTGTGGAAGGCAGTCCTATGCCTGGAATTTTGGTTTTCCACTTGTTTTCTGCCCTTTTTTATGGGTACCAATGTTTCCTCATGGTGCAGAGTCGCATAGGACTGAGTGTATAGGGTATTTATGACAGATACAATAGTCCATGAGTGCCGAGCTGTAAGTAATGCAATATGCATGAAGTGCTCCATTTGTGTTTGCAAAAAAGCTATTTAATCACCAGAAGAAAAAAAAAAAAAAAGATAATTACAGAGAAAGAGAATCAATTTGCACATTTTTAAAAAGGTCTAGTTTGTCATTGTTGTCTTAAGACAGCAAAGTAAAAGCCTTAAAAAATGTAATGACACTGCTAATGCAGGGAAATGACAAATCAATAGAGGGGTGAGCTGATCAGGAGACAGGGAGCCAGGAACTTCTTGTAACTGCTCTGACAGGCTCCCTCTATGAGAGCGACAACACCACACGAAATGAGTAAATTTGCTTCTCCATCAGTAACATGGAGAAAGTAGCTACATTAAAGAGTGGTTAATTCAGTTGGGCTTTCTAAAAAGAGAAACCACGCTAAAAACTATAAACGCTCCTCTGGTCATACCTTGTTGAAAACAATATTGCTTTTGTACCTGCTCATGGTCATCGGCAGAAGGACCCTGTGGCTCTGTGCACCTTCAAGCGCTCGTTTGTGGCAGCTGCATGATTTTGCATCTGAAGTGCAGATATTGACACCAATGATCAGACGCAGCCTCCCCCATCCTTTTGCAGCCACGAGCCATGGCATGGTCAAGCACATGAAACTCCTCAAGGAGTTTTGGGCTCACAGGTCTGGGTGCTCAGGCTGTTTCAAGGACTAATGTTCTGACCTCTGAAATTCAGGCGTTTAAAACGCTGTGAGCTGGGTGTCCAGGAACCAAGGTTCATCTCATGCTGGCACATATTTTTCTCCTCTGGTTTTGACAGTAACAGCTCCAGACTCTGAGCTGTCACGAGAGGAAAAAGCATCTTCCTGATCGTACGGTATCTTCTCTGGACGGTAGTGAGTTGCCTGTTTGCCCTGGTAGGTGCATATGGTCCCAGCAGCGCAGTTGTCATTGGCATCAGTGGGCAGTTTCAGCCTTGTGTTTGCAGCTCTGGGCTTTTTCCTGGTTTTGGGTGATGGGTTATACTTTCAGTAATTACTGCTTTGATGAGATACACATTTTCTGTAATGAGTTTCACTGTCGGAGTGGACAAAGACTGTCTTTGTATCACTGAAATGTTTAGACCTGGGTTACCAGACAGTCTCTTCTAGAATTATACTCATTTTAAAACTGCCTTTGCTTTAACAACATGCTGGAGAAAATCTCTGTAATTACTGGGTTGTGCTTTCTTTTTCTTTTCTCTGTGGATCCATACTTTTACACTGCAGAAGGAAAGTCATTATGGTTTGCTCCAGGCCAGCCATGAGAGCTTTTTTCATTTGACATAATTCACACAATGGGTTATTTATTAATGTGTGAGGCTTTATAAACAAAACGGATTTTTACTGTTGCAAGAGTTTGGCTGATGCATCGTTACGACAACTTATTTCATTTCTGGGTAGCATGTTGAATTTCAGAGGCAAAATCCCAAGTTAAATCTTTCAGTAAACTACCAATTTAACACTTTGGCTTTGTCATCCAAACTGGAAAAAAACAAACAAACTTGTGTATCAAATATAGGATCTGAAAATTGACTATTTTTAAGCCTTTACTTTTATTTTGAAGATTGCCATTTTTACAGAGATTCTTTTACTCCCCTCTAAGGAACTGTGTTTGGTGGGTTTTTTGTTTGTTGGGGTTTTTTTTCTGCTCTCAACACTGATTCCCACTTACCATCAGCCTTTCTGGCTTTCTGTAATAATTTATTAGGAGTCTTCATTGGCCTTTTACACTGTAAACACATCAGGCTTACAAACACTGTTCAGCTCTTGTTGGCTTTCAAATGCATTTCTCTTTTGTACGTGCACATGGTCTCATTAATTAGTTATCGTGTTCCATCAGCAGTTATACAATTGTAATTGATTATGCCTCACTGCCCTGTTTCCATGATTTTGGCTATCATCTAATGAATGCATGAGAGGTTCTCAAAGAGAAACTTTCCTCAGAAGAAGCTGGAAAGACACATTTTTCAACCCTGAGCCTGCCAAAGGCTCCAGAAGAAGCAATAGTAGTATATGCAAATTATGGGGGTGTTTTGCACATGAAAAAGTGAGCCTAGAGCTTGTGGAGTAATTTGGCTGTTTGTAGCCTGTGTCACTAAAATCCTCAACAGAAGTGTGAGGTAGATCCAACGCACTTCCAAGGAAGTGAATAGCAGCTTCTGATGCTTCTATTACGTTTGGCTGCTTATTCTTCTTATTCACTAGGACAAAAAATCCTTGCCTTACATGAGTAATCCTCCTGCATTTCAACACAACCGATTATATGAGTAATGTGAGCACAAGTTGATCAAAGAAGATGATTTAGAATAGATTTTCTGTGTTTAGTAATTTATCATCAGTCAGGCAGAAGCACTGCAACACTGGAGCAGTGTGTAGTGTGAGTAACACCTGGTGTTGTAGCATGAGGGCTTTTTGACATTTCCCAGTAAGTGAGTTACAAACGCACAACCAAGACTAAATCAGTGTCTAGGATGGTACTAGTGAAGGAGAATTAAATGGAGAATGAATCTGAAAAATGCTAATAGGATAAAAATTAAGGTATTCTAGTATTCCTGAGTGATGCACACACATGCCTGGGGATGTTCTTGTGTAGCAAGGGAATCAGCATGAGCAAACATCATTTCCTTCAGCTTAAAATTTGCTTGTAATTGAAATTCTGGTAGCTCATTGCATATTTGCCCTTAGGATGTCTTACCAGTAAGATCCCCAAACCAACACCTCTCATTGAGGCAACACATTTTTGTCTCCCAGCTACAGTAAGAATCTCCCCATGGCGTATCACCCTACCTGGCAAGCATAATTCATCTGGTGTGCCCCCATGCAATTAAGAGCAGATAATATAGGCACTGAAATATTATTGCTGTAGTTCTTTTTTTGTGCCAGAGCTCTCAGCCAAAGGAACTCAACACATTTCTGCTTTTGGTCTTAATTTACTTTCTGCAGACCTGTTGACCTTTGTTATTAACTGTACATCTCCTGGTCCCCATTGCTTCCAAGGCAGATTAATGAGTGGAACACACCTGCTCTTGCCCAGGTGCCTTAGACAAGGTGCTCACATCCCCAGATGTTTCCTGAGCATCCTGCTGTAGAGCTCGAGTGCTGCGAGACCTGACACTAATGCTTCCTGCCTGTTCCCAGCTGAGGATGAAGGACAGGCTGGAGAAGGACACATTTCCTTCATAACCAGCCTAGAGTGTCCTAATCCTACCTGGAGGCCACCCTGGTATTGCTGGGCACCAGGGAATAGTTGCTCATTTAGTACAACTTAACAGGTCCCTCATTAAGACCCAGTTCAATAATATTCATAAGCACATGCCTAAAGATAAGTTTTAATCGTGCTGCTGTGGAACGTGCCTAGATGTGCGAGTGGCATCTAAACACAGGAGGTTGCTCCATCCCCAGGTTTAAAAAACCTTGTTGAGTAAGACCCAGCCTGCACTCAGGGAGCTGGAGGAATGGACCAAACCACCAACTTGAGTCATGGCTCCAACACGCAGGAGTCAGCGGCTGCTGAGAGGAGCCGCCCTCAAACCCGCACATTCGCTTTTGTAGGCTTTTACCTAAAGTTTTGGTACAGATACCCCCATAGACACTTGTAGTGTGGCAGCAGTGACCCATTTCACTATGGGCAGCAAAGCACTCAATCCTGTAACTCTGTCCTTGCAGAATTAAGATGTAGCGCTTGAAAAACCTGCTCCGCAAAAGCTCTTCTTCTGTACACCTGCCAGGTAGATTTAATTTGTGGTGTCATGTATTTCAGTAAATTATTGATAGAATTGCTGTGCAGAGGAACAGAAACAATAGAGTCACGTGCTGCCTGGCTCCACCTCACTGGTTTTGTTTCCTAAGTGTTTGGGCTTCACTTTGACAGTTTTATTACAGGAAAAAATAGTTTTCTCCTAGGGATGTTTCAACCTGGTGACAGAAAGGGACGGGCTGTGGTGGCAGTGTCAATGACAGCTGGAGCATCCAGCCCTGTGCTGATGGCTGCATAGTCTAGAGGCAGGGCTGATATTCCATGAGCCAAGGAAACACATAGAAGAGAAAAACTGGTACTAGAGTGCCAGAGAGAGGCAGGTTTCGGCTGAAAACCACAGTTTAGCTACATCTCATCACTTGTAAATGAAAAATATTTTAGGAATCTCTGTAGCTCATGGATCTAAGCTAGAATCTGCTCCCATTTGCACTGTGGGTGGCTTATTGAGTTCAGCAGACTCACCCTGGGACAAGGTGAGACTCTGGCCAGGTTTTTGTATTCATAGGAATGAGCTTAAAAATGCCTACTCTATTTCTTGATTCTGGATCCTTTTGCATCCCTAGATCTACTGTCTCTCACAAGAATAACAAGTTCAGGCCCAAGAGTGGCTTCATATTTTATAGAGAGAGCCAATTTGGGAGTGACTTTTTTTAAAAAATGATTATTATTTTTTTTTTTTAATCAGTGAAAGACACAAATGCTACCTACCTGCTAATTTTCTTTGGTGTGACATAGGGATCCCACTACCACACATGGATGAAGAAGTATTTGTGTTTTGTTTTGTTTTACATTCTTATTTTTAAAATGTCTTTATAATCCAAACAACAACATGTTGATTAAACATATACATTATGATGATCTGAATAGCTCAGGTGCCCTGAAGGCAAAGTTTTGATTATTTGGGGGCTAAGAAGTCTGAGAGACTAAATATATCCTATTACAGACTTCTCTGTTATCCTCTTTTTCTTCACAAAGAGCCTCGGATCGTATTTATGTTTGTGTAAGTATTTGTCATCCTATTTGCTTGAATGTTGCAAGGCTTCACAGGAAAACCATTAATTCAGGTATTGAGAGGTTATCCTGTTCTCATTGAATTTTCTAGAAAAGCTCCTGTTGCCTTCAAGGGAAAACGGATGAAATCTTATTATATGTGTGTGATTTCAGAACTGAGAAAACAGACTGTCTTGCGCTTCAAGAAGGAAGCAGCGTCAAGTTAGCCTATAAATACATCTTTAAAAATATTTTGGGCTGGAATACTTTCTGATACAATCCCATCAGAGACTCTGAGTTCCACAAAGAATGAATTTTAATCATTTTCATAGGATCCTAATAAAACAGAGAAAGATAAGATATGTCTTAACTTAGGAGTCATAACTGACTCACTAAGGAAAATGATTTATGTTTTACATTACTTCACTTAACTGCAATATGCACAAGGAGAGAGGCTATATTTAGGGAGAGTTAATTAACGAAATAAGTTGGAAAATTGGGGGGGGGTCAAAATAGAAGTCAGTCAGTGATTTGTTCCTTTGGTATGTGGTCAAAGATCCCACCTTCTGGGAATGTTGTGCTTGTCTAAAGGGGAGGCTGGGGCACCAGCAAAGTTGTACATCTCTGTGCCTAACTTGGGGAATTAAAGATCAAAGGTACCATTAAGTTCATCAAGTTCACTTTGTCTGAATTGCAGGCCATTAGCTTCCAGGCAATTACTCCTGCAGGGAGCACAATGACTTGCTTTGGCTAAGTTGCACCTTTTGGGAGGACATCAAGTCTTGACATAAACAGATGGAGAATCCAGCAGGTTTTCTGATAGCTCCTTCATCAGGTCATCAGCCCTCCGCTGTTCAAAAATGTGATCCCTCCCTTAAATCAGAATGTTTCGGCTTTAGCATCTCAGCACTAGTTCACGTTATGCCTGCCTTTGGCAGATGGAGGAATAACTCAGTGCTGAGAAATTGCTTCCTGTAGAGGCTCTTAGATTCAAGAATCAAGTTGCCTCCCACCCTTTGTTTTAATGAAGTAAGTTGCTCTGGTGCTGTAGTTCCTCCATTGTAAGGGCCTTTCTCCGCTCTTTGACAGGCTTTGTCTTTTTCTTTTTTTTTTATCCTTCCAATTTTATTGTCATTTTTGTTGATGTCTGCTGCACTCTAGCAGTCTCAGTTTCCAAGGGCTGAGGTAAAATTTCCTTCCTACATCTCTCCTTACTGAAAAGCAATTGTATGAGACTTTTTTTTTCCTTAGTCTTATTCAAGAGCTTATCATATTGCAGATATTGCCTCTATCCTGTCTTCTCAGATATGTACTGTACATTTTACTTGACTTTGAGAGGACCCAAGATTCTTTGTTGGCATCATTTACTACTCATCAGTCTCTGTTTTGTTGGCAAAGATCAGCACCTTTGATAGACGAAAATGGGAAATAGCACTTGGGTCTCACAAGAATCCCCTCCTCTCTCTTCTCATGCAACAAGGATTCCCCATGGAGCAGTATGTTTTAAGAACAGATAATTAGTGAGTTCAATCTAGGTAGCTTTTCACTCAGCTATTGTTTTGGGTTTGTTTGAGGTTTTTTGTTTGTTTACAATATGTTGTTCAACTACAGTAAGTCATATGCTTCAGCAATGTGTACCAATAAAGATGTGTAAATATCTTTAGCAATCAGACTTTCAGTCTCATGACAGTTTTTGGGCAATTAAACAAATGCTTTTGCATACTAAAATGTACTTGTCTACTACTTAGGGACACTGGGAGGATTAATTAGTTAATAGGCTAGATTAAATCAGACATGGCCCTTTTGAGCCAAAAGTCTTCTCTGGGGTCGCCAAGAGTGATGCTGCTTCCTCCTCCTCCCCAGAGTCTATGTTGATTTAGGAAGCCCTATATTAGAACTCTCTCAGTACAGCCTGTGACAGGAAGGCACTAAGTCAATCTGTATAAACTAGCATTTAATAGGCCACAAAACCTGAGCTGGAAAGCAATTCTGAGAAACAGATTAAGATTTTTCAATACGATGATGCTGAAGCATACCTACCCAGGGCTGAGGCGGGCAGACAGTCAGCATTAGGCACTTCGAATATACCCGTGTGGAATCAATAAACAGCACCGAGTCGCAGATGACGTAAAAAGGAAGCTTAACTCCATTACCAGACTCTAAGTCAGAGAGAGTTTTGCAGGCGCCGGCGGGAGAACGAAGCCAGACGCGGGTCCGTGGGGTGACAGGCCTCGCCGGGAGCTGCCCCGTCAGGGCTCCAGCACCGCGGACAGCGCCCGCCCGGCCCCACGCGTGACCGCGGCCCCCGCCGCCACCAGCTCCTTCCCGCGCGGGTCTAACCTGCTCCCGCCTCCCTCTCGGTTTCTTCTTTGCCTCTTGTCCCCCTGCCCGCAGTGTCCCGACCTTCTCCACGCGTGTTGTGTGCGGCAACCTGTAGCGAGAGCTGTCCCTTCAGTCAGCCCACCTGGTATTTCTCCTCTCACTCTGTTTTTTCCCCTGTTCCTATCAATCCCGTGCCGTCAGCGCTGACGTTCCCCATCTCCTCCCCGGTGAGTGCCCCGACACTTTGTAAACACGGGGCCGCAGCCTGGCCGGGGCAGCCGGATGCCCAAGCGGGCTGGGGGTCCCCCGGACTCGCTCCCCCGCGGCCCGCAGGTGCCGGGGCTCTCCCCTTGTCGCGCCGGCCCCGAGCGGGGCAGAAGCCGCCCCGGATGCGCGGGGAGACCGCGGCCGCCCTCACCCTTCCCCGGGCGCTGGGCCAGACCTTTCCCGGGGTGGCAGCCGGGCCACCCGCACCCCGAGAGGCTCCGAGCTGCTCCCCCCGGGCAGGAGGGTGGCAGCGCGGGGAAGCGCCTTCCCCCCCAGCTCCATCCATCCCCCTTCCCTTCCCCTCCCGGTGCCGGGGCACTCACCGCCGGGCGCAGAGGGCAGCGGGCGAGCGATGCTGCGGAGCGGCCGCGGGCGCGCACCCCGGCGGGGGTGGCTGCGCTGCTGCAGCCGGCGGGGGGGCTGCGCTGGGCACCGGCGGCCCCGGCTCCCGGCCGCGCACGCAGGGCGGAGGGAGGGATGGAGAGAGGGAGGAGGGAGGGAGGGAGGGAGAGAGGGAGGAGGGCGCTGCAGTTCCTCAATTATTCAGCGCTTCCCCCTCTCTGCTCTCTCCCCGCCTGCCGCATGTGACCGCCCGGCAATACCCACGGGCCGAGCCGTGCCGCTCTCGGGAGACCTCCCTGCACGGGGCTGCCACCCCTACGGCCACGTCCCCACCCACCGAGTGCTCTCTGTCTGCCCAGGTGTCCTGAGGGCGACCTTCCCCAGATCGCCTGGCTGTTGAAAAATAGCTCTCCTGGCTGCTGTCTCCGGAGCAGGGTTTTTCTCACCCCAGGGACAGAAGACGGTGATTCCCCCCTTTGTTTTCTCCTTGAACCGCACTGTGAGATTTGAGTGTTAATACTGTAATCCCGGAACAGGCAGAATTAGGACTAAAATAATACCTCATGTATTGCAGTGTGCCGTGTTGTCCAGCCCTCTGCATGGTCCAGCTGGGAGGAGTTTGATGTCAGGTGCAGGGTATATTTATTATCCATAGCTGCTTTTGAAGGTAGCTGGAATTCATGTTCAAGATAATTCCTTGTTTTTCCTTATTGCATTTTTATTTATTGATTCTTGCTGTTCGCACTTACTCTATCCGTATTCTTACCTTATTGGCATCAAATTCAAAATGGTTTCAGCTCCAGCGATGTCTGGCGAGGATCAGGTTTCAGTCTTCATTACAGCTCCATGCTGTAACATCTAACAGGACCCATTCCTGGGTGCAAGGTGTGTCTCAAGTGGAAAGAAGCTATTAATTTTCTAAACACTGAAATAAATATCTGCCGGTAAAAATGAAGGGTATGATACTTCAGCTTCAGTTCAGGAAGCCAACGTTTGCCCAAGACGAGTGACACTGACAAGAACTGCATCAGTAGCAGTGACCTTCTGGCAACCCGCAGACAGTGACACACACAGATAAACCCAGCCAGGATGTCCATGATCCTGTCTTTGGGCAGGATAGTGGACCACATGTCATCTCTGATTTCCTTTCCTGTGCTGCTGATTTCTGTGACATTTTTTGTGGCTTTGCAGATGAGTGCCATAATTTTCCCAGTTTTTTTACCAGGCTCTTTCCTTTCTCCAGCTTGGCTTTGCCTACCTCTCTTCCCTCCCTTGCAACAGTCCCTTTGCAGCCCCTCTCTTCCCAAACAAGATCAGAAAATATCTCTCCCAGGTTATTGCTGGTCAGCAGAAGGTGTCATCACAGGATGACACAGTGCTGCGTTCCCTTCCTGCCGCTCTGGCCAGCACACATCACACCATATAGGACACAGCAGAAAAAGCCTCACTGGCTCCAAAGTGCAGCCAGCTGATTACCCTCCTCACAAGCAGCAGTTCTGAAACCCCTGGTTTTTTCCTTTTCCTTATTCTTTGATTGCCTGAAAGCAGCACTCAGAGCTGCAGCTGCTTTCCTGTGTGTAGTCCCCATGTTTCCCATTTGGTTCTTGTTTCTCTTCTCATTCACTGGCTTTCCCCAGCTGCTTTTTCTCAGTCTGTGGACACTAGACGCAGCTGTGGATGGCTGATCTTGGGACCTTCCCTTTGACTAAATCTGAGGAAACAGAGAAGCTTCTCCATTTGCTATTGCATTTTGTTATGCAGCACTTCTAAGACCATGGTGGACTCTAGCTGGCAGCACCACTAGCCTTCTGTGTTCACATTCAATTCCTTTGCAGTTGTAGATTGTGTGAATAAAGGACACAGGGGGGCATGTTTCTGAAATTATTGTCAGTGTGGCTGAGTTTTAATGGGAATTATCAGTGTATGTGGCTCCAGAGTCATTCAAGTCATATTTCTTCCTTGAGCCTGATGTACCAGAGTGTGGAATTGCACACCCTGAGGGCTGAACCACAGGCTGTGCTATCAGCACATCTGACCTATCACCATTTGGTTGTTATCAGCAGAGAGGGGCTTTTGTCTCTTCTTAGCGCATACTCCTAGCATCCAAGTTTCTATAAATCATTGTGTAGCACCACCATATCATCCTGCTTTCCACCTTCCCTTTGCTGCTCAGACCTCTTGCTCTGGTAGATTTTGCGGTATAATAATTTTCCAGACTCCATTGCAATCCAACCTTGATCTGCTTTTTATACGTTTGCCTCTGCTTTATCCAGTGGTACCCACCCTTAGCTACTCAAAACTGCCTGCCACCACCTTGAATAATAACAGGCGCAAACGTTTTGTCAGAGGCTCACTTAAGCTCTTCCTCATTAATCCTTGCCCTGTTTTCATGAGTTGTCTAACTTCCAGCCTTGCAGGAAGATGAATTTCTACAACTGCCCCTCTAATGGTGCTCTTCAAGTTGATTAAAGGTGAGTCTGTCATCTAGATAAAGAACTGGATGAGGCCAAGGTACCCTCTAGACAAGTCCTATCAGCAAGATCACCCTCAGATTAGAGTGAAATTTCCCATAGCAACCAAGTACACGATGATACCTTTGTGGCAGAATTTCCTCTATTCCCAGGCACTAGCTAGTTTCTAGATCAAAATAATTTCTGCCCATTTTTCAGTAACAGCAAGTGGCTGTCTGACTAGTAATTTAAATACTTAATCCTATTTTGAATTTGACCAAGGCTTTGGCCTCAATAGCACCTTATAGCAGCGATCTCCATCAGCTGCTATCTCATTATCTCAGCTGTTCTTCTTATCAGCATCAAATGTGGCCTTTACAACTTCGTGGGACATAAGCATCTTTTTTGTGACTCTGAATACACATGGGCAGAAGCCACCCAATTTACTTTCTTTCTTCCTTTTCTTAAAATGTTTGTTTACCTCTCTCATAATCCCCTCATACTTGTCTGATCTCTGACTAATTAATTGTTCTGTTTAAATACAACACTTCCTGCAGTTTTCTGAGCTATTTCTTTGTCTATAGAGCTTTTTATTAGAACAGTCAACATACTCTTGGCCTGCTGGCCTAGAAGTCCCTCTAGGGCTTCCAGCATCCTCACCACGTGAGCTTTCTTTACCTTCATGAAAGCTCCTCAGAAAGGAAAGGCTCGTCTCTAATTCCTTTATTTTGATGAATTTTCCTTAATGCCATGTCTCCAAATGTTTTGACGTCATTAAAACTGACTAATGGGATGTTCAAGAGAAATAGCTTGGGTTCCCCTTGAATTTACATTGGGCTTCAAACACGCATGCTTCGTCAACCCATCATATTTTTGTTGGTTTTGCAAAGGCACACTGGTTTGGGTTATGTTTACAAAGAAAAAGCTACTTGCAACAAATGAAGTTGTAGAATAAAACTATTTTGGAATTAAATCAAATTCCAGTCAGAAACTGCATTTGAAATTGGCATGAGAATTGAAACATATTATGTATTTTCAAAGGTTTGGTCCCGAGCTCCACCAGGCACCAACAGGGAGAAGCTGCAGCATTTCTCCCATGCTGTGTCCATTGGCTGCAGTCCCTCCAGCAGCTACTGTTGGACAAGAGGGCCTGAAGGCACAGTCTCCATCACACACTTATCATTTAGCAAAGATGGCTGGAGAGTGTCATCTGGCTCTTAGGAGAGCACCAAAACAGCTACATTAATCTCAGCTGCGGGCAGATAAAGATCCATGTGGTGGGGTCAGGGGCTGTATGGGGTGGAGGATACATGTGGGGATACCCTAGCTTGGGGACTGAGAGCTGCAGTTCCCAGGGGGCTCCCCTTCCTGTGCTGGGGCTGCAGATGTGCCTTTGGGAGAGGCTGGGATAAAGCAGCCGCCAGAGAGAGGGGATTAAATGGTTCAGTGTTCGAAGGCTGCTGCATTATTTAAAGGACCACATGCTATTTTTTTTCTTATCCAGAGAAGACTGTTTTTAACAACAAAAACAGGCAGAAGTGTGTTTGTTGCCTTCTCATTTTGTTCATCCCACGGTTTAACATTAATGCTTTGGGCCACTGTGCAGCTGGTAATTGCAACCTGTCCATCCAGGTCACACCATGTATGCCATGATGATCATATCTTAACCTAGTGAAACTTGATACATTGCTGAGTATCATTTCCCATTGTCCTGCAGGTGGATTTAGCTCTTCTGGATTTCAGTTGAAGTAACAGGGGTGCAGCTGGTGGCAGAATTTGCTCTTATTTGTCTGGTCCAAGAGTGACAGATGAAGTACCATAGCACAAAAACAGTACCAACCTAGGGATGTTTGATGAATTTATTGGCAGCACTACATGACTCTGGATGTAGACTCACCACTGGGTAACATCTCTGACTATGTTAGGCAAGAGTTTGACTCCTGTCGGGTACCGTCCAGAAGAACAGCACCTACGCAGTATATTTAAGCTCTCCAAAAGCTGCCAGCCACCTTGGGTTGGATGTGATGTTGCACACACCAGGGTGTGTCAAATCTCCATTGCTTTTCCCCTCTTGCCTCTCATGGCCCCTGTCCTGGACTCATTTCTGCTCCCCATCACCCACATCTTCTTGTGGGCAACAGTACCCACCGTGCCACACACAGGGCTGGGAGCATCCACGAGCCACCTGTCCCAGCTGTGACACATTACAGTGACAGGTCCAGCTGACTCTCTGCTGGGCTGCCCACGCACAGGAGAAGCTGTTTCTGTTGTCCTCAGTAAAAGCAGTATTAGGCCACAGCATTTGTTTTAGTTTTGTACACAAGTAGCTTACCTGCTACTGCTGACAGCGTCAGGTTAATATTAGTGGTCTTCAGGGTATTTTAGCATTTACTTGCTGAAATTTACCCAGAGACTGAACTGCTTCTGCTTGAATAAAAAAAAATCCAAACCTTCTTTTTCCTCAGAAAAGGAGGGGAAAAGAAAAAAAGTGAATGCTTCCTGGACATTTTAACTGGCTGCTTGATTTATCCATCTTGCTGCTAATAATGGACAGGGCTTTGCTCACCCTCGGGTTTGAAAAGAGGCTGCTGTTTGCGAAAGTGTGTTTGTTTTGCATGCAAATAAGAGAGTTTATTGTCTGTTGTTTGTTTTTCACAGAAGTCTGGCTTTTTGCGTGTCTGGAATAACTGTGGTCATCCCAGGAGCAGGAAAGGAAAGGTTTGTGAATGTCCCATGGGCTGAAACTAAGTGGCATCAGCTCTTCCACAGGAGAGCACTGCACATCTGCTCTGAAACCGGTGGCACCGCAGAAAAAAAGAGGACTATATCGATCTGACAGTTTGTTGTCGTTGACGTTTCTATTGATCTACTATTCCCTGACGATTTCTCACTGCTGAAGCCAAAGGGCAGTGTTGGGAAGGGTCAAGCACTGAAGGCGAAAATGTTACCCAGATCTAACCATAGCTGAGGTTTCCTTGGACTAAAGGCGATTTCTCAGTTGAAGCTCAGCCAAACTATTTTGGCTAGGTCATTCCAGGTCTGTTCAACCTGATTTGGTATCTCAGCTGAAGGACAATGAGCCAAAGCCTACACCTCTGAAGTCACCATGTATTTAATATCGTAATGCAGCCTTGGCTGAGTGCTGCTGAAGAGCAGGGTGACACGGATTGAATTACCCGCAGGATATTAGTTGAAATCTCCTACTGAAGAACCCGCAGGGCCTTATGCAGCTCAGCTTTCGGGGGAGACTGATAAGATCATAGCCTGTGGTAGCATAGTTTTAGGTTTTAATTTGGTATTCATTATATCATTATCAGTGATCAGGGTCTCAGCTTGCTTACGAGGTACTAACAGGATCTCGAGCTGTGTGGCTGCGGCTCCGCTGGCTTTGGTGTGATGACCTGGTACATGTTGGATCTCTGCTGTAGGTACCCATGGCATGGGGCTGCCACCCTTCAACCACCCTCTTTTGATACACAGGGGTGTGCTGTCCATAAGCATACCCCAAAAATACTTTTAACTCTAATGCAAAAGAAGGAATGTGAGCCAGATGGCTTCTCTAGAAAATGAAGATTGGATTTTCGGTTAGTTTGTCTATCTTCTAGTAACTTAAAATAGCCTTCTTTCTGTTTGTTGAGGCAAATAAGACAAGACATTAATATGCACACCCTAGCAGTAAATAAGTTTCAAGCAATCTTCTGCAGTGCTGGGGGAGGTATTAGGACAGCATGTTTTTCATCACTGATGTGCCAGTTAGTATGCAAAAAGATTCTTCTTTTACAATGCAGGGAAAGGATTGGAAAGTTGATGAAAAAAACAAGTTTTTCTACTAGTATGTAGATAGGAAAAAAGGTTGATCCAGAATGCAAACAAAATAATAGTATTGCTTCTAAATCAGTTAGGTCTAATGCTAAAAAATATGCATTTTGAGGAATTAGTTTTGGAGCAGGCTGGGTGTAGAGATAATAGAGATAATGTAGCTCTTGAAATCAGGTGGCTTGTACATAAATGAGATGCTGTTTACAGTGACCCATTCTGTGTTGGTTTTTTTAATACTTATTTTCTTGGCCCTTAACTTGGTACATTTATAAAGACAGGCTTTTAGAAATTACATCTCATGGAAAAATCCACTGGGCTTTTCTGCAGAGGAGTGAATGGCTTTGATGAAAAGGTTTACCTAATCTGAGGTGATGTTTTCAGCCTCATGAAACCAGCCCTCATCACAGCTGGAAACATGTGCTGAGGAAGGAGCTGGTGCCATCTACTCTGTGCAGAGCATGTGGGAAAATGAAGAGTTTTGTTTCTTGGTTTTGGATTCAGTTAAGTAGATTTCAATCAAAAGCCAGGAGTGAATAAGTAATTTCTTAATGTATCCAGTCAGCAAAAGAGAAACAAACATCATTTATGATTAAAAAAAGCAGATTAATGTAGGGATGCATCCTCCCTGTCCACATAAAGCATCAACAGCCTTGCTTCTGCTCAAATACACCCTGATAAACCCAGGCAACAACTGATCTCTGTTTACCTTTGTGTTTTATGAGAACAGGGATTAGCCAGGACCCTGAAGCATATGATTCAATCACGTTTCTCATGGTTTATACAACTCCTGGTTAAAAAATGAGCCCTGTTGCAGGCAGGGGAGCAGGCAAGGGAATTCCCCTTCCATCCCCTCTCCCGCTCCTGGGGGGGATATAAATCTTCAGTGCCCCCCAGAACCCAGGCTGGAGATGGCATTTATCTCCTGGATCCACTGAGTGCGGTCACCCTTATCCACATTCTTCTTGTTTCAGTATTGTGTTTGACTTGGTCTCCAGAAAATACAATATTTGAACTGCATTTTGACGAGCCATGAGCCAGACCTGTGAGCTTGCTGCCGGGAAAGGAGATGTGCCACAGCTCAAAGGTCTCCCTTGGGGACAACAGGGACAACTTTACAGTGCCGATACAGGATTATTCCTAGTTTGAGATCTGAATGGAGACTTGGCTCCTAATTTTGGCATTATGGAGCTTCCTGAGGTGTTTTTATTGCATCAATAGGAGTAAGGAGAGTTATGCATTATGAAATTTTGCTGTAGGATAGCACATATTATAGTGTGTAACAGTTATTTAACCTCCCTCCCACCCTGCTGACTAACATACATATAAACAGGCTTCACTGAGCTAGAATTTCCATTTTCCTTTCCCATTCACTGGGCAGTATGAGCTGCGTGATGCTCTGTGCCACATATGGAGCACGTGATGCCCGACAACACCACTTTCTTATATATTTTATATCTATGCACACCTGCAGGTGATTTTTATCATCCTGTGCCCACACCAAAACACAAAGCCAATTCATCCTGGGGTTTCTATGGAATTTCTGGTGTCGAAGCTCACAGGACAGGCTGCAGGATGATGCAGTTTCGTAGGTATTTGACTCTTTCCACTTTCCACTCTGGAAACAGCTGTTTAGCAAAGTAATTTCCCTTTTCCTGCTGGGAACTAGTCTGGAGGTGTGCTATGCTTCAACACAGTTTTTGCAGAGCATCACTGGCTGCTGCTGGGTGGCTTGTCCCAGGTTTTTCTCCACCAGCTGGTGTTCGGAGTAGGGGATGGTAAATAAGGAACACTGGCTTGATGAGATGTATGCTTTCAATTTTGTTTATTTTTTAATTTTTTTAAGCAAGAAACCCCAGTGTTTTGTTGTCACAGAGCATAACAGTTCATTTGCAACTCCCTACATGAATCTGAATTACTGTGAATAAACTGAATGTTATGGCAACATCTGAGCAAACCCAATTTCCTGATGGGTGGTTTAGTCCTACTTGGAAATGCGGATGTTCAGCCTAACAGTCTCCTCAAAGATAACCAGCAGCATCTCCTATGCACCCTTCCAAGTCCCTATTCATAGTGCATATCCAGGTCTATCCTCCATTTTTTATGGATTTTCCATGACTTATAAGATATAATTTCCTACTGGCACTGGATTGTCTGAGTATTTCCAAGTCTGAGTATACTCCCAAGTGTATACTACCGGTCGGTCTCATTGCACAGCAGTGTGCCAGCTCAGGTCTGCGTTGGTAAAAACAAACGAGGGCTTAAATTGAAGAGTCATTTGATATTGTGCAGTTAAAGGAGATGTTCTTTATGATAATTAATGGTTTTGAAGGCAGGCAGCAGGGGGTGGGCAGCCCAGGTTGTTGTTGGCCAAGGGAGAGCAAAAGGCTAGCAATGGCCCAAGCAGTTTGTGCCCAGCCAGGTAACCCATCACCAGCTCCTCTCTGCAGGAGAAGCAGCAGATACCTATGGGGAGGGAAGAAATGCGTACCCAACCAGAAGACTAGAGCCAGAGCCACACCATCTCTAAGGAAATTTGTGATTTTGCCACTGGTAGGAAAGTAATATACAGCTGTTAGTGGGTGCCAAGTGGCCAAATTCAGCAGCAGAACCCTATGTTCTTAGATCACAACTGAATTTGCCCTGCTTGTTCTGCTTTATTGGTGCCCTTTCCCAAAATTTTCCCTGTCCAGGTTGTTATTTTCTGTCAAAATGGAACTGCAGAGCTGTGCATTTTAATCCTGTGTAATTACAGTCCTCAGGAATGTGGTCATCCCCTGCATCATGCACCCACCGTCCCCCTGTGCCCCTGCCAAAGCAGATTGAAGTCTTTTAATGCAAGGTGGCTGAAAGGGGGGGTGGGGGGGTGTTTTGTTCCCAGAGCCCTTTCTTGTTCTTCTCACTCTTATTTTTAGAGCTCTGACTCGAGGTTCACTGCTGCAAAGACAACCTCCTCCCCGGCACTCCCTCTCGAGACCGGGAGGGGTGACACAGAAGCCACCCCACTCCCACCTTCAAAGCAGATGTGACTCAGCCTGCAGTCTGGGGGCTCTTTGTTTAATTCGGAGGAGAATGAGTCACAGGAGGCGAAGGCAGAGGCTCAGCTGGCAGGAATCAGCCGATGGCATTGCAAGTTGGCTTAGCTGGGCTGATTCATGCTGGTGGAGGGTCCGCGGCTTCCCACAGCCATCCCACCCCCCGCTGCCTCTGCTGGGTAAACAAACACCACCAACGTGGTGCAGCTGATCTGAGAGGTATGAATTATCATCAAGTTGATTGTGATGGAGAGATATTAAAAAAACCCAGAAAACAACAAACAAACAAACACAAAAACTTACTGCTCGATTTAAAGAATTGGGAAAAAATAGTTCTGTTAACAAAATCCACATCATTTTTCTGCAGTGAGGCCATAGGGGTATTTCCAGACAGCAACAGGGGAAACCACATAAACACACAGCCCATAACTCTGGCCTGCAACTTTCCAGATCAAGCCAGTGAAAGAGGATTTGAACTGATCAATGCTTAAATAGGAGACACACCTGAAAGCAATGGCCTAATTAGCTTTTGTGTTTTGTGGCTGCGTTGGTGCTGGGCTTGTAGTTCAGCCCATCAGGAGGTGATACTTCACCTCAAGAGTGGCACTTAGGGGACAGCCAGTCCTGGGGGACAGCAGAGGACACCACCTGTGTGCAGCTGCAGACCGGTGCCATCCCAGCAGGGTGTGGATATCACAGATGAGCCCCACTTGTTCAGCAGCATGGTAGGTGTGTGTCTGTGAGGACTTGCAGCAAGTCTCTTCTGTTTTTCAATTCTAGATGTCTTGCTTTAGAGGAACAAAAATGCTATCTATAAATCTTATTTTCTTTATAAGTGTTAAAGATGAGGATGGCAGTCAGAAATGTGGGGAAAAACAAGTAAAAGCCTAAGTCTTCTGCAGTTGTTTTATTGAGAGGATAAGGAAGATTTTTGTTTTATTGATTTTTTTTTTGTCCCTGGTGTTGCTGTTGGTTTCTACTTTGTTCAATATATTTAGTCCACTTACACCTTAATTTTCCTTATTTTTTCAGCTGGATGCTTTATTCTCCTTCCCATCCTTTAGGTCATGTCAGATTGCTGCATCCTACAGATGATGCGACTCAGTGTCAATAATCCTCTCCTGGAGAAATTGCTTCTAACAGGCTGGAGACCCTACTGAGCAAAAGGCACCTGGGGAGGGGGTCTGTTTTCCTTTGGACTGGTCTCATAGCACCTTCCTGTACGGGAGCTGGGATGGGGTTCAGAAAGCAATGCCTGGATGAGCTGTCCAAAAACTACAGCTGATGAAAAACAATTTTTTTATGCTCATATAGAAGCAGAGTTACCATTAGTTTTGTAACAGGTTGGTTGTCAAATAGGGGGAGTTTGGCTTCTGATGGGAAATGGTCTCAGTCTTGTTCCCATCCCAAACTGAATACGGAGAGGGAGCACAAGGACAGAGTAGCACCACTTTATAATGGTATTATTATATATATAAAATATTTTAAAAATACTATCTCTATTATATATTTGCATCCAACAGGTCCATCATCATTGCGTAATGCGATATACAAAATAGCAACGTATATATCTGCCACTAGGGGTGACTATTCTTGTTAACCATCTGCTTATAAATCCTTATTTAAAAATTGTTATTTGTAGAACAGATTGCAAAATGGTATCGTGTAAAACCAAAATAAGTCGATTTGGCATCTTGATAAATGTTGCAATTGGATTCTGTGGACAGTAGATACACATCAACCCCAAGCTTTTGCATAGTGACAATACCAAAAGAGAAATCCCTACACGGAAGCATCATTGGTTTGAAGCATGCAAGGTGCCTGTGTTGTCCTTGCTCTTTCACCTTGACCTACTTTACAAAAATAGGATGGGAAATGCATATGTGCTCTTGTCCTGAAGTCCTGGAGGTAAGCAGGGTGAGAAAGCCTGGGTTGTGTGGATGGGTGTAAACCAGCAGGATCAGGATGAGACTGTCTTGCTCTGAGCCATAATGGGCTTTCACTTGGAGGAGCCAAGCCAAGCATTTTAATTAACTCTACCAAGCTTTGGGTCAGGATCACTCTTTGTGCATCTGCTTTTGTGGCTCACAGGTGACTCTTGCTTCCATAGTTTGCATTTCCTTCAGCTTTTTGAGCAGAAAAGCTACTGTGTTTGTAGACATCTTCTCCATAACATCTTTATTCCCATAGCAAAGCGAGTTTTTTAAAAAAGGCTCATTTTAGCCATTACTCAGGTTTTGACTGAAGACCCAGTTGTAGCTGTGAGAGACCTTACAAAAGAACGTTGCAAGCATAATTGTTGGCTTTTTGAGCAAGGATGAAAGTTTAAAATACGTGGCATAGAGTGAATAAAAACAAACCGGGAGCGGTCCTGCTGTCAAGTGTCCAGTGTACGCAAGAGAGGGATGAGAGCCCGTGGTGAATGCAGCACATCGCTGGCAGGCTTCTCTTCTCTGGTCTGTAGATTCCTGTTCAAAGCCCAGAAAAATCAAGGGGCTCCTATTGAGTTCCTTGACCTTGGGATTAAGCAGGATGTAAAAATGGGAGGACATGGACAGGGATAACATGTTTTGAAAAAGTTATGCAAATGATGTTAAAATACACGATTTAAAAATATTAGCTCTGGCAGAGAAAGACTGCTGAAGTTTCAGTCAAGAGGAACAAATATTCAATACATTAAAGAGTCAGGGGTTGGCTTTAAAACAGTTGCTTTGTAAGCAAATTTTCCTTTTTGTGGTCAGCATGAAATGTGCTATGGGAAGTAGCTACTTTCTTAGGGGATAGATATTGCCATCACCAAACCCACCTGAGGAAACGGCTGAAGTTGGCACTTTAATTGGCACTGGAAAACCTGACAGAGGTTCAGCAACTTTTCTTATCCTTTTTTTTTCTTTTTTTCCCTAGTTGAGAGGATCTTTCTTGAATGTAGCTGTGGTCTATTTGTAACTGTAGGAGAAAAACAGACCAGGTCAGAGCCCTGTCAGTGTGAGCCCAGCATCACCACCAGCAAGGGCTGACTCTCATTTTAAAATGAAGAGCCATATCTAGCCCAAGATGTAAATTTTTTTAAAAAGCTCACTTTTTTTTTTTTTTAAATTGCTGTAAATATGTACGTCTTTTATTTCAGGGCAAAGTCTAGAGTGTATAACACTATTTTCTGTGATTATTTCAATCACCTAGTAAATCTGCAGTGCTTTTACCCACCATGTCTTTGCTTCTCTGGGTGGAAGGAGGTCACTGATTACAGGAGAAACTGGCAAAAAGAAGTCTGTTTAGGCAGTGGAAGTAACACTTAATGGCAAGGAGCATATTTATAAAATTAACACCAAAACAAACATCTGCTAGTCAGTGTAAATTGCCAGAGAACAGTGTTGGTCCAGTTTTTGGTTCCTCTCCCAGGATCAGTGTTTACAGCACCTTGCACAGTTACTTTTCTTTCTTTAATGTTTAATGAATGCTGTTGCTGAGTTCTCACCTGAGCAGCCAGTGGAGGAGCAAAGGGCAGCGTGGGTTCAAACCATGCACTCAAGATATACCTTAAAAATGCTGTGCTTATATGAAATCTCCCAAAGTTCTGAGTATACAAAATCTTGACCCAGATCTGGGTACCTGCTTTCCACTGCCTTGCTTATCCCTGGGATGCTGATCCATGGTCCAGAGAGAGTAAACTTCAGCCAAATAGCAGGCAAAAATTAAGGAAAGAGAAGCTGTAAGTATGGATTGGAAATAATAAATAAACCCAAACTCAGAGTTAAATTAGCACATTGCTTGGTGAATTCGATTAAGTAGCATTTAAAAATATCTTCTTACTTTTCCCAAAGCTGAACATACCTGCTCCCTGCCTGCAGTCCGTGCGGGCAGGGGGGTACCACACTTTCCCCAGCACTGTCATTGCACCCATATCAGCAAGGAGCAAATGAAGAGTCAACACTTTGCTCTGGGGATGCACAACACTTCTGAGGTCCAGACCAGACCCCATCCTGAACTCAGACCTTACAAGAAAAACAAGATAAGTGTTAAAGGTTTCACTTTTGTTTTCAAATTATTGAAACTAGATTGGAGCAGGAGAAATTAGCATTATATTGCTGAAGAACACTGAATTTTATTAGTCTCTGCTTTTATTTTGCCTGAAAACAAGCAAACAGAATCAAAAAAACCCCACCTATGTCTCTTGCAGAAACCATTTGTTCGCACTGTGTAACAGCAGAGCACTGGAATGTGCTTTTTCCCATATTCAGGTTTTGTGTTAGGGAGTATAAACTTCATGTTGCTTTTTCTTGACTGGATCTTTAATGCTCACCTTCCTCTGTGATTTTTGCCAGCTTTGGTTTTCAACTGAACATTTCTGTATTAGAAAGCGATCACTAATCTCCTGTCTCATGCACAAGGCTTTGACTGTGACTCTGGCGGTCGGTAAGACTCCATGTTGCTCACAGAGGTACAGACAGCAACTCCAGGTGTAGGTGCAGTGATGACCATCCCTTAGGTTGTGCTGACCTGGCCATGGGGGTGTTTGGGAGAGACAGGCAGCTCCGAGTGATTGCAAATCATGCTGTTAAGCCTTGTGGAGGTTCACCCTGTTTGTCCCTGAAAGGTCAAGACAAATGAGGAGCAAGCATGGTGACAACCAGCTCTGTTCAACAGTAGGAAGATGTGAATGATGAGCTCGTCCATCATAGCTCTTGAGAGCACAAGAAAATGGTGCAGAATTTCTTCTGGAGATATTGCTAAGCTGCTAGCTCATTGCTCATCCACAGTGTCTCCTTGCAGTTACTTTTTTTGACAGCACACTAAAAAAATAAGAAAAATTTCTGTCTTGTCTGATACAATTGCTTTACTTCCCATCGCTGCTCAATTCTGTGCTTGATGCAGCCCCCAGCTGCTCAGGGCTATGCAGAGATTCCCTTTGTGCAGGTAAAGGGGCTCTGCTGGGTAGCACTGGAGCTGCAGTCTCGTATGTAACTACAAATTTGGAGCAGGAGGGCTGCGTGGCTTTTTTCAAGGATGACTTTAAGTGAAAAGACTCTGTGCCTGTCACCTGGTGGGTGACTGTCTCCTAAAGCTTTCCTGCAAGCAGGTACCAGTGACTGCCAGCTCCCCAAAAGAACAAAACCCCTGACAAATGAAACACTGCAGTTCCTACTGAGGGCAGCAGGGTTGATCTGCTGCATCTCTTGGCTGGTTACAGTGACTGTCCTGGGGGCTTTGGCAAAGGCTACATTGGGCAGACTTTGGCATGGGGCTACGGGGACGCCAAATGTAAAGTGAGCAGAAGAGAGTAACATGGTGGGTTTGCTGACCTGAGATTGTTTAGGTGACGGTTTTGCTGGGGGAGTGCTGACACTACCTTATGGCTTGGTGATCTGTTGGAGATCACCTCACACACCTGAACTGGGGAAGTAACTATAAACATAGAAGGACCGTAGGGCAGTAGAAACCAAGAAATGATGGTGGAGTTGTTGGAGGCAAGGTGGTGTGCTTGCAAATGGACAAGTATTAGTGATATCTCAGTTCTAGAAAGCTGTACAGGACTGGCAGATGGTAGAAGGCATTTTCCAAAACACTTTGCCCTAATTACTCCATTGGACTCCTATCAGAGATACTTTTTGGGCATGGAGTTAACGTTCTGAAATAATAACACAAATTTACTGATAATACTAGTTCTGTTTTTAGAAGTAGCCAATACTTTTCTTTTGAGTAGTTAGAACGCAGTATTTAACTGCCTCGCTCTTTTCCATTGAAGTTAGATGTGTTTTCCTTTCTGTCCTGTTTTTCCTGACTCCTGGTGCAATTATTTATTTTCTTTATTTTTCTTTTACAATTTTGCATTGTAAAAGACCTGGCTGACTAATGCAGAATATCTCAGGCCTTGCAAACACGGCCAGCCCTGGCCAAAGCTCTGCTAATGCCTGGGAGGACCAGCTTCCACCAGCCTTTTGCCTGCTCTGTATGCAGAGAGAACTGCTGTACAGAGCTTTTAACACCATGCTGTGCTGCGAGAAGACTGTTTTGGGGGCTGATAATATAACTCTGAGTTTCTGTGATGGGGTGAAGAACTCTAAAGAACTTAAAATAGGTAAAGGAGGAAAGAAACGTTTTCTCCTAACTAACAGCATCAGCATGGGGTCAGAAATTATTACTCATGGCTCTCCCAGCCCAGCCTGCTGCTCCCTTTAGCTTTTAAGTTTGAAAAGAGCTGTGTGTAGATGAATTTCTCATTTTAATGCTGACATTGCAGCACACACAGTGTGATCCCATGGTGATTATGGTGTCTGGGGATGAGGGATTGATCTGCTGTCTTTTGTGCCCTAGCCACGGAGCAGCATGGGTGAAACATCACATCAGCTTTGGTAAACTGGGTTATCAGGACCCTTGTTATCCCAAACTACCATGACCATTTCTCCACCTCTGTCTTCTGTACTCTAGTCAAATCACTATGGAGTTGCTGTCTTGTCCCTGCAGCAAGCTCATGCCAATGGACACCTCTGCCTGGTGAAGGGCTGTGTGTTCCCTGTGTTTCCCTATTTTGCTTGTGCTGCAGACTAGAATGTACAAGTGTAGCAAACATGGGGAAAATTAATCTCTATCCAAAAGTGCCCTTTCTGTGCCATTGGCCTTCCTGGTCCCTGTGGGATGTGCAGAGCTGTGCCATGCACAGAGAACATGTCCCTGGCCTGTGGTGTTCTGTTCCACGCACCTGCACACAACCTCCAGCCCCTCTGAGGCTGCTGCAGCGGTGTTGCAGGTTAAACGTCTTCAGGGAAACAGCTCAGCACACAAGAAAAACCCAACTGCCTGTACAATTGCCAAGATATGAATTACAGGATGGAGTGTGGGTTTTGTTTTGTTTTCCCCATTGCTTCATTTAATCTGGTAGCCTTTCCTTGAGTATGTCAGTGCTCTCTGCCTCTCTTTCCCTGAATGTGAAATGCAGATGGTGCAATACTGCCTGTATCACGTGGACGATGAAAGTTAAAGGTTTTTTAATACTTTGAGCAATAGAGAAGCCATCTGCAGAGGTTTTGAGACATCCTTTAACATAGTGGTTGGCTTGGAGAAGTGATGGGCTAGATGGGTAAGGTGAGATCCAGAGGGAAGGTGCTAAATAGAGTTTATGTTGCAAAGCACAGCTTGGGGTCCACATTTCACGTTCTTCTTGGTGTCATTGTGAGATCTTTGAAAGAAGCAGATGCTGGAGCAAGTGGTGAACACTTTGTAATAATTGATTTAAATTAAAGGTGCTCTCTTGAACAGGACTGTGGTGCCCCACAGGGAGGATGACTTCCGAGCCACAAGCAAGAAGCTGATGACTGGTGGTGAGCCCAAGAGTCCCTCTAACTTTGGCTGTCCTCCTCAATCTCTTCAGTACAGGTTGTCCCTGTTCAGACTCAAATATAAATCTCCATTGCAGTATAGAGAATGCAAAGCCACATTAAAGAAATTGAATGTGGCATTAGTCATTCCTTGCACAAGAGCTGTGCCCAAGGAGGAGGAGGAAAGCAGAGTAAGGCATCAGACCATGGTTTCTGTGCAGTGCCAAGGCAGCCAAAGCCCAGATGTCCCTTGCTGCTGCTGCCCAGGGACAGCAATATGTTCAATACTGAACACATTGCATCGGATGGATTATTTCACAACATTGTTTTGGAAATAGTCACTGTCAATTTATCCTGTGCTGTTCATGCTTCCTCTCACTATTCTCCATGAGGGACTAAGTGAAGAAATAGAGTAATGTAGTGGATTGTGCAAGTATTAATCAGGTTTTCCTATCAACTGCTTCAAGAAGGTTTTATAGTTTGATAACTTTGCAAGTTCAAGCTCCCAAGATTAACCCAAAGAGCATAACATTTTGCTAAACTCTGAGGCCTTTGCTCACTTTTTGCATTTGGATTTAATGAGAGTGTCCTAGATTAAGGACCATGACAGTTTAACAACAAGTATTGATCCAAGTTGCTCTTTGAGGCTGCATTTGTGCTCGTGTTCAAGGAGTTTGGAGTCGAGTTCTCTGGTGCAGGAGTTTGGTTCTTGGTACTGTTCAGATGTTAGAGCTGTCCATGGCATGCTTTTGGCCCATATCAGGCAGCACTCCCTGGATATGGTGCAGAAGTCAGTATGGGCCAACCCTCCCTGTAGGCAATTCACACAAAACCTTTTTCTTTTGCAAGTTGAAAGAATTAAGCATCATGGACACAGGTGCCAGCTGGCCAACAGCTAAGAGGATGGTCCCAAGCATATTTAATTTATTAGCAGAGAAGTAGCCTGATTGAATTGACCATTTGCTTACTGAGGATTCTTTCAAGATTTGGTCATTTGGAGGCAATGAACTTTTGCCTCAATAAAGAATTCTGGGTTTGACCCAAAGTACATTAGTTCAGGTGAGTCAAAAAGCCAAGAAAAAAGGCTCAGAGGGCCTCATACAAACCCTGAACTCTGGATGAAGGGTTATGAAGGCATCCTCTTTAGTGTTCTCTTTCTTTTGATGTTCCAGGGTATTTGGGCAAATACCATGGGAATAAAGGAAATATTTTTGTCAACAGCAAATTCACAGATAGTCTCAAAAGGGCAACGCTACTAACAAATTTGTTGTGGGTACGTTCTGCCTTGGGTAGAAATTGCTGAGCATTACGTACAGTGCTTAAACTTGATTACTTCATGTTGTGCAACTCTAATCACTGCTGAGCATTAATACATGTGAATTAGGAACGGGATTAAAATTATACTTGGGAGTGAAATGAGTTATTTCTGATGAAGCATAAAATTAGTTGTCTCTCAACAAAGGCCTAGTTAAACTGTGGTTTATAGATGTTTCTTTCAGAATTGGGGCATCGATGGTTTGAGTCCAAATTTAATTAAAAAAAAAAAAAAAGAAAAAAGAAGAAAATACTTGTAGTATGTGCAGGACCACTGTGTGATGTTTTGTTTGCTGACAGCGATATTGCTTTCTGCAAGGTAGCACCAAGCTATCCTTGTGTTTCTTCTCCAGTGTTGCTTAACTTATAATGGATGCCTCTTTCCAGCTAGGAAACAGTCTGCCTTCCTAAGAAAGGTGAGGAACTGTATGACTTGAAAAACGATGTAAATAAGGCAGCTGTTGTGCATGCAGTCCAAGAGGAGCACAGGAAGGCCCACACACCATGGGCAGGATAACAGGACTAAAGTGGCCATGCCTAAGCAAGGGGGAAATGCTAAGGCAGAGCAAGAAGACGCTGTTTTACCCTGTGATCGTCATGCTTGCATGGATAAATGAGTCAGGCTTTGTTTCAAGGATACTGTATGTTGCCACTACATTTTCCAAAACAATAAAATCTATAGGGAAGAGTCAAAGCTCGTAACCATCCTTAGAAAGATGCCTATTTCATTCAAAATGACCTTTGCATTAACTCTTACCAGATAGACCATGACCAGTATAATCAATTAAGAGCTGAATCACTAGCCACTTCTGTTTAGGTAGCTGAATCACTCCATGAGTCATGTCTAATCCAAGATGTTTCTGTGGGATCCCTGGAGATCGTGTCAGTGTAGGGCAGATGGCTGGGGCAGGTGAGATGCATTGTCCTCAGGAAGTTCCACCATCCCTCATTGGGTGTGGGGAACCTGGATGAAGTCTTAGACTAGACAGGGACCTTTCAGGCAACCATGTTTCATGTTATTATGACATCAAGCACTCTACATCTGCCCTTTGCCCAACCAGAGATGAACATGGTGACAGGACTGAGGACGATGCTCGGGGCAAAGTGTACTGAAGTCCACAGACCACCCAGACAGCAGTAACGCGCTGCTGGAGGACCACCTGAGTATAGACACCTCCTCTTCCAAATGCTCTGACAATGTTACATTTTAATGGCCGTTCTCACTAAATTCCCACCTGAATATACTTATGATCTACAACAGCTCTCTTAATTCCTGCTTTTGTGGTTGTGCTGCAGCTCAGTGTGAAATGATTAGGTGTAGCAGGCAGGAACATGTGCCAGTGGCATTAGTGCACATTGTTTGTCTATTGTAGGGAGTGGGTAGTTTTCACAATAGGGTTTGCAATTTTATACTAAAATTTAATATCCAGAAAATAAGTGGTTTGTGAGTTTAATCCAACTATTTCCAAGCAGGTACAGTTAAGCCCTTGGGTAGACTGATGCTTTAGGAACAACTGGAAGAGGTTCATAGCTTGCAGCTCAGAGACTGATTAGTGTCCTTTGGTGGGGTTACTATCTCCATGGCCAGGTCCCCACCTCATGGGCACACGTGATTGCTTCTGTGCAGTCAGCTGGTTGATTTACCCTCCAGAGCAGAGATCAAACACTTCTTGTGGGTATATGAGCATTCTGTGCTTGAAGTCTGTAGGAAGGTGCCTTATTTTTGTGATAACTATGGGTTGGAGCCACTGGGCATTAGGCTTATGTGATACTGCTGTAAGAGATTAAAAAGTCATCAGAGCCTACTCAGAGGATTTATGCATGAGCCAAAGGTCTTAGGGCAGTGAGGAACTGAACACACAGTTCCTGGCATCCTCATTGTCTTGCACACAGAGTAGCATATTCCTTTCTGTTCATTTAGAAATGTTTTATGAGTTCAAAACCATATTCAGGTGATCACCTGAGCCTGTGAGCTGCCATCTTTTCATATGAGTCACTTGTCTCAATATCAGGTTTAGTCTGCAGCTCAGGCTGCAATAAGGAATAGAGAGACTCACCATAAAGAGATCACCAGTCAGTGCAAACCCAAGGCTCTTGCAAGCAGCTGTTGAATAGCCCACTGGGCTAGTCTGCAGTGTCAGCATCATTAAAACTTCATCGCAGCATCTAAACTTGCTCCAAATAACCTCAAATCAACATTTTTTCCAGATGAGTGAACAGTGTTGGCTGGGGTTATATCTTTGTTTTGTGGATGCTGTCCTGTCTTCCAGGTCTTTGTAGATTTGTTTGGTTTTTTTAATCAAGAGATAACCAGATTATTCAAAGCATGGAGTAGACTTGCCAGGCATAACACTGTTGGTTTCATTTCCTTTTCTGTAGTCACTTCTGTACTAATTTTTCATTAAAATTTATTTTCATCTTCTTAAAAACAAATGTATCTTTTTGAAGATATGCCAGGACAATAAAAAGAACACCACAAGGCCACGGTGATGTCACATGTGGATTTCATGGGCCATTTATAATGGAAATATCTGTGAGAACATTAGATTGGACTTCCAGGGGATAAACTGGACTTTCAGGGACTAAACTGGACTTCCAGGGGCTGGTGTACTTTCAGCTGCACATCACCCTTTCTTGTCTGTCACTAGGACAGTCATGTTTTAGTTGCAATTCCATGTTATGAAAAGTGCTCATGGTGTTTAACACCAAATAATAGAAGTGAGTTCTTCTTTTGCAGCTGTAGAAAAAAATGTTCCTAGTTATAATGTCTGGCAAAGAAGCTTGAAAAATGGCTCTGTGTGATGGGTCTTCATGGATGGTGGGGACCTCAAATCTCATTTCTGAGAGGGTGAGCTGATCTGCTCATCCCTGTGAGGAAACTGTTACAAAGCTCAGAGAAAAGGATGAGGACATCCATATCTGCATTTCAATGTCTTTTTGCTTTAATCTACTGTTTAAGTTGTCTCCTATACAGTGTGGCTTAAGTGCTCACTCCTCCATTCTCTAGCTGTGGAGTGAATAAGAAGTGGTGTAGTTAGGCACAAAGTTAAGAACAACATTGGATTTAATGATCCAAATATTTCCAAACAAGAAAACTTTCCATAGCAGCCACTCAAAATTGAACGTTAATTAGAAACAAAGATCTTAAAATACACCAAGGACAGATTTTATTCAAGAAGGGCTTTCTGCGCTTCAATTTACTGGAAGCTGTACAAAAATGCGATGGCATTGAATCTAGCTTCACAGTGAAGCAGCCTGAAATCCAGCTTTCTGAATGTCCCTGTCCTCGCTGTTACCACCGTGGAGGGGAAAGAACAGTTTAATTCAGTCTTTTAACTGAAGTTCTTTTACTGGTTGGCTTCTCCGTTTACTCAAGTCAAGGAAAAAACACCACCCTCCAACCTCCCAGCTCTTTCCTGATGGCCACATCAACCAGCAGAAGGAAACCTGCTCTCTGTGCAAAACGCCTTTCAGCGCCCAGAGGAAGGCTTGATTTTCCAGATCCCATTTTGGATTTTGCTCTGACTCCAGCGACAGCACTCCCAGAGCTGCTCCAATCCCTCTCACCTTACAGGAGAGATTAGATCCCGCATTTGCCATCGCCTGCCGCAGGCTGGGGCAGCCACCAGCATCGCGAGGGTGAAGCCAGCAGTCAGCCCCGCATCCTCCCTCTGGAAGTGCTAAGGGGACAAAGCAAAATCCAAAATGCAAACTCCTTGGACAAAGATGGAAAGGATTAGGTGCACTGGTTTGGATCTTTCAGATCTTCTACTGGGAGCTCAAATTTTGCAATTTCAGGAAGGGTGAGTTTCACACAGCCTCTAGAAAATGAGGTTTGATATATTGTACGTCAGAGGCAGCAAATACTACTGAAATCACCAGGAAAACAGGTGACTACATTCAAACAAAGCCATCCCTCAGTGTTATTCTGACCAGGACACCAGGGTGAAAGTTCTTACACATCCAGTGCATTATATCTTCTCTTGAAAACTGCCTCTCTAGAATATAAACCAGGCCATTCATCCCAACCTTCTGGCACCGGCTCTGAATGCAAATACCAGGTTGCACAGCCTGCCCTTCTCTGCGTTGCATGCTCCAAACTGGGAGGCTTTTTGTGTGCAATGCCTCCTGCAGCTGGCAAGTCCCCATTTTGTACCAGACAAACACTGACAGCTTTATTTCTTGTTTATTCGGTTGCAAAGAACCTCAGCATCCTGGATTGAATTGCGTATTGTGGTTCCTCGTTAGCAGAAATGTAAATAACAAAGAAATTTTGTGTATTTTAATTACCCGAAGGTGTCTGTTTTAATCTGGTGAATCCTCTTATGTGATAAAACTAGTGTTGCTATGGGAACCCTATCCAACAGGAAAGGTAGCGCCAGTCTGCATGTAAACAATAAGGAAATTGGTGCAGTGAAGGGATTTTACAGTTACTTGCCACAGAACTGAGCTCACAGTGAAAGTTTAGACCGGTCTTATTTTTTTTTGTATGTGTTAGTATGACAGAAAGAGGCACAGATTTAACTGGGAGGATCCCTTTCAGTACACATAGATGTTTCTCCCATATATTCACCAAAATACAGCCCACCACCACCAGCAGTGCAATACTCTCATCAGTATTTATTAAGTGCTTTATCTCGGTCGTGTGTAAAGTCTACTCAGGACTGAGATATTCCCCGAGTTAAGTCCTTAAAGGCAAATCCTATCCTACAGGTCAAAGGTTTAGTAGTTGTGTGTGGTCCTGTTTGTCTTTCAATCACCAAATCTCTTTGCTTTGCACAAAGCCTGCAAGGACAGCAGTGCTGCCCAGATGGACACATGCCCACTGACACGAAGCCAGGGCAGGTTTCCTCTGCCATGCCCAGAGCTCTGCATTGGTGCCAGAACTGAGTCGTCAAAGGGTTTATTCGTTTATCAAGCGGATGTGCTGATAAAAACCCTGCGATAACCAGCAATAAAGCAATAATGGCAATATGTTCCAATATATTAGCAAAATTTCCAAGCTATGAAATCTATTTACTTTTTCTTGGATTAAAAGGAACTGACTACAAGGATATATCTCATTTTAGTTTACTTAAGTACATAATATTCAGTATATGTCTATTACATTTTAGGATAGACCTGGTTTATGATGAACTTGCTTTCCTCCAAGGCTATCCTTGTGCCCTGTGTACTGGTCCAGATCACTATTGAGAAAGAGGTTCCCGTTGTAAGTTTGGAAGAGATATTGTGTCACTCTAAAGTCTGGGATGCAAAAGAAGGAGGAAAGATGAAATCTACTATCCATTAAATACTTCTAAATTAATTAAATTCGTTATGCACTACAGAGAACTCATTATTTGCAATGTAAGTATATGGTGATCACTGAAAAACAAGTAGACTTTGTTTCATAAACTGAAAAACATCGATCTACTCTATGTGCTGCTCATCCACAGGTTATTATGCAGTGAAGGGGAATGTATTTCTGTCTGATCCTGTACTGATAGTATGGTTTCCATGGACAACATTTCCATGAGGAATTGTAAATTTTTGTCAGACAAGTATTTAATAAATAAAATCCTTGTACAGGCAACCATAAGATACATATGCCGTTGTTTTACAAATTATTATTAGTCAACACTGTCAATGTGTTGACATAATTGGAATGCAATCGTTTCCTTTAATAAAGGCAAGGTTTGGTATAACTGAATAGTCTTGAACTCTTTCTACAAGATTAACTGCCAGGAAAGGGACATTCAGGAGGAAACTCCAACACCTGAAGTAACATCAGAGATTTTTTTCAGAGGCTGTTTCAGGTATTAGCATCACATGGACCACTCTCAGTGTAAGGTTACACTGATCTTGTGGATTTTATCCAGCTTCACCAGTTAGAAGACTATATTGCAATAAATTGAATCTCAAAAATCATAATAAGTTTTATGGAAAATAATCCCACTAGCCCAACTATTTCAATTTGAACTTGCCTCATGGCCAACAATGTTAAGGACAACTAGCTGTTGTTCACATGGAGCAGGTTATTTCCAAATGCCCTTGTCTGAGACAGTGATTTGGGGAGCAGGGGCAGGGAGGGGAGAGGAAAGGCAAGGCACTGAAGTATCAGATTCCTGGGCATAACAATATAGCAAACCACGTAATACTGCAGTATTAGGTTAAAGTCATGCTCCTGACATAGCTCCTGCCCATCTAGATATGAATCATTAGTACAAAACCAATTTCCTAATTATCTTTCCATTGCAGGGTAATGCAATGGATTTTGTAAAGCTGTAATTTTATCCTGGTTTATTTCCACGTCCTCTCTTTTCTCTAGAGACATGTTCTGTTCTCCTCCAAGGTTATTTCTGACGTGATCTTTGGCAGTAGGAAAGCTGGTGATGTGTGAATGAATTCAGGGTCAGCTGCTTTCCCGAATTCCCAGGGAAGTCTCACTGGGAATGTATAAACTCATACAGGTATTGGATGGTCTCTAGCGAAGCAAACAGTCTGCCTTAACGATCAAATTGTTCTTCATGGCAGATAATAGGAATACTTCTGTAGCTGACCTGCTGTATCATGCCGTAGGTATTTTTAGGTGGTTTATATGAAACAGATTTAAAACAACACAACAAAGGACCAAGTTATGGAGAGTTTCTTGGAAAGTCAGACTTTTTTTTTTCAGTACCTGTAGATATTGGAAAGGTTAATTAATGGAATTTGTAGGGGAAAAAACCAAAGCTGAAGCGAGAAAGTGTTAAAGCCCTGGCACTGCTCACTCTCTGAAAGCTGGATGTTCACATGCTCACTGGCACAGGGCTGCATGGGATGGGTTCAGAAACACAGGTCTTCTCTAGAGAAGAAGGGGTAAGACCCCAGACTTTTGTAATGGGAAGCAAGTGATGTACCATCACCCTTGCATGCTGGTGGGACATTGCTAGCAAATGACTTTTTTTTGCTTGTCTGGGGAGGAAAATAAATGTGCTGGCACCATGCCAGGAGGGAAGCATGGGAGAGTTCTCAGCTCCACTTAGTGGGCAAAGCATAAACAACATGTAATAGCTCAGCAACTGAAGCCAACTGAATAGTGTGTTTAATGCGTTCAGCGAAGCCATGCATAGGAAAAGGCTTTCTTTGGCTTTGGAAGACCATCCTAAAGTCCCAGGTACCTGGAGAGGGACCCATAGGAAGTGTCATCGCAGGGACGCATCTGCAGCCTCTGGGTTTCTTTGGGAAGGATGCAGTGGAGCAGTCATGTTCCTGCCCAGATAGATACTATTTAATTAACCATGGTCAGATTTTCTAATGTTTTTTTCTTCGATGCTCCTTGTGAGTATTTATCACAGGAGCTTCAGTAAACACACCTCCCAAAGGCAAAGCTTCACCCTGGCAGCAAGGGTCACCCTGCCCAGTGGTGTGACAGCCTCCAAGGAGCAAGGGAGAGGATTGGTCCTTCAGGATGCAGGAGAAGCCGCACGGGGATTTCCAGGAGGTCATCAGAGCCAGGAGAAAATAAAAATCGGAATTTTTCTGCTTACAGATATCTCAGTATAGACATATCTAGATATCAGTTATAGATATATAACAGATATATCTGCTTATAGATATCTCAGTAGCTCTGTTGATGAGCTAAGGGCAGTTCATCCAGTAATTTCCATTGGTTAGACAGTGTACATTTCATCCGAATCACTTGCTTTATTATCTAGTGCTCCAGCTGTTGACATTTCATCAAGAGGAGCCTTTTAGGGATATGGCTTAATTAAAAGCATCCTCCAGCCTGGCTGCAGCTCTCCCCAAGATGCTCCTCAGGCAATAGCACTTCATGTGCCATTAGCTACCTGTGACCCCTCTCCTCTACTGGTGACCAGGTCTAGTTAGGATGATAAACCAGAAAATTAACACAAATCATACAAATGCAGCCCATTTTGAGGGGACAGTTGCCGTTGCACATTTTCCTCTGCTCCACAGGGATTTGGTGTGTGTTTCCTATACTCTCACAGGGATCTTGTTATTGAACAGTCCCTTGCATCAGAAATAAAGAATCCTGGTCCCAGGGTTTCAGAATTACTTGCAGAGAGGATGGCTCTCATGGCAGATAAAGTTTCACCTAAACAAGTGTTCCTCTTTTTCACCATATCAGGGCCTGCCAGCACATTGGAGAGAAGGGGGAACTAAAAGTGCTTTTAGCAAGGAGGGCAAGGGTCTGATATTGCTTTTTCTTTATTCATTTTTTAAAAAGAGAGTTGCAGGGGACATGGACAAAAATGGAAGTTGTCCTCCCCTGCATTTGGAGAGGATGCTGTTTGGTGGGTTTGGCTTACACTCTACTTTGGATATCCCAATATTATATATATATGTGTATATCTATTATTTTTCCTGTGAAATCTAGGTCAGAAAGGCAGTCCCAAGCCACTAGTGTTTCCAAAAAGTTGCTGGATTTTTTTGGTTTCCCCATCTTCTCTGTATCTCTTCTCCTGCTCCACCCCTATCACAATCACCCTGGGAAGCTGATGAGCACTGAGGTATCAGCACAGCAGATACTAGATCTTCAGTATAATTTTCAGCAGTTAATTAGCAGCTCTGCTATTTGCATAAAAAATCAGAGAGCTTCAATTAGTATCACAAAGGGACTCTGAAAAATGAGCTGGCAAGTAGCCCCTCTGTGCTTGAGTGAGTGAGGGACTGACACTGATATATAGCTGTGGAAACAGCTTTTCTTGAGGAAAGGGAGAGGAGGGGGTGGAAGAGTTTCCTGTTTACAGTCGGAAGTGTGTTTTCTCGGTGCCCTACACTGGCTCCAAATGCAGTTTTACCTGTCACTGTTCCTGTCATCATTCTGTACCCACCGTCAGGGAGCATCGGCTGCTGCTCCTGCTCTTGCTTCATTTCTTTTGCACGGGATGTAACTCTTCATCCCCTCCAGTGATCTTTGCTCATTTCATTGTCTCTTGAAATATTGGCAGCTTTCAGGTTTCCTTTTCATTTGTGTGTCTGAACAACGTGTGCCTGCTTTGAAGATCAGAAGCAGAACACATTGGTCTTGTGTCGTGATGAGCCCCAGCTAAAATACAAAAGGTGGATGGAGTTTAGAGAGGGAATAAGGAAGGCTCTCAACAGCACTTTGTGCAGTCTTAAACTCTGTGCTGATGCAAATATGTACTGAAGAAAGATTTTGTTTTGAGATTGCGAAGGATGTATTGCCTTGGGAATCCAGACTCGGACACCGCCTTACAGCTTACATTTAGAATATACTGTTACTCCATTGTATGCTTTAATTAGCTAAAGCTTTTAACATTTTTGGATAACGTTGTTACTAATATTTTCAGAGACTCTCTAAGATATTCTTTGTTTGTCTTAAAGCCTTTAGCAGTCCTCCAGCCTCAAACTTGACAAGCTATTTCAAGCTGAGGCAATGAGAAGGGTGAGACCCAGACCCAGCTCTTGCACAGGCTGGTTCGAAGGGCAGCTGGGATGCAGAGTCTGCATTTGGGCTCTCCACGTGTAGAAAATGCTGTGATGCTGAAATATCCTGTGATGCTGAAATATACTGTCTGCTCATGCTCTTCATCCTGCAGGAGTTTACTCAATTTGCAGAAATTGAAAATAAACTCACCAGTGCAAAGCATTTCCATTATTTATTGCCTAGCATGAAGCAGATGAGCCCAGGCTAAAGAAGCGGGCCAGGGGACCCCCACCTGAGGATGTGGGGTGGGGGGAATGGGAATCACCAATGCTCCCCATCACCTCCAGCCTCCTGGGCCGGGCTCTGCCCCATTCCCCACCGGTCCTGTGCCGCTGGAACAAACCTTGCTTTTTCCTTCTGCTGTCTGGGTGGCTGTTTCAGCCTGCAAAATCCATTTAGCTGCTGTGCATCTGCCAGTGCTCGGCTCGAGAGAGACGTTATTGCATTAAGCTGCAGACTGGGGAGATTGCAGTAATATTTTTACACTGAAAGATATGTGGTCCCAAGATGTCCCTGATGGCAGGGGACTGATGGCCACCACATTTATTTGTCTCCTGTTCTAATTACCTTCAAGCTGAGCATTTACAACCATCCATTGCCAGCAAGGATTGTTGATAATATTTTGAAAACCAGAGTGAAGCTGCGAGGCAGAGAATGACCCCAGAAGCATGATACATGTTTTTCTTCTCTCTCCAAAATCGTAACCTATTTTTGGACCAGTCACTGAGAGGATTACAACTTTATTAGAGGAGATAACCACCAACTGCAGTTTCTCAACAAATGGCTGCAGCTTTCTACCTGTATTTTGGGCTCCATCTCTAGGGGTTGGTGTTTGTAACCTGGAACAGGCTGTGACCTGTTGCTTGCTGCCCCTCAGGATGATGCGGTCACTGCTGCAAGGGACATAGACACAGTCAGGTGAACCCATGCAGGTGTTTAATGTCATGTTGCTCCCCATCTTCTTCAGTCATGGTCATTCAAAAATAGGTAGGTTTTTTTGTTTGGTTTTATCTGTCCCAGTAAAATAAAATATTAGCAAGATCTTTGTGTGCAAACTCTGAGCTTCTTAGAAGGCTGGAATCTCAGGATGGAGATGATCCCTTTCAGGGTGCCTTCATGTTTCGGAGGACCTTAGATCCATCCTGAAGTTCAACATCTGGTCTGTCTGGAGCAGTGGTTTTGTTCTTCCCACATGTTCACACGCAGGCCACCTAAATAAGATGTACATCACCATATGGTCTCCTTAACTCAGTAGCTGAGGGAACAGCACTCACGATTTGCCTTTGCCAATGCAGATACCACACTTTTGACCAGTAGCATATAAATTCACCTGTAGCTTGCAAAGTGCAAGGTTTAGGAGACATGTCCTGATATTTATGCTGTTTGTGAGGCTGCAGTTCTGTCCTCAGGCTGGGACAGAGATTTTGTAAAACTGTACAGCAACTCAGGAGCAGGAGGGAGGCTCCTGCTCTGTAGCCTGTGCTGTTCTACAGTGACTCAGAAAGGGAAATTTTCTGCCTGAGGTATCTGGCAAGATGCTACAAGCCATGAAAAGGAACTTGTCATTGTGGTGGTGACGAGGAAGGTGAAAGAGAGATTGATGCAGCAGCTGAAATATTCCTCTGGCACAAGAAGACATGAGATGTCCAAAACCTCTGAATATTAGATTGCAGTCAGAATGGCTCTTTGCAGTTAATGATCTGACCAGAAGCACACTTTGACGGAATAAGTGCATGTAATTAGAGGCATCTCCTACTTTTCCTTCTGTTTTGGATGACAGTTCTTTCTCACACAATCTCCAGCATAATTTGCATGTGTACATTAATTCATGCCTGCTGTAGCATGGAAAAATTTAGGAGCCCGTGTGGCAGTCTATACTGCAGACCTTCCTCGGAGGTGACAGACCTGTCGCATGCATTGCAGGGCTGCTCTCTCTGCAGCCGGGGCTGGGTGAACACATCAAGCAGAATAGTCTCATTTTGCAACTCGTGATTCCACCAGCAAGGGAGAGAGGCATTTTGGCATTTAACGCTGAAACGATTTTTAAAAATTGTAAATAGGCTTGGATAGGTCATGATGTGTTGATGCAGAGGAAGAGCCTTGCAGAAGCATGGAGCCTCTTGGGTGCTTTGGGCTGGGGCAGCTGTGCTGGCTGCCCAGGAGCATCATGCAGGTCCACACTCACAGCAAGGAGAGCAGAGAACAGGTTGACCTGCCCAGAGCTTTCAAATGGCTGTCTCTAGCTGTCCCTTGCTAGAAGAAGCAGCACGGGAAGAGCTGGGGGGTGGAGTAGGGGAAGCCAGCATGGTCATTAGAATGAACTGCTTGGAGTTATTGATAACCAGAAATGAGTTGCTAAGCAATGCTTGAGGAAAATGATTTGTTGAGAAAGTCATGGTGTGTGAAACTGAAGGTGGAAGGGGATGTGTGTGTTGGCAGAAAGTGTATTCATGTACCGTAGCACAGCAAGCTGGGCACTGGGGCGGTTTGGAAGAGGAAATGCAGCATTTTGCTCTATGGATTATTACTTTTATTATTTACTCTTTTATTGTTCATTACTTGATGGATTCTGGAACTTTCAGGACTTGAATTTGCAGAGGAGGTCACCTTGAAGCTGCATCCTCACTCCTCTGTCCTTAGATCTACACAAATGTATTTACTCCCTAGTTAAACAGATTTTCATTATCTTGAAAAACCTGTTAAAACCATTTAGCTATGAAAATTCACTAACCAGTTCAGATATCGTCAGAAGGAGGATGTATTTATGGCACAAATTAGCTCCTGTCAACATGTATTGTATGCCTTTACCTCCCCCAGAGTGCTTGTTTATGACTATTCAATCCCAACCCTGAGCGGTGCTGCCAGCATCAGGGCACTGTGCACTTGGAGGGGGATGAGGTCTCTGCTGTGCAGTTCATGGTCCCTGGCTGCCCACACTTGAAGTGGAAACAATTTAACGATTTTTGTGTCCAGATCTAGCCATCAATACAGGCCAAGCTGCAAAGTAGTTAATCAGCAATAGCCTAGTCAGTAAAACAGAAATTCTTTTTCTCTTGGCATTTCTCCATGGCATCTATTTGCAACCCCTTGTTTCTTCAGCCTGAGCAAAGATATGAGTCGTAGCTAATGACTCAGGGGGCATTTTATGATATCATTGTGCTTGGCTTTTCTCCTCCCACCGTCCACTGTGTGTCTGCAACCCGTCCTTGGTACCTTTTCCTTGGATAAACTCTGCGTGGAGCGATACAAAACACTGCCTTCCTGCAGCCTTGCTCATCCTGCACACTGGGAAAGCAAGCCTGACCCGTGCCTCCTCGTATCAAATAATCAGCAACATGGATTTGAATGGCCACAGATAGCAGCTCCCCCATGTGAGACCGTCTCTCCCATCAGCAGATTTCCCAGGGAACAGAGGCGGCTGTATCCATGTTATCTCCGGGCTGGAGTCGCCTCTCCCTGACGCATCTCCTGGCTTGCACTGTGAGGAGTGTCCTTCTTGATAAGGGATATGTTGAGCTGAGCAAGCCTGGTGTTTCTATAGGCCAGGTTCTCCAGTGGAGTAGATGGAGGTGACTCTGCCAAGCTCATGCTTAACCAGCTGACCCCAGGCAGGGGCTGATCTGTAGAAGCTCATTAAAGGATGATCTGGGTGTGTGGGAAAGGATTTATCATCAGTGAAATTTCCGTGGTCAGACATCAGTGCTTCATCTGCTGAGTGACATGTGTAAGTGGGAACATGCCCCTGAAGCCGTTATCCTTCTGGGTTTGGGGTGGCTAAAGGAGAAAAGTTTGGGGATGGCTGTATAGAAGCATGGTTGGGCCGTGCTTTCTGCATGTAGAAGCTGGTGGGATTATTTGAGGGAATCTAGTTTTAGAGGAGAGTTCATGGTGGTGATAATGAGGTGATTGTATGACCGAGGTAGCCCTGGGTCCTTAGGGACACCTGAAGGTTCACCAGAACAGGCTGCCCAGGGAAGTGGTGGAGTCACTATCCCTGGGTGTTTTTTTAAAGACATATAGATGAGGTTCTTAGAGACATAGTTTAGTGCCAGTGTTGGGTTAATGGTTGGACTCGATGATCTTGAGGGTCTCTTCCAAACAAAATGACTTTATGATTCTATTCTATGTTTACACATTAGGACCAGACCAGGAGCTGTTTGTTAGGTCCAAACCACCTCAGAAAGAGGCACAGCAAGATCCAAACCTTCCCAGCTGTGGTTTTCCACCCTTTGTTGCACCTTTGCCTTTTGCAATGACTCACTCTAGAGCGGGAGGCAGTGATGCTGGTTACCCATGAGCCTGTGGCACAGCAAAGTCTGGTGCTGGGCACTTTCTGCTGGAGCACAGGCTTCCAGACCTAGCTTGGTGTGGTTCTGCATGTTTGTTTGTTTGGCTGGTTTGGGGTTTTTGGTGTGTTTGTTTGTTTGTTTGTTTTTATTATTATAAAATAGCAACATGGCATGGCTGGGGCAGAACAGGGTTCCTTCTGCCGAGCTGTGACATACCCTGAGCTAATTAGTTAATCTCTGCCGGCCTAACTTTCTCTGGGTTTAACAGCCTTATGAGGGCTTTGTGAGAATTAGTGGTTAAAAACTGCTTTATGAGTGCCACTGTTGAAGACGATTTGCAGCTTCAAGGAATTACAATTGACCAGTTAGGAAATACATTGCAGGTTGCTGGTGGTTGTCTCAGATGCTGTATTTTCTAAAGATGTGTCTGTTAATGCCTCTGGTAGGATGCAGATCCCTGGGTGCCAGAGGAAGCCATCACCCTGCTGCCACCGGCAGGGAACAACATTGTGCCCACTGCATTATAGCAGAAGGGATGTTGCTCAAAACCACCGTCCGCCTCCCAATTATGGTTATTTTTTGCTTTCTAGAAAGCTTTTCTGGTCAGAAGATAGCAGGTCACCGGCACTGCCTTTCAAGATGGCATGGGTGAGATTATACTAATGAACCCTTCATTCTCAAACACTTTTTTCCATTTTTGGTGTTTAAATTAGACTCAGACTGCAGTTGGCCACCCCAGTCTTTCCCATGCCCTGACCCTTGGTTTAGATGAGAGCCACAGTGCTGTCTTATTAAAGTTTCACAGAGACATTTCTTTTCATAAGGAACAGTTCAAGAAAATAATAATGTATTTAATGAACCTGGTTTTACTCTATCCTGTAATTCACACTCGGACTATCCTACAAAATGCCTGAAGATGCTTAATGGCAGTGACGAAGAAGTCATAAACTAAGAGAAGCTGAGGTTGTTGGCCATTTCTTCCCCAAGGTCATTTGTTAGTCCATAGGATGAGTATTTGTGTGTTGGGCCATGCTTGTGTACCTATTTCTGCCACAGTTTACTGATAATTTGTGCTGGGGTCTGATCCTGCCCGGGGCATTCTCTGATGTGCTGGGGGTTCCGGCCACCCCCAGAGCCCTAAGAGGGTGTCTGTGGGTTCAGACACATTAATGAATTGGGTCTTGGGGGACTGAGCCATCATTAAAATTGGAACCTGCTCAAAAAACATCCAAGGTGTCCAAGTGTGCTTCGTGCTGAGTGACAGCTTGTTTCATCTAAAATAGCTGCATTACTGTATTGAGGAGCTTCACTTGTCAGAGTAGATGATAAATTACAGAAAAGTCTGAGCCAAAAGTTTAGACCCTGGTTCACAAACAGTAGGTAGAGGCACAACCTCATTTCCACTGCCAGCCTGGCCCCTTGATGGTAAAATGTAATGTCAACTCAAGGAACGGTAAAATTTGGACCAAAAAGGGAAATATAAGAAATGCCAGGACATACGTTGTAAAACATATATAAATATCACCAAACAGAATTAAACTGTTTGACCTAGAGAAAGCAATCTAGGTGTGTGCATTTCAGTGTCTTTGAAAGCTTCCAGAATGAAATTTCAGTAAGTTTTCAGCCTCCAGCTGGTGCCTGCCCCAGCCTGGCTGTCCCTGGCCAGGACAGGTCCCCAGTGCCACATCCAGCCTTTGCTAATGCAGATGGGTCTGAGATAGGACAGGGGTGTCCCCAGGCTCTGTCCTCCTCTGGTGCTCACGAGCATGGGAAGAGGAATTCAGGTCACAGCTTGAAAATATAACAAGGCCCTGTGATAATTTAGACTAATTGGAGGCTAGTCTTGATGTTTTTATGGAGATTTCCTTTAATGGTGTGAAACTTCTTCTCATTTTCATCCTGAATAATTTATAGCCAGCTCATTCCCACTAGTTCTTGTTAGCTTAATTATTTTACTTTCCTGCTGTTATTTGTTGTATACTTACAAACAACAGTTGTATCCTCTCTCAAACTGCTGTTTTTTGAGCTAAATAAGCCCACTTTCTGTAGTCTCCTCATAAAGTTGTACTCTCTTGTTTCAGGCAATAAAATGACTTAATCTGTAAATGAAGACCTGACCAGGATCCTGATCACCCATCTCAGTTTATCTCTGCTCAGTGGGTGAAATGCTCCCATGTGGAGCTGCTGACCAAACCCCCACTCATTTTAATTTGGCTATGATATCCCCTGCCAAATGTAAGTGCTTGTAAAGTCAAACAGAGAACTGTAAATAAACAAACAGTGTTCTAAATGTGGGGTTGTATATGAGTAGCCACAGAAAGGAGTTTAGCCCATTTGATTGTCTGCAGAGAAGAACCATGTGCATTGCTGATGTCCAAGTCCGGCATTCAAAGGTTAGAGGTCTTTCAGGTTGCATTTCTGTTTTATCGCCGCTGATGAAACTAATTTATGTTAAATTGTATGAAACTGGAGTGATTTTTATGAGAGCTGGTTTGACAGTGCCTTTCACAGAAGGCATTTCCATGTGAAAAAGTAAGGATTTTCCTTGGCTCCCTCATCAAACCGCTTTACCAAACCTTCTTAGTTGTGGCATGAGGTTTGCATGTTGCAAAATCTAGCATTTTCACATGTTTTTCTGAGTCTTAGAGCAGAGGGGTTAGGATTGTTGGCATCAGGAGCATGGCTTTGCACAGGAACCACACCATCCGTTATTGGATTCTCCAGTGCTCTTTCCTGGATTTATCCATATTTCAGATTTGGAGCTATAAATGAACATTTCAGCAAAGAAAATGCAGCTAAAACTCAGGGAGAGCACGTATTTGGCATCCATCTCTGAAGTGTTAGGTCTGTGCAAAATCTGCTGCTCTCCTTTGAGGCACCAAGACAACGTCCCCTTTTTCTCTAGCAGCCAGCAGCACCCACTGAGCACATCAGAAATCTGATCTGTTTACTTCTGAAAATCTGATGGAGTGTTTGAAATACACGACTAGGAATGATTTTGAAAAATTGTGCTGGGCTGTATTGTTTGCTTTCTGAGATCATTTGAAAACACCAGTTTCAGGAAAACTAACCACAATGCAAGCAGGAGGATTAATTCATCTATTTTCTTAAGGAAAAATTATTACTTTGGATCTTTCAAAACTCACAAGGAGTCAGCAGTAAAACCTTCCCCAGAGCTGCCATCTGTGACTGTAGATCTGGCTGTGATACTGTAAAACCTGTGATACTGTAAAATTCCGCTTCGCCGGGGCCGACAAGCAGGAGGAGGCACCTCTGTGCTGGCATCTGGACAGTCAAAGCTGCTGCTGAGACTTTCCCTTCACTGAACACATTGAGAGATGCATTATCTGCTGGGGTTGGTGTCTATGAATATATATGAGAGAGATGGTTTTCATTTCAAATATGACAGTTTGTCATTATTGAAGATGTGTGATAGCCCGAGAGAGGATGCCCAAAAGGTAGTGAAGGTCGGTGGTGGTGGTCCCTGGTGTCTGGCAGTGGGTAGGTGGGAAATTAAGCATTTTGCACCTGAGTGAAACCACTGGGAAAATTCAATCAAACAGTGGTGGTAAAGGGTGGTGGAGAAACGACCTGGAGGAAGCCTGGCGGGAAAGCTGGTTGCAGAGCAGGGGGTTAGTGCTGGGATGATCCTGATGGAGACCTGATGGATGCTGGCAGGGAAGAGCCTGATGAGTCTTCAGTAGCTATCAGCATGCTGGTGTGAAATATAAGTCCTCCTGAGAGGTGAGGCAAATGCAAATAAGAAGAAAAGGGGAAAAATAAAGCCTTTCTGGAGGGAAAGCAGGAGGAGGCAGCAGAGCTGGGTTGGGCAGTTGAGCATCACCATGCTCAGCTCACCTCTGCCTGCTGCAGAGCCCATGGCCCTGCTCTGGGCTGGGTGGGATGGCTTCTTGGCAGGGACTGACTTTCTTGAGTTGCTTTCCCACTGGAAAAGACATTTTTTTCTCACTTCACGTTTTCACATGAAAATGTCAGGTTAAAAAAAAAAAAAAAATTCTTGTTTTTATTGTTATCTACTGTCAGATTTCCTTTAGGCTCTCCTTTTCCTCACCCTGAGCTCTCCAGGTAGTGATTTAATCACCATTTTCAAAACACCAGCATGCAGGTACCATGCCAGCTATGAGTTACCATCTTATTTTGCTATTTTCCTTTTGTGATGAGTGGAAAAAACTTAATCAAAATGCAAATTGCTTTTGAATTCATTTGAAACTTATTTTAATTGGTTGTTTCAAACTTTTTTTTTGGGGAAGCATATTGTTTCTACCAAAAACCTGTAAGCAAGGACTTTTCACCAAGCATGTCTTGTTATGGGAATTTTATCAGCTCTCCAGATGGCAAAGTTTTGTCAAACAAAATGGTCAGGTAAAAAACAACAGAGATGGGAGTGACTCTTTTGCTCAAGGAGACCTCATATTTACAACTTTGAAGATCTTTCTGGCTTTGTAGAAGACCTCACAGGTTTCTTCTTTCTAATTCTCAGCCTATGGCTTCTTGCTTGTCAAGAGGTGTTGGACATTTGGAGCTGTTTGGCGTCTAAAACTTAAGGAATATTAATTTGCCTGCAGGCAGGAGAAAGGAAATTACAGCTCCTCCTTTAGGTACTTGTGAAATCATCGTGTTACTCCTCTGAGTATTTGCGCAAAGCCCTTGAAAATACATTCTTCCATGAGTAGCTGAGCTGACAGCTTGTGGTTTGCCTGGTCCCCTGGGTCTCCTGTCCTGCTCGCCAGCTCTCCATCCTCAGGACTCCATGGGTCCCTGGTGCTCCCGCCATGTCCCCAGGTGCCATCAGGCAAGGCTGGGCCTGTGTGGTCCAGCACATCCCCATCCCTGCTCAGCACAAGGGCCTGGGGTTGCTTTAGTAGCGGTTTGTTCAATGATTAGCAGGGAAGTGCGGGGGATATTCTGTTTGTGTTGGCATCTGCTGTTCCGTGGAAAAAAAAATAAATAAAAAGGTTTAATTGTGCGGGTTGCGGATGGAGGTGATAAGTGCTGACTTCAAAGACGGCTCTGGCTCTGGTGGTGTTGAGTTACTCCTGCATGGTCCACTTCATTGTACAGCTGTTTAATTACAACGGTGTGATGATGTTGGAAATGTGCCCATTGGGTCCTCTGGCCTCTGGATAACAACCCCCGCGGCTCTTTAACATGGTGATTGTGAGGGGCCTGAGTAAAAGCCTGGTTCTGCTGGGAATTTTGGGTTGTTTGGAACCAAAACAAGGCTGGGACCTGACCACGTAGCCAGATTGTGCCCCAGCTTTGGGCAGAGCAGATAGATGTATAGCCTTTTATGTTTAGTGGTTTACACCAGTCTCTGAGTAGACCCTGGAGTAGCAGGACTATTCATCATTTGCTTAAACAGCACACTTAAGCATGATAAGTGATTTCTTGACAGGAATATCAAGTATCACTGAGGCCATGGAGATCTCTTTTACTAGCAAGAACCTTTAAAGTCCCAGATCCTCTTAATCCATCCCACTCCTCCTGTCTGTGCCCATTGTTGGTGGATCTTGGTGGTCCCTATACCTACAAAACCTTGCCCAGATGTTGCAGTGATGGAGCACAGCCCACCCGGGGGCACACACACGTCCCCGCCTGGGGCAACAACCCCACATCTCTGACAATGTCCAGGCTGCACGTGCCTGTCCTCGTGTTGTCTTGGGTCTGACTGGCCCTGGAGTGGATGTGGAGGAACCCGAGCAGGTCCCAAGGACCGATGCTGCTCATTGCATCTAAAGCTGTTGAGCATCCTGCAGGAGGGTGCTGGGACATTGCTAAACCACAGCCATAACTCACTTTCCCCGATGCTTCTCCTTCTGCCTTCCCAGTCCTGCCTCTGTGAGCAGCAAAGCATGCGGCATCCTCTCCTTCGTGACAACACTACTGAGGATTTGCTCTCCACATCTCCGCCTAGAGTCTGCAAATGGATATTAAAAACCTGTGAGAAAAACTGTAAGTAATTTCTAATGATCCCTTCCAGGACATTTTAAAAAATGTAAAACGCCTCTGCTCTGTCTCTAGTTAACCAAGGTCCTTTGGAGCCAGGAGACTACTGAATATTTTAAGGACAATGTTATTTTGTAGAAGCTCATAGCTAATGAATTCCCAATTCATATTTCACAGTAGGTGAAGAAGAAAAATCCATTTTCATCACAGCTGTAATGTATTTTCCAGTCACTTGTGGAACAGATTGTGCTCAGACCTGCAGCTCTAACCACTGACACGGCTGAGACAGGGATGGAAGTGCTGGAGGCTGTGCTATAGATGTTCTCCTTCCTCCAGCACAGTGTGGCGTGTCCAGACTGCTGCAAGTTTTGTCTTTCTTGTGGGTTTTTATAGCTCATTTCACTCCAAAAGGTTTGAGTGCTCACTGTATGTTCCCCTGGGGGTGCACAGTGTTGGGGCAGGGCTGCACACAGGGGATCATGGCAGAGCTCCTGCACAGCACCAGGCACAGTTTGCTGCTGGAAAAGAGGGTGTTCATCTCTGCCCCGTGGCTTTGCATTGCGCTCCTTGGCTGGAAGAAAAGGTAAGAAGTGCAGACGCATCAGTACTTCTCTTACAGTGTTAAAAAAAAAATAGCTAGAGTTTGGCTACCAGAGTCTATCTTCCACTCCAAGCTCTAATTGAATTCAAAGTGTGCATCTCGGGCTGCCAGAAGTTCCATTTTCATATTGCTTTGCTGGGTGCTCACCCCATTCCTCCCAGTTCTGCTTTTACTAAGTGCCTGCAAAATAAATTACAGCAAATATTCCCTCATCAGGGCAGCGCTTCTTAATCACTATGCATTTTTGTTTGTAGATGTTAATGCACCTAAATTGTGCTAGCCAGAGACCTTGAGGTGAGTCAGAGGTACAACAGTCATTAGGAAATTTCATCTGCTGGATGATCAACCAACTTTCATTCATCCTGGTCCCTCGGATTTATGATCAAAGGAGAGTGGAATAACCAACACTTTCAGTGGTGAGTACATAGGTTAGAGAAACAGATTTAATGTGTTCTGGCTTTAGCGATGAAACCTGTGTGTGGCCATTTACAGAGTGCTGCTATATCCAGGGAATATGTGGGTGTCACATAGACCTCTCCATGTCACACTTTACCTTCCTGTGACAGGGCCCAGCTGGGCTTGGGAAGTCCAGTCAAGGAAAGGATTAACCAAGTTAAGTTCATGATGTTAATTTAAATATCCCTACTGTAAACAAAAGCTGGTGTTTATCTGTTTCCCAGCACAAAGTCAATGGGGTTTCTTGGTGCATCTTGGAAGCTCCATGCATGGAGCTGGATGTGATGGCGTTTGCTGCATACGGCTCCATGTTGGATACAAGACCCTGTCCCCAGGTATTTCTGCAAAAGCAACCGCATGTTGCCTTCCAGGCTGGTGGCCACCAGGGTCAGGGGGGCTTGTTGCCACCTCAGCTTTGTGTTGGTCCCATACGTGGGGCTGCAGCGGTGACCAGATGGCAGGGACACGAGAACTGCCCATCAGCAGATGATGAAACATCTTTTGGCATCGTGCTCACTTTTAGACAGCAGCTGGCAGAGAATGGCACATTGGCAAGTGGTCTGTGTTGGCCAGGTGGCAAATGGAACTGGTGTGACCTGCTTGTGGCTGCGTGGCTTTTCCAAGGCTCTACCACATACGACAACAAAATTCCTGTGCATTATTCTGGCTAGATATTTGAGGATAGTGGGCTGCCAGGATTCAGCTGGGCTCAGGCCAGCCTGTCCAGATCACAGTTCTTCCCTTGACACCTCTTTGTCCCCAGGAGCTGCCTTGAGAAGACTCCTGTGTCTGCTGAGTGCTTAATTTTTTAGGAAAAATATTAATTTCCAATCAGTAAGATGAACTGCCAAGGGAAATAGATATGGGAGGAAACTTCCACTACTTTTCTAAATATTTCACCAAAATCCAAGAGTTTCCAAGGAATGTTTTGGTTTTGGTTGATCAACCGAGAAATAGTCTGCCAACAATTCCTCCCAACTCTCGGTCCTGGAGACCCACCATTTACTCCTGGGCTGTGTTCATGTGCTTTTTCCCATAAATGCAATACTTTGGGGCGGGTGATTCAGCGAGTTGGATCATCCCATCAGCTTATTCTCAGGAAGCATTTTGCTTGGATCTAGACTATAAGTTTCCATCCTCACGTGGGATCTAGCGTTACCATATCTCATCTTTTCCAAATGGTTCTGTTTTTTAAAGGTTTGGCATAAAGACAGTCTGGGCTGTCCGTTAATTGACCAACATCCTGTGATATGAATGTTAACTTGCATCCTCGCTCTGCTTCTCACTTGCCTGTTGTTTTCATTCAGTTGTTATTTTTGCTTCTGCAATGTATCCAAATGTGATCTCATTAATAGTAGGGTCTTGAAGCACTTTAGTTTCAATATTTTGGCTTCAGAGTATTGTAAATAATACCTATACAGTGAAGTCAATGTACTTTCTTAGAAACAGGAGCAAAGGAGGAATCTGAAAATGCAAGTGGATGTGCACGTGCATGCCAACATGCTAATTCTTGAAGTTAGTTGAGAAAAATACCCAGGGAAATGTAAAATTGGTTATGAATAATGCACACAGTTGAAAAAGTATATTGTGCGTGTCTGGAATATTGTGCACCAGCTGGGAAAGTAGCTGTTTTCCATAATTCTGTATTTACCTTAGAATGTTGAATTATTAAACTCAAATTTCAAATTATTTGCAAGGTAATGTTTCAGAACCTGAGATAATCCTGTTGTGTGCAACCCAGTGGGACACCTGCCTTGTGAGCTACATGCACCCCTGTCCCCAGTGTCTTTATGAGTATTCAGTGGTTACTTAGGTCAGGGCAGGTCAGCACAGCCTCGCAAGCTTTCCTTGCATGCCCAGGTGCCTCAGTTTTAACGCAAGCACTCGCTGCAAGCATCAGTTCAGAGTTTTCCCCAGGCACTGCACATGGACATTTGCATGGTGTACATCACACCACTCCTCACTGCATGACCTGGATTTTAACTTTGTTGTAAAAATCTAGAGTGATCCGTCATGAGTGATGCTTAAAACCCGGCCAGGCAGCTGGCACAGTGGTGCTGCACTGGTGTCCCAGCCGAGGACCTTGTCCCTCTGCTCTGACTCTCTGGCATGTGGTCAGGTGAGGTGGATCTGAGCACGGAAGTTCATGTCACCATGGTGCTTTACGTAGATACCCTCCAATAAGAGATGAGCCCTATTATTATAGTTTATTTTTAGGCTACTTTTAGTTTAAATGAGAAAAGGTTTCAAAATTGTCATCAAATTCCAAATATCTGCATCGACTGATCCGTTCTTGAATGTATTGTCCATTGTTTGAGTTGCAACTACAGGTGAACACCCTGCGGGAAACCCAGGCATCTTTCTGTCCTCATTGGCACAATATTGTCACACGTATGTGCTTTGCAGCTGACACTTAGGATCTGAAAAGGAGAGAACTTTTCATTTAGGTCGATGGAGCCCTGTTTTTTTGGTACTGGTCTGCTCCATCCACCGGTTACCTGAGAATTACCAGTTTAATTGTAATTGCTCTTGACCACTGCAGGGAGTTTTCTGGCACATGTGCTGTTATTACAAGTGATATTTCATTTCTGGCCAAACCTCTGTTCTCTGTGGTTTCATTTTGCTGGGCTGATTTCGTACCATTCCTGCACATTTCAATCCCACCCTGTGCTTTCAGTAGAGCTGATGGCAAAACATGAGAGCAACTGCGCTTGGCTGGACCAGCATCTCCTCTCCAACAGTGTCCCAGCATGACCCAAGATGATATTTTGGTGCAGCTGAGTGGCAATTTGAATGAGAACAAGGTGTCCTGGATCTCAGCTGCTGGCAGGGCCAAGCCTGGACCTTCAGCCTGTGGCTGCTGCTGCCTGTCCATGCTGGAGCCCAGCGATTTGGGTCATCTCCTGCCTGCAGTGGGGGGTCCTGGGCAGGATACAGCTGCAGCTATTTGGGACAAAATGTGATCTTCCCTCTTGATCTTCCCCTCTGTGCAGCAGAGATGGAGTTTGCTGCTGCATTGTGCATTTTGGAAGCGAGCTCTCCTGTTATCCCACCCTGACATGAGCAATGGATCAGATAAATTGTCACATCCTGGGGACGTTTTATGAAAAATGCGCAGAGCATTGCTTAACCTTTACCTCCAAGTCCAGATAAACACTCGTACAGTGACTTTCAAGTTAAAAGAAGAACCACAGAGCTGTCCCAAATAGCAGGGTAAATGATGAATTAACAGTCCCTGTTGCCTCGTATGGATTGCCCACCGTAACTCTCCAAGTGCATTGCTTTGATATTATTCTCTCATGCATTTCAGCAACTATCTCTTGCTTCACAGGTTGGTTGTGACCATTTCACCACCAGGTTCCTTGGTTTGTGGTCCAGGCCAGAGTCACACTGCCCAGCACAGGCAACCAGCCCTGCTGTCCCTGGCTTGCAGCAAGTCACCTTCCTCCAAACCAGCACGTCTTTAAGCATCGCACCTCAAACCTTGGTGGCTCCGGGAGCTGTCTGGTAAGAAGAAGAGCAATGAGCAAACTTGTAGGGATTTTAACTGCACCCATGTTTTCATCCATCCAAGTTCATCCATCCCTTGGGCTCTGATCCTAGCTTATGGTCAGCATTTATGTCGGAAACATTGCTCTTATCTCTTCCCCCAGGGGCACAGGAATGGTGCTGCTGTAGCTGCCCTGGAGGACTCATTTTTTTGAGCTGTTATCTGTGAGGTCCATTTGCAAAACTACCTGTGGGTGTGTGTGTTGGCACAGGAATGCCATTTGTTTTAAAGGGAATTAGGCATCCCAGCTGCTTCTGGGGCTCAGGAAAGTGCAGGATAGCACATATAACCATAAATATTATAATCATGATCCTTTTTACTTTGCTGTGTGCAACATGAGACACCCAAAGGAATTAAGGCAATGACAGTGGCAACTTCTCCGCTATGAAGCAGAGCTCTCTCCAGAGCCCAGCCTGGAGGATTTTGTGCACAGCAGCAAAATGCTGTTTCTGCACCAGGTCCCAGCAATCCTGCCCTGCGCCCCCTTCCCAGGGCACCCCCGCTAATGGTATTGCTTTGTAAGGGGCTGCAGAGAAGCCCCCCCAAAATATATTGGAAACAAATATGTTGTTTTTTCCCAGTTTATGATTTTGTGGGCTTTTTTTGATCACTGATGTTAGAAACAGGTTCCTGCTTTTTCCTGAGCAGAAAAGTTGCAGCTTTATATCACAAACTCTGCAGTTTGCTCTCCCAGCAGATAATTCTGCACCTGTAAAAACACTGGTTGCTTTGTGCCTCTTTATTGTGTTTGGGGGAGAGGAGAAGAGCCCTCCTGAGCTTTCCAGGGTGAGTTTGAAGGTCAGAAGTCAGTGAGAAAAAGCAGATTTCCTTTCCCCACTAACCTCTAAGTGCCATAAAGCGTGTCCCAGACCCAAGGTGCGATGCTCAGGACTGCCACCAAATATGCAGTTATACTTCTGTGGCTGCAGCGTGTAATTACAGAGATATGTTGATGATGTTTGGAGCTGTGTGGTGGCTCAGTGCTCATTGCAAGCTCAGATTCAGAGCAGTGCTGTCAGCACCGGCTGCAGTTGTCTCTGTCCTCTGAAAGGGATTATATGTAGAATTATATTATTGTATATGTATATATTATATTTACATATAATATTCATATACAATTTGTAAATTATCTATATATTTTATGTATTATATATGTCATTATTATAATCACTATTACACATAATAATTATATTTAAAATGCATATGGGTTTGATATTGCTGTGACATGGTCATGTTCATGCTCTGTGCACAACCCTGGGCTCTACACATGAACTTGGGCTTGGATTGATCCTGTACAAAAACTAATTAATTGTTAATTAGAATATTAAAGCATTTTTCTCTTAATTGCTCATTTAAATCCAACTTGGATGGACAACAATGCAGAATCCTTCCCAGCTGGTGGCTCTATGGTACTTTGTGAGTTTATTAGTCCCCAGAGCAAAGGGATTCAGGTGCAAAAAGCTGCTAAAGGCAGTTTCCAGGCTTGGAGGAGCTGGTGTGGCAGCTTTTTGCACCTGAATCCCTTTGCCCTCTGTGAGGGCTTTATAGGATGCTGTTTGAAGAGAGTTTAGGGTATGTTTGAGCTGCTTGGCCCAGTTATTCCCGAGCTGCTCCTCCCACCTACGGTTTGAGCTCTGCAACAGCATTGCGCTCCAGCAGCAGCCTCAGCGAGAATTAGGGCTCAAATTGCAGCTGCTGCACCAAGCCAAGCCTCAAAGCGGCTTTCTGCAAGCATCCTGCCAAAAAACGTACATTCCATGGGAATTTAGGTACCCCTGTGTCCACAGGACAGCTGGGCAGCGATCTGTGCCCCCCGATTACCCTGCCGGGAATAAACTCTCACCCTGCTAATGGGAATCACAGCCGCTTGCTCATGGGATGGGGATCGTGCCAGGACACATCACCTGACGCAGCTATTAAAATCCATGGGATGGAGGCTCTACTTCCAATATCAAACATATCCATATAAAATAAAACGTATTTTATTGCCCTAGTTGGGAAGGATGGGCTATGAATATTAATAGTGATAATGGGGAGGCAGGAGACGTCTCTAAAGGCAATGGATGCCCAACTTGCTGCCTCATAAGAATTCTCCGTTTCGTTTTTGTCTTTGAAGAGAAACAATTTTTCCTTATTTTTATCTGTATTTGGTGTAATCAGATCACTCTCACCACTGAAGCTTATTTCCTGCTGTTGGGTACATTGAAGCTATTATTGAGTATTTATTTTTCCATGGGCCTCTCTGTTTCTAATTACTTTGTGCTGATGTTATGTGAATATTTTGAGTTTGTGCCTCCTTTAATACCCGCCACATGCTGGGTCTGTTTGTACACTAGTACCCTAACACATTTTTCAGATATTTCCTGCTATTATTTACCTCTTTATTTCTGATCTTACTACATTTGAGTGGATGATAAAGCTATTTTCTGATGTGGATATAGGCCAGAAGGGCAAGTGGACAGAAAGCTGACAAGACACAACGAGGACATTTGGAAGCGACTTTCACTAGTGGTGGTTAGGGTAGGTGAAATCCTGGTTTGCTTTGTGGTATTTTGGTGGTGGTTGTTTGTTTGTTTGTTTGGGGTTTTTTTTGTGTTTTTTTGGTTTGGTTTGGGTTTTTCTTTCTTTTTTTGGTGTTTGTGGTTTGTTTTGTTTTCTTTCTTTAATGGAAGTCAGTGAAAATTTTGCTGCAGTAGAAGTGACAGAAACTGATGATGCACAAATATAATATCTTTATATGCTTATACACAAATAGCTTAAGCAGCGCTGCTCTGGCAACAGCCACATCATAGCTCTTGTGCTTATAAATCTCTGTTACTTTTTCTTATTTGCTAGGCATTGAAATTTTGCATGTGTGGGAGGTCTCTCATAAACTGATTTTATTTGGAAGAGTGCAGCGAAAACACTTTTTACAAAATGAAGAGGAGAAACGATTACTGTAAAATTTAAAAGGGGTTATTTATATATACATATAAATACATAATTTTGGCTATATTAAAGCCTTTTAAGAATTATGATGCCATTACTTTCCTGAGTCCTGATCTCACAGGTGCTGTCCCTGGCCACAAAGATGCTCCCAGAGCATTTGCTCCTCCTGCATTTTGTGCTCATCCCTTCTGGAAATCCAGAAGTGCCCTGAGCATCATCTGAGACCGGAGCACGTTGCTGAGGAGCGACAGGGACCTGAACTCAGCAGCAGCCCCCGTCACCTGTTAAGTTTTCACATGGTGGGTGCATTATTTTTCCAGCAACTTCATAATCTGTTTGACGCAGGAGGAGAGCCCATCCCACCCTTGAGCTGAGCTTTTCTGGGCTATTCTCCAGCATTAAATATGGAAAATTCTGACAGTCAATCCTGGCCATTTTCAAGCTGTTTGGGATATTTTAACTTTCAAAACAAAGATGAATTAAACTGGTTATTTTACAGCAGATTCTAGCTGGGAAAAAACAATCGTCATGCCAGGTCCATGATGAAGGTACCTGGCAGCTCCTGGCGCAGCAGAGCTGCCATCGCAGTGAGCGAGACCCTGTCAGCTATCAGAGAAATGGTGACCTGTGGCTTTTAAAAAAGCTCACTTCCATCCTAATCTGGGTAAGTTGTATTAATTACCTTAAGTGAACAATAACAGGTTTGTTTCCTGCCTCCCACCTGCATTACATCTGGGCTTTTCAGCTATGAAATACATGAAATTATGAATCACAATTTTTCTGAAGCTTTGTCTGAGGTCAGCTTATTGTCTGTGTACTCCAGCTAACTTTTTCTCCACAAAACAATCAAAAAATGTACTGTAAACACTCAATTTAAATTAAAACCCTCCTATTTGTGGTTTCTTAACACACCTTGACTGATTCCACTGACCCGATAAAGCTCACATGCTCCGAAGAGCAGAGCTGGAGGGGCGGCGCTGGGTACAGACCGCAGAGCTTGGGCAGCAATACAGGGATAAAGCAAAAAATGTCTGGCTGCTAGCTAAAGAGGAAGGAAATTTTTCCTTGATTTATTAAGCACTCTAGAGCTGCACTTATTACTGTTATCAGAAATGTGGAATTTTATATTTTTCAAATGTTTTTGAGCATCAGTTAAAGGAATTCCATCCTTGCTGCAGTGAAGCTCAGTGACACAGCTCACAGGATCACTTTGGCAGTTTCCCCCCAAATACAGCTGTGTAATAACTTGCTTTCCTTGAAATGCCAGGCCTTGTTTTCTAATCTTTTGACTAACGACCATTTTTATCTGCCAGGCTCTACAACCACACACTGTAACAGGAACGATAACCAGGCAGCGCGATCCCATTAGCTCCGGTTGTGTTTGTGCTTGTTCCATTTAATCAGAGCAGTTTTGTTGTGTCAGTCCAGTGTAATGGATGTGTTGTCACATGAAAAGAAGAAAAAGCAACTCTGAAACAACAGGTGGGGATGGATTTTTGAAATACAAGTGTTAGTCATACCCTGCTTTGTTTAACTTACTCTGGCAAAGAAAGAAAACAGAGCAAAGGTTTTCAAATAGTTGCAGCTTTACTGTGAGAAACAATTTGCTTGTTCAACACAGTATTAACTACCAGCACTGCAGCTACTTTTAAAAAGCATTAACAATCATCTTTTGGATTTCCAGAAAAGTAAGGACATTACCACCTTCAATTGTTGCTTAAAAACTGTCTGTTTTTTCTTGAACAGAAGTTCCGAGGCAGCACTCTGGTGTTATCCAGTGGCAGGACTTCAGCTGTTTTAAGTTCTTTCCACAGAGGCGCATGAAGCACAACATAAAGGAGCTAGGAAATAATCCACAGCCTTGCAGCCAGTCACAGACCCCGCTCCCTCCCTTTCGCAAGCTCAGAAACAGCAAAATTAATCAAACCAACACGGCAGAGATTACACAAGTAGCTGCTGTTCCACTGCTGCTTCCTCCCGTCTCCCTTGGCCACAACTTCAGGAACAGCTGCTGAAGCAAATTGAAAAATTACAAATGAGACCCCAGGGCTTCTGACAATTCATCTTCTCTTCTCTACTTTTCATATAAATTTAGGTACCACAAGCGCTTGTCATGTGACTGACTGTTAATACATTGCTTTGTGCTTCGGCAACTCTCTAAACAATCTGTCTCAAAGGTTTGCTAGCAAAAACAATGCTGAAATAATAACAAAATCATGTAATCAGTCACTGTCACCATTAAAGCACATCTCACTGCTCCCTTTGTTTCCGCCAGGTGCCAGCAATGAAATTCATCTCTACTTCCTTTCTTGTCCATCTAATATGAACTTGGCTAATGAATCTCTGCTCATTATACTCCAATTTGACTTGTGGTTATACACAGGAGCACTATAACCAGTTAATGATTTAGATACATCACACAAAAATAAAATCTTTATTAAAATTTGTAAAGATGTTTTTAATTAATTTTTATTAAATATTATAGAATTAGTTCCTCATAAATCATTTGTGAAAATAAATTGTTTAAAAAATTAAATACTGATGTAACTGTCCTACATATGTCCTGGGCAAAGGGCTCAGCTCTTTTCTACTTGGACTTTCACTGATGCCATGTGGAACAGCCCCAATTTTTAGCAATGGAAGGAAAATTGCAAATCAAATGATTCCCGGTGCTGGCCTTTAATTAGAATTTAAGAAAAAGGATGGACAACTAACCACGCTCTGTCAGGGTACAAAATCTTTATTCACCAATAAGTTAAGTGTTCTTATAAATAGATGTTCTAGTCTTTTGTACGCTGTATTGAGTTTGAAGTGAAGCTTCAGTTATTCCTCAGACTCTGATCCTTCTTCATCTTGACTAATCTGGAAGTAGCGCAGTTCATACGTCTCCTTGTCAGACGCGACAACGCGAAGCCAGTCACGCAGATTGTTCTTCTTGAGGTACTTCTTTGTGAGGTATTTTAGGTACCTTAAAAGCAGTAATTATACATTAGAACAGTCTCATTTAACAACTCATACTGCCTGCTGTCTGCACTCCACCCAAGACAGGTCTAGCAGGGCAACACTGCATACTAAGTATATCCAGAAATAATAAAAATCATATGTAACAGAAAATAAAAGTATATTTTCATTTAAGAATTTATTATTTGATGCTTTTTGACAACATAGCACAACACCAGTAACTCTAAAGCATTGAGAAGTGGTTGTAAACCTTGGCCTAACACAACAGATATCGGTGCATCTGGATCTGTGAAATGAAGGTGGGGATGCAGGGAAGGAACCACTCCTCTAACCAGTGCACCTACCTGCCGCATGACCCAACCAACATACCAGGCAGTTTAGGGGTTCTTCCACAATGTGTACTGTATACGCATGCATTTTAATACAACCTATTTAGTGATAAAACAGTCACCCATGTCACAAATTCAGCATGACTTTTAAAAGCATCTCTTTCCCCAATAATATATTTCCAACAACCTATATAAAGCAGCTCTGTATTACTATGCTTACACTAGAGGGAGCACTAATTTGTAATCAAGTTTTCTCTTTTAAGAAGCAGTTCTTAAAAAATCTAAAAGTAGAGATTTGCTTGAATTACATTTTATTAAAGCTATGAGGGTTAGCATTAACACCTTCTTTGTACACACCGTAACTACACCATGTTCAACATGACTGTTCAAAATCCACTACCACAAATACAACAAAAGGAAACTTGTACCAACCTTTTAGAAAACTGCTTCTCCGATGTCACCGTGATCTTGTTTTTCAGACGTTCAATGTGAACGGTGTTGCCCAAATTCCCAGTTTTTCCATTGACCTTAACCTTCTCCTTTAGAAACTGTTCCTGTTTCAACATTAAAGAAATAGAACACTAGGGAAGGGCACCCTAGGTATGAACTAGGGAAGGGACCCTAGCCACAGAGCAACATTAAAATCACCATTCACTTATGTCCTCATAGCAAGTATTTACAATGCAGTAAGATTTTACAGTGTGAAATTGAAAAAAATAATCCCCGTGTTAAAACAGGATTAAATGGATTAAATATAAGCCAATTTATTAATGGACAGGTATGAACCATCTTGTCTGTAAAAGACATCTAAACTCAAGAAACTTTCAAAAAATGCCGGTAATTTAAAGCACAACTGTTGATTTTACTAGTTCAAAATGTAACACTTCAGCTTCAGTTATCGTACTGCATTAAGGCTGTTATTATATTATGCACCGTAAGAATGAGCAAAACCACGACTTACAAAATTCCCAGAATCAAAAATTCCATCTTCCACAGGATGGGTCAAGTCAAGGCAAAACTTCCAGGTTGACTTCTTAGATTTCCTGTCCTTTTGCTAAAACACCGAAAAAAACCCCAACGTTAACAACTCACACCCGACAAGCTCGTTATTACAGAGGCTGCCCCCTCTGACGAGCGCCGGCCCGGGCCGACACCGCCTGGGGAGCGGGGCCCGCTGCAGTCAGCCTGGGCCCGGGCGGCCGCCAGCCTGGCCAGGCCCGCTCGGGGAGAGGCCCTCTGGTAACGGGCGGCGGGAAGGCCGCCAGCCGCCCCGCAGCCCCTCGTCCCGCGGGACTCACCGGCGCCATGCTCCCGCCGCCGCGCTGGGTGAAAGGAAGTAGGGTCAGGCACGCCGCGCTTTTATAGCCTGCCATGACGTCACCACGCAAGCGCGCGGGGCGTGGCAGTGCAAGGCACGCTGGGAGGCCCCGCGCGCTCTCCGCCGCACAAACAGGCACCAGATGCGTCTGTAGCATGAATGAGTCACCGTTTTTATTTAACTTTATTTCCCGGTTTTTATTTCTGTCGGACAGGAACGCAAGCGTTTCTCTCGCTCTCGTACAAGTGGCAGGCCGCGCCGCGACGGCGGTGAAGCTTCTGGCTCACAGGAGGGGCCCGTGAGCAGCCCAGGCTGGGCTGGAGCCGATGGATCATCCCACAGCCCATGAGCAACACCAGCTCCCCCAGCACCCACACTTTATTATTTCTGGAGCAAAACACACATTTACATCTTTCCCCCTATCGTTTGCATGGCGTTGGAAATACAGCTCCCAAAACACGCAGTTTTGAACCATGAGAACCAGCGTTGCCCCGTGCATGCAATTTCCAGGGGTCAGCTTTTGCCGTGACCAGTAAAAGGACTCGTCGCGGTCCTTCCTCTTTCCCCTGCCTTTTGAAAACGCACCAAACAAGCTACGCTTACAATGTACAGCACAGGAGAACCGAGAAAATGGGTTTTCTGTGACACAGTGCTACATAGCAAGTATTTCTTTTTAAGCTCACAAACCAAGTTACTCTCAGATGCCAAATACCATAGGACCAGACTGCAGATGCTGGAGAGATTTCAAACACCCTCAGTGCACCGTGCTGACCTGCTGAATGCTCCACCACCCTCCCACCACACCTCCAGGGTCTATGCCTTCATTAATGACATAGTCAAAATATCCTTAACAAGGTAAATTTTTTTTCCTGAAGTTTAGTTCTACTGTAACAAACTACATTCTAAATTAATCAACCAAAACAAAAAAAAAAGCAAAAAACCAAAAAACAGTGGGATTGATTGAATTTTGAATTCTGTAAAACTGACCTGCAGTAACCATATGAGTTTGAGCTGTCAACAAATTTGACTTCTTTACAGATTATGTAAAATTACCTGTATTGTGAAATTCCAGATTGTGCACCGTTTCTGGGTACACTGTGGATTAGAAAAACCTGCAAGAGGCTTGAAAGCAGTTACATTAAAAACAATGAAACTCAGCTAACTTCTTAAAAAAAAAACAGCCCTGAGAACACGGCTCAACTAGCAAGAGCCTAGTTGAAAAACCACCATTATAAGCAAAAATTGGAAGGATCTATTGAAATCTTAAAGTATTATTTGCCAATATTTGAGGCAGGAAATTCTGCAGTCTTTCCAATTCTGTAAAGTAAGAAGAGAAACTCAATGAATTGGAGCCATAAAAAAAATGCATTATTTGGAGTGGAAATACTTTTCTTCACTTCCTAGTTTTCACAGCCTCTAAGCAACTGCATCAGTTATTAGAAGGTTATAGTTTTCTGTTTTGACACAATTTAAGCGTTATGAGAGTACTACAGAACAAGTACATCGGTAAGATTTGTTTTAAAGTAAAGCTATGAAAGGAGGATTTTGCTAAGCATTTGGTTAGGGATCTTAAAGATACGCATCTATATGGACTACTGATCACAAACAGTTTGTTGCAAACAATTCTGACAGTAAACTGAAACATCTTACTTTGGAAAAAAATGCTTTGAATATTCTAATTTAGAAGCAACTTTTAGCCTTACTGAAACTTGGAGATTATGCTTAAGACTCATGCTTATGTATTTACCTACTATGGGAAATTTCATGCATGATGAGCCAATGCTCTGCACTTCCATAGTGTTCGAAGTGCTTCACAAAAGACAACTAAGTATATAAGAGCAAAACTAATAATGAAGTACTTAATAATTTAAATCTTGCAGAACTGAAGGTTGCAATAGAAGGACATCCCTACATCCCAAGGAGGGCTCTTCCAACAAGCTGGAGATCATAAAGCCTCTCTCTTTAGATTGCTGTAGTACCTGAAAACTCCAGTCAGACCAGGACCCCACTTGTAGGAACAGGGCAAAAAACAGCTCTTGTCCCAGAGAGTTTCCAGTCTAAACAGATGCTTAGACTGTTGGCCAGTGGCATCAAATACTTGTCTTCCAACAAGGTTTTAGAGGACAGACAGGCACCTGAAAGTAGACTAAAGCACTACTAGAACAAGGACAAATCCAAGTCTTGTAGTTTTCAAGCATATTATAAGTTTTTTAATGTGGTGATAGCATTAGAACTTGCATTAGTTTGACATAGCAACCTATGACTTCCCATCTGATGTTACACAGCTCAGCTTGCTGCCAAGACCATCACCAGTGGTTTCACAGACACCTCCAAAGCCAACAAAGCCTGTCTGTTAGGTACCAGTTTGATGGAGAGGCAGAAAGGAGCATAGTGCAGAGTAGCCTGAGCTACTCAGCATGCACTTCAAAAGTATTCTTAACACATTTCAATCTCTTGCATCCACAGCTTTTTTAAAAAGGTATTTTACCATTTCAGTCAAGGTGCTCTTTATAGAGTTCACCTGCAACATGTACTGTGCTCAACAAGAGCATGTGGCAGTATCCTCCTTCTGCCAGGTGTCCCAGGTAACTGTGCTTTATTACCAGAGTATGTTTATTGCTGTCTTTATTCTCACTGTACTGCTCTCCCCATCATGAGAAGCCTATGGAAAATGCATGTTTTTGCCATCTATGTTAGACCTCCAAGATTTGCTAAGCCCTGCCACAATATGTATGAGGACAGTGCAGGACAGTTGCCATTAGCCCTTTGGGGATTAGAGAGTATATACTATTAAGCTGAAAACATTTTAAGCAGTTAACAGCAGCACGAAGCCTGAATCTTGCTGCCAATAGCATGTGAACTGTGTGTGCTGTCCAGGGCAGCATGCCATGTGTTTACCAGTTGTCCTCTGTTAGCCAACAGCCACTGAAGCTTAAGGAAAGTTCATGAAACAATTTATTGACTGTGAAAAGATGTTTGAGCCACAGGCTAGGGAAGTTTCCCACTCATGAAGAGTCACCAAGTCTTAGAATTCAAGTTGAACACCTTAAACAGGAGTAGGCTAGTTATCCTTCCATGACTAGTTCTGTGAAGCCTTGTGTTTGCATGTTAAACTACTAACTAGTTAGAGGCATGCATGTGTGTTTCAATGACTCGGAACTCCCTTGGATAGGAGCTATCTTTCATATCTACCTAGCAATTTATTGACTTTTATAGTTAAGCTATGGTTGTTCAGTATTGTCTGTCAAGTCTATATTTTGAAAATACAATAGTTTTATTTTTTTAAAAAAGAATCACATGCATTTAGTTTAGGCTCAATGCTACAGTTTGTCCCACTTTTTGAAAAACATGTAGTCCCTGTGCTACAAAAATATGGTCTGAACCTGAAGATTAAAACCTAAAGCTGGAAGCACTGCAACAGATTCCCATGGAGTTTGTCACCCTTTTATAGTTTAAGATAATAAAGGAAAGCAATTGAACTGCATTTTTCTATTTTATTTTTCAAGTCTGACAAAGGCCTCGAGTGAAAGTCTATAGCTTTAACATCCATTCTCACCTTTGTGTCCCCTTGGCCTTACTATATCTACCCAAAATTCCAACTGCCTGCCTAAACCACAGATAGGCTTTGACACCATTTTATAATTACAATAAGCCAACGAGTTGGCAAAGAAGAATACAGAGGTAATACAGTTAAGTTGCACATGGCCACTGGGGCTTGGTGAAGCCAGCTGGCGTTTTTGATCACTTGAGTTTCTTGGTCTAAAAGTTGCGATTGGCACCTACAGTTCTGCAAGAGTCCCAATCCACAAAATACTTAAGCTTAAAAAAAAAAAAAAGCTACTTTTATTGTCAGTTCTACTTATGTCAAGAAAAATACTATTTGTGCTCCAGGTCACTTTATAATCCTAGATACCTACCAGCTTATCTAAAAGCCCCTGAATACTGTATTTTGTCTGTTCATACAGACAAACACTGTTTTGCTCAAGCAAATAAAAATATATCCACTAGTAACACCTGATTGGTTTCTTAGATCCATAGTTGAAACCCACAGGAATGTTAAAATAGTTACGATTAAGGAATTAAAATCTCAGTGATTTTGAAAACTGCCAGTTAGCCTGCAACACTAATCCAGAATCCAGCACTGCTTTTTAACAATTCAAAAAAGAAATGAGGTTGCTTGTGAAGGCCAGAGCTTTGGTGACAATAAGAACCAAATTTATAGATCTGTGGTTTGTCCAGACCTGAGCACTTGCCCGAGCCTGGCGATCCTCTTTATTTGCAAGGCTTTATGGCTACAGCACATTCTTCATTCATTGCACTTATGACGGATATCTGGAAGAAAAAGATAGGTAGGTGAGCTCCAAACCATGCCAGAGGAAGCACTCTGAGAAGTTACAGACATTCAAATTTTAATAGCTATCCCCTCTGTCTCTAGAAGAAAAAGAAGAAGCCAAAGATGGCAAAATCCAGTCATTATAAGACTTTCCCACCAATTTGCTCTTCTGCTGGCAGCTTGAGGTTCAGAGGAAGACAAACAAGCTCCTGCAATAGAGCCAAAGTAGCAAATGATGTGGCGGGTGTAGCCTACAGTCTACAGAGCTCCTTGCAGACAGGTTTGCTAACACAGTAATTACTCGAGCTATGTCGCAAAGCTCTACATTTGGTCCTGCTTAACAAAGCCAGGAGGACTTTGCGGACAGCACTGACAGAATTTATCTAGACATTTGAGGGACACCTGTATTACCTCACTGTCAACTGAGCTGGGCTTCAGTGCCCTATTGAGTGCTCCAAGCCAAACATCCTGCATCTCAAAGGACCAGTTCCCATATTTCTAACCCACTCTTCACATAAAGATACAAATGATCAATATCAGAAGATTACTTTTTCATTGTATAATTAAATAGAATTAAGCATAACTCTTCTCATTAGCCCTTTACACTTACCTGCACATCTTCATTGGCATTGAATTTCCCTTCTATTTCTTTGCCAAGATCCCCTTCTGGTAACTTTAGATCCTCACGAACTTCACCGCTTTCTGTCAGCAGGGAGAGATACCCATCCTGAATCCCTATCAGCTGTGAAGAGAAGTTTTAACATCAGTGGTCAGTCACTAATAGGCAGAAGCTGAAGACAAGCAAGAGGTACAGTGAACTCTACCTGTTACATTAATTCTTTGGTACTGTGTTTTGTAACAGTTAAGAACCTAATTTTTAACAACAGTTGAGAGGACAGAGTTAGAGGCTACTGTAGCAAAAGCCAGTCTGCTATCTGGATCACCAGAACCCTGCTGGTTACTTCTTACTATGTGGGGCACTGCAAAACCCATCCTTGTGTGTCAGAAGATGTGCTCCTTCCAGGTCACTGGTTCAGCTTTTTACATCTGTGAATTCGAAACAGTAGCTAGAAAGGCGGCCACTGAACAGCACGGCTTTTGTGAAGCACATAAAGTACGTAACGGTGAACCATATACTTCTCTATCTTCATTTGTACATTGAGAAACCATTTATATTGAAGGCTCATTAACAAATTAGGGAACATCCACCAAGTCCTGGACCACTTTTGTAGCACTGTTTTCAGCCTAACTGAAAGCCTGAGGTAAGGGGAACAGCTCTTTCAACAGAGCAGTTTAGACAACCTGAAACATGTAACAGTGAACCCAAAAGGCAGCCCTAAAAATTCTGATAAACAGCAAGTATTTCAGTAGCAACAAGTACCCAAGGACATGAGAGGAGGATCACCAAGATAACATTAAGAATCTCTTGAAAGGTCTGAACCCTAAGACATGCTAGTCACACTTTATTTAAACAGCACCAGCAGTCCTGAAGAGTTGCTAACACTCTAAACTTTGGCTTTCTCAAGCAACTGCAACTTTCTGACTGATGTGGATGTATCAGCTCCTGATCAGAACGACTCCCACAACAATGGGAAGATAGCCAACTCACTATCCATGTCACAGAAGGCATTACCAAAGTTTGCCAAGTTCCCTTCATACCTATATGTCAGAGCAGAGCACAGGAGCACCAAAATTATTTGAGATCAACTAAAGCCAGCTTCCAGACAAGGAGCAAAAAGTGCTGTAGCAAGTCAGAATTGGCACCAGGTGCAGCTTAAAGCTGTCTTGTTGATTTGTCTACACTACGTAAGGGTGAAATTTTAAATGATGATATACCCTTAGATTCAAATTTACTTGAAGTGAAATCTTGATTGTCCTTTAACTAATAATAACTTGCAGCAGGGATAACCTCTCTCTAGATTCTAAAATATGCCAATACCGCAAAGAATAAAGAAGTGACCTTACAATATGAGCCAGAAAAAATGCTGTTCTGAATTACGTCTATTACCTGCCATTTCTAAAGATTGCTACTATAACGTGAGACCATTAGTGCAGTAAGGAGCTCTCCATCAGTGAGCTCTGACAGTTTTAACAACTCAGTCAATGCTACAAGTTCAGCAATGTCATGTCCAGACAGGCAAGTTTAATTAATAAAGTATGGTTGTCAGAATGAAGAGGCAAGTTTTGGGATGAAGAGGAGTTTACATGTGGTATTAGGAGTTGAAAGCCTCTCAATGTGTGGGAGGACACAGTGACTGTTAACTCACCTGGTAATCATTCCTCTTGATATTTGGAACATCCATGTTATGAGTTGATGGGCAAATATCTTCATATTTTTTGCCAGTGAAGATATCGATACCAACCAAGTGGACCTACAGGAAAGTAAAAATAACAATGGTTACTGTTCGTCCTAGAGAAGCAAGGTGCCATTGCCATCAGTGCTGAAGGTTCCATCCAGTTTTCTAAGAGATCACAAGTAATTCCAGATTCTGCCTAGACGCTTTGCTTGCGGTACAAAAGCAGCCCAAGCACTGAGAGAAGGCCTCTCATACCCTTTTACAGGACACTACAGAAACACGACACCAGAAGAAAGCTCAGTCACTGTTATCTTCCGTAGCTGCCTGCAGTTTTACAACAAACTAAAACTCAGAGAGTGCAGCTGTTAAGAGAATGCTTAAAGTTCAGGCTTTTCTGAGAAACAGAGCAGTATCGGTGACGATGTGAAGGTTAAGAAAAAATAAGAGGTGGTCATGCACAGAGATTAAAGTAACTCCCACCTCCCTTCATGTTAGTAGCAGCTGCCCCCTGCAGCCAGCACTTTTATTACCAGCTCTTGTGTCCTTCCACAACTGTTTCAGTACTTAAGAACACTGAATCAATCTAATAACACAAAACATAACCCACCAAAAACAAAGAAACAAAACACACAAGTGGAAGGAGCAAGGAAAAAAATCAGCTAGGGCTTGGTATACTCTAGGTTTGATAAATTATCATACAAGGTTGTGAAAACTTAAAACTGTAATTAGCCCATGGTTGTAACAGATCTGTTGCTAAACTCAATTATACCCACCAAAAAGCGTTGCTGAATGAATAAAAGGGGAGTCTAGCCTTGGTCCAAGCTCTGGACAGCTGCACAAACCAACTGCTCAGGCAGCAGGACTGCAGCCCCAGACAGCAGCTAAGAATGTCCCTGCTGGGACGCAGGAGGGGGAAGGTACTCCTTGCTCAATGCTGAAAAAAGGAAAGAACCAGCAAGGCCAAGCCAGCCAAACTGGGTCAGCGCAGGCTCACAGAGGTAACGATAGGCCCCTAAGCTCTTCTGGATCGTGTAGCAGAACATGGGTACTTCTAGTAAGCACTGAATCCGAGTGCTGCAATAGCAAAAGTCTGTTAGCCCGGGCAGACACAAAATTGCTGCGGTGGGTAGCGACAGCACAATCCAACCACGCCCTGGTGATTTCATCAGCCCCCCGCTTCCAGAACTTACTCTACCCCCACTACAAAAACAGCTTTTATCACTATCAGCGTTATAGCTTTTAAACAAATGGGGAGGGAAAGAAAAAATATAAAAAACGCAGAACATGTCCTCAATCCTTCCTCCTTTCCGTGACTGGCAGCCCTGGAGCTAACTCTGGGCTGGAGAGACACCCGAGACGCTGCCGCGAGAAGAGCACGGGCAGGATCCAGAACGCTGTGCCAAACGAAACGCTGCACCCTTCCCCCCGGCCAGCGGCCCTGCAGACAGCGCCGGGCCCGGAGCTGCGACACACCGGGCCCCGCGGAGCCCGCCCGGGGCCGCTCACCTTGGCGTGGCCATGCTTGCCCGTCTTGGAGGTGGACATCTCCACGATCTTGCAGGGGCGGCCCTTGAGCACCACGAAGCCGTTCTTCCGCAGCGCCGAGCACTGCATGGGGTAGGTGGAGGAGGCGCCGGCATCGCCCGTGGTGAAGTCGAGTTCGTCGGCCATGGCGGGGTCGAGATGTGGGGGGAGCTAGCGGCGGGTGCTGCACGCAAACGAGAGCGTCGGCCCGGAGCCCCGGCGGCGGGAAGGGCCGCGAAGGGGGGACGGGAGGGACCCAACCGCCTCCCCGCGGCGAGAGCAGCACGATGGCGGCGCCCCGGGGCGGGGAGGCCCAGGCCGGGCCCGCCTCGCTCCGCCACACGTGCCCGGCGGGCGGAGAGCCGCCACGTGCCGCGGCCCCCAGCCCCCCCGCCCCCGGCGGTGGCGCCCGCCCCGGCCTCACCCTCCCGTCCTCTCAGCACCGCGGCCCAACCGCCAACCGCCACCCGCGCGCAGCCTCGAGCGGCGCCGCGGCCCCTCTTACCTTGCGAGGCCGGGCGGAAAGGCCGGGCGGGGCGGGGCGGGGGCACGGCGGGACACGGCGCCGCGCACACGCGCCCGACCACTGCGGCGGCCGGCGGGAAGGGGCGGCGGGCGGCAGGGAGCGCGCGAACCGCGCCCCGCCCGGCCCCGCCCTCCCGCTTCCGCCTGTCGCCGTGCTCATTGGCCCGCGCTCCCCCCCGCCGCTCCCCCCGAGAGGGGGCGGGACCAGCCTTCTCGCGCCCTCCCCCTCCGCCTGACCACGTGCTTCCCGCGTTCGCCCACCGCGCGTGCTCGGCCCGCCTCTCCCGGCGCCTACGGAGGGCGGCTGGGCTCAGCGCGCCCTCGCGCCCGGCGCCATCGCTACCGAGGCAACCCTGGCACCCGGCACGGCGTCGGCGCCATCGCTATCGAGGCAACCCTGGCACGCCGCCCGGCGAGGGCGCGGGGCCGCTCCTTGGCCGCCAGGCGGCGCTGTGCGCCCCCACCGTCCTTCCCGCCGCCATCTTGGAGCCGGGCGTGCGCTGCCCCCAGGGGCGGTCACGTGGCGTCTTTCCGGCTGCAAAACGGGGTGTGCACAGAATGTCAGGGACCTCGGAAGATGATCCAGTCCAAGCCCCTTGCCAGAGCAGGAACACCGAGATGAGGGCACACAGGGATGTGTCCAGGCGGGCTTGAGTGTCTCCAGAGAAGGAGACTCCACAACCCCCTGGGCAGCCTGTTCCAGTGCTTTTAAACGAGTTGGAAAAGAAACGGGTGTTTCCAAAGCCCAGTGGGATAAGCAATCGGCTTGAGAGGTGTTCAACTGTCAACACGAAGCTCATTTGTCTGCCTAAAGCTTTGCCTTTCAGCATAGTCAGAAATGAGAGTGTTTTGCAGGTGCACAGTGATCGATCACGATGGGCTGAAGCTGCCGGGAAGCCATGGTGAAAGCCGCTTCTCATCAATGGGCATGAGGCTGAGGTGGCGCCGTGCCCCCCGAGCCTCGGCACCCCCTGTGCTGTGAGGTGATGGGCAACAGCCACCTGGCCTGGTAGATCCCCAACTGAACAAGGCCGCGTGGTTATTTTTGTTAAAAGCGCCGTGTCAGATGCCATAACGCCCTCAGCTTTGGGACTGCATTCACCTGCAGGCAGTTCCGAGGAGCTGCAGGTAGATGGGGCCCAGCCCTGCGCAGAGCTGTGCAGATCGCCTGCTTTAAACACCAGATAAACAGCAACACGCAGAAATCCGCTGGGGTGTGTGGCAGCGTTGTCAGAGCTGGCCTCTGCCCTCACCGCTGAGTGCTGTCCTGCCCCAGCATCCCCAGTTCGTCATCTCTATTCTGATGGGGTGGCTGCAGGAGTCTGTTTTAACTTCATGCTTTCAAGTGGTTTCAGAGAGATCTTTTATTTAATTCGTGTTAATCAGCGTGATCTGTTTGCCCGTGGTCCCAGCCGTGGTTACATAGATCCCACCACCAATTGTACAGCATGTACCCAAGGAGATCCATGCGGCTTTCATTTACACAGGGCCCCTTTGTAACGCTCCAGCCCATCAGGACAGGGGCTCATCTGTGTCACCAGGGTTTTCGGTGGACGCTGTCTCACCCAGCCTGCTCTAGAGATACACTTTACTCTCTGCAACTGCCCATTTTTCTTCTGTGTCAACTGATAAGCAGAGGCTGGGGCATTCTGTTAAGTGTTCTTACATGTGCAGTGTGTTTGTTTACCTGCAAGTGTGTGACCAGTTGCACTTGCTCTAAGGCTTTTTGTCTTCTAATAAAATACTTTGGCAGAGAACTACCAGCTGTTCTGAGCCCAAACTGGGGCAGCCTGGAGCTAAGCACTGATGATAATTCCTTCTCTCAGGTATCAGGTTATGAATTTGGTTGATTTTCCACAATTATCAGATTCATTTTGGATGACTCATTATATCTTCTGTACTGAACCACATCTTTTTGCTGAAGTGCAGATGTAAATGATGCTTATTTTTGAGACACAAAACAAATATTCCAAGGCAGCCTTTATTAGAGATTCATTTAAAAAATTGAAAATCAGCTCCATCAGTCATAGCTTGCGGGCATTGTTCTTTTGTCTGGAGCAACATTTATTTTCTAAAGTGTGTTTCTTGATAGTACTAATGTGATTATCCCACTTTTCAATACAACACTAGCAATTTATTTTCAGAGCATATTTGTAAATGCCATGGCCTTTCACTTTTAAATGTATTTATTTTTGTGCCTGTGTGTTTAGAGTGTTGCACAGCTGGATCACACACAGATCTTTTATTTCGAGCAGACTTGGTATGTGACCAAGCTTTGCTTCTCCTGTCCAAGTCTTTACATGAATTGCATCACAGAAAAGATTAGGGGTGAGAAAACTTTTGGAAGGTTTAAAGTGAGCGAGATGTATCTGTTTTCAATTATGTTCTGGAGAAATGTTTGATGCCCTGAAACACCTTGTTAAAGCCTGAACTTGACAGTAGGCATTTCAGCCAGCACTGGAGTGAACATCACACCTTGTTTCCAGCAAACCCACCAGAAGGAGGAGATGGAGACGCCAAAACTAGCCCTGGGTGCCGCCGGGCTTGTGCTGCCTCCTCGCTCCAGCTCCTGGCCTGGTGCATCACCAGCTTCTGTGAGAAATCTCTGTGGAACATCAAGGAGGGCAGCAGCGTCCCGGGACATGCAGGGGTGATGGCCGGGGTGGCCAGAGGACAGGAGAAGAGGATGCTGGAGGAAAGCCCTGCCGATTAGCGGAGAGAGGCCCAGCTACAGAGATCTATACCCAGCCTTGCTCTCCTCAACACAGGATGAGCACAGGAAAGTGGCTTATTCAGCAAGACTCGGTTTAGGTCACAAGATTAGAAGCAAGGAGTCATGAGCAAAACGGTGTAAACAGCCGTGTCCCAACTTGAGCAAGCTTCTACATTTCAGCTGCTGAGCTGTCTCACCTGGGATCCCACCAGCGTGTCCTGACTGTTGGGGGTGAGGGTTCACACTGGCTTCTGGGCAGGAGGACAAGCGAGAGGCTGGGGACGGATGACCCCCACTTCCACAGGACAGTGCTGTGCCTTGCAGACCCTCTGAGCTCCTATATATGATCCGTGTAGCAGAAAACAGATTAAAGAACCTCTGTAGTCACCTTGCCGTCGGCACCCCGCTCTCCTCCAGGCTCTGCTTTAATCCTGCCATTCATTTGCTTCCTAGGAAGAGCGAATGCAGTGCTGTGACTCACTTTGCAATTGCATCAGCCTTGAGACTGGGACTCTGGATGGTTCCTACAATTATTACGGGCTACACACCCTGGGATGCTTAAAAAATACCACAGTGCTGCCTCTGCTTGCTCTGTAGTCACCCTATTCTCTTCAGTGGTCCAGACAACAGCCCAGCCAGACAAACGTGGTGGCATGAGGTGTGTGCAGAGAGCCCATGCTGTCCGAATTACCCAGGGAATTGCCCTGGGCACACGCTGGGGATCAGAGACAAGCGGTGACAGTGCAGGGACATGAAGCTGGCAGAAACCACCTGTAACTCCCACTTGGAAAAGAGAAAACACATCATAACTCTGGCCGTTCCCTTCTCCTTGGGCTGCAGCGGTACTTGTACAGTGATATCCCACCCTCAATCTGGGGAGCCTTGATGCTTTTCATAGTCACGAGAGCTGCACTTTCTTCTGAGCAGAACATGGGACAAAAACCCAAGGTACTGCCCAAGCCTCGGGGCTGTAGTTGTACACATAGCCTGTAAAATTTAAGGACTGCTGATCTACAGCCAGGATTTATTGCTGTCTTGCTGGGGAGGAGATTCCGTCCCTTTCAGAACAGCTATTCAGGCTGTGCTTCTGGGTAAAATTTGCCAGGATTTAGTGAAACACTTGAGAACAGGCTCAGTTACCTTAAATTAAATCTCACGCTTACATGTGCTGCTGGATCCAATCCTGATGTCCTGCCTTGTAATTCCTCAGCCTCCATAGATTTCAGTGAAAGATGAGGACATCGAACATCTCAGAAAATGCGTTGTAGCTCAAAGAGCACTTGGGTTAGCATCATCCTCATCAGCCGTTTGACTTGCGAGATGGAAGGGAGCACTTCTCAGTGATGAAAAACAAGTGGAAGTGAGGCAGAAAAATCTGTGATAAATTAGCATGGAAAGTGTTAATGTGGCCAATGTCCTGAGTTTATTGGATTAGGGAAGTCAAACTAATTTTAAAATTATGCCTAGGGAGCGGGAAACTAGATATCGTTAGCCATTTACTGACACAACAAAAAAGTCTTAATGGCTGTCATCTCAGCACATTAGGAAAACACTGTCAAAGCTCTTGCTGATGAGATGCTTTCTCAGGGACTATTAATTATATTGCGTTATTAGCCAACTGCAGTATGGGAACATATTTCACATGTTAACTGAAGTGCAACGACCATTTAGCTAATAAGTATGACTCGATCTTTTAAATTTTCTTAATGATTAGCAACTTAGTAAAACTGTAACGCTGAGAGATAAAAATAGTGAAACAACAAGCTGTGTCTCACGAACAAGTTTTAACTGGAACTTGTATGTAGCAAGGATAGATAAAGTGTATGGTCCTAATTACCAGCCTGATGTGACAAGACAAAAGTAAACATATTTGCAGATATAACCAACTCGTGTGACCCCTTCCTGCATCATCATTGATGGTGAAAGTGCACTTGTGATAGTTCCGCCTTGCGTATCAGCTTCATCCTGCCACCGCAGCCCTGGTCAGGATGAGGTTGCTGCCGCTTTCGGCAGCGCTGAGCTCTGTACATCCTGTCCCACCACAACCATCAGCAGAATTGATTTGAAACATCCTGGGAGCAGCAAAACATCACCTCTAGGGGAATATACAAATAAATGAAATGATACCAGTAAAATGCATGAAGGTACCTTGTCCAGATGTGGTCCAGGAAGGTTGGAGAGGGTCCGCGGCAGGAGGTCCCAGGCTGGTAGGAGAAGATTGACTCCCTTATATGCAGCAGCTGCTTCAAGGAAGCACAACCTGAAACTTGGGGTGCGTCTTGTTAGTCCTGGCAGCAGACCAGGAAAAAATAATTAGCGTGTGAAGACTGTGAGCTCTGTGACTCCTGCTTCAAGCTACATGGTCTTTACTGCAGCTTAGCCAAAAGCTTCACTGAGGTGTGGGATAAAACAAGGAGGGAAAGCCTCATGAAGTATACACACGGCTTTCAGCTGACAACTGTTTTTACACAGTCATTTTACTTAAGTGCCTCTGAACCCCCAGACAGATTTTCTGGGAAGTTCATGGATATAATTATGGGTAATGTTAGAGTTGTGGTCTTTGTTAAACTAATGTATGTGCTACATTACAGCAATCGGGTGGGGCTTTCTGTTATTGTTCATTTCAAAACATGGAGGAAAACAAAGCCTGGCTGCTCAGAGTGTTGCTAAATAAATGACCCCTCACTGCTGAGTTACTGACAGTGTCTGACTGATGCCCCTCAGGCATTAGGACAAAACTCAGCAGAAGTGGTTTTAAACAGTCTTTCTCGTGTTAAACCACCTGTATGACCATCATGTGGCTACAGCTTGAGCCATTCTGTTTGTATGGACTGGCCAGCTCACAAGGATGGAGCTGGGACACCCAGGACCCCAGTGCCAGCACCCTCCCTGTCACCCTGTTATTGCTGTCCCATTCTGTTCCTGGAGGAAAATCTGCTTCGAGCCCCATCTCTTCTCAAATGCTTCTCCTGTCTATTGTGCCGAGAGAGCACAATAAATTTTAAGCTGCATGAGCACCCATGTGAGCAGAGGTGTGTGCTTTACAGTGGGGTTTCACAGGTGGGTGGTGGGGATGGCTGGGGAGAGGTACAGGCACCCCCCACTGGGGTTCGTCCCCCAGTGACTCTGAGGCTGTCCAGCCCTCCTGACCATGAGGATTTACCACCCACGGAGCAAATGTGCCCTGCTAGGAAAATACCTCCCATCTGGAGCTGGACTTATGTCTGAGATGTACAGAGGGAAAAAAGACAACAGTGCAAGCCAACACATGCCATAGGTGTTGTTCATTGTCACTTTTATGTAACACACATAGATAACATTGCTGAAAGCAAGAACCCATCTGTCTTTTTTTTTTCCTTTTTTTTTTTTTTTAACATTCAGAGAATCCATTTTAATATTTAACTGCCTACAGTAGACACCATAGAGAGCCTCAGAGCCTGCTGTCTCAGCTAGCCTCACCTTGGGGAGACCCATTTGCAGCATCCCAGCTCTGCTGCACTCTTCTTGGTCCTGGTTCTCACACGCCCTGCATGCCTCATGACAGTCCAAGGTCCCCCACCGCTGTAGCACATGACAGCATCGACCCAGCTGTTCTTGGGTTAAATCCCAGCAGTCACTCCAGGAAAGCCTTTGGCACAATCTTATTGCCTCAGTGCACATGCTGGGGCCAGATGCTTGTTACAGTGGACCTCATAGCGACACTTCCAGGCACTTGGAATGGACCAGAATTTGCTTTAGGGTCTTAATATCAAGAGAGTAAAGTCCACAAAGGAAAGAAGTTCAGGTACATGGAAAGTAGCATGAACCTTCCCTAAAACCAAACCCACAGCATCAGCCTGTGATCCTCCTTGGCCCATCTATTGTCATGCTTTTCATTATCCTTGATCCTCTGTTACGTTGTGGTCACTGCTGTACTGGCAGTCCTGATGACCTCGCAGTGACTGAGCAATGCTGGTGTTTCATCTCTAGATAAATAATGGGTTTGTGTTCTGAGAAAGTTGCTAGAAAGTAACCTGGTATCACAAAAAGGAACATGCAAATCTTAAAACTCAAACAGAGAGCAGGCTTTTACAATTATTCCAATGTACCCCCCAACAAAGGAAGATAAATCCTTGCAGTTTGATTTTGTCACATTAAACTACCTCAAAAAGAAGCAAAACCGAGCACAAACAAGGCTATAGAAACAACACAACCTCCTGCTTGCACGCTATCTTGGCTGAAGCACATCCAGCCAGCAAAACTCAGTGGTGCAAAGCAGGGATCAGATCAGTGGGGCACCTTCCAGTTAACAGTGCAATTCCCATTTCCCCCTGGGGTTGTCATTAATTGTTACAGTATGGGCAGCCCGAGGCCACGGCTGAAGCTGGAAGCTGGGCGTCTAAGTATGGTACAAAGGGAGGGGAAGGAGGAGCAGCGAGGGGAGGTGACCTGGCGATGGTCACACCATGGGAGAGATGGCAGCAGAACTCTCGTCTCCAGGAGTGCCTGGGCCCATTGTGTGGCCAATGATGTGCTGTGTCTTGTGCTGCAGCAGGGATAAGGAAGGGAGGAGAGGCTTCTGAGGAGGGAATAGGAGGTAAATTGGCTGAAACAAAATAAAAAAGAAATGTATATCAGCCCAGCCAGGGTTTCTAAGTTTCTCCTAAAAAAATGTTGTGCTTTGAGAAATCGTTATGAGTTGGGCATTATGCACAGAAGTGAAGTGCATCACAACCGATTCAGGCGGGATCCACCTTCTCCCTCTGCACAGGCAGTTTGCTCAGGCTGTTTTCCTTCCCACCTTGGGCACTACAAGCTGTGTGTTGGTGGCACAACTGTACTAGCACTTGGTTTCTCAAGGCATCAGATCACTCAGCAGAAGGAAGCAGTGAGCATGGGATAAAAAGGTGAAAACTTGAGGCTACAGCATCAGCGGACCCCCCTTTCCTTCATTCCAGCTGAGTGATGACCCTGCTCAATGTGTTGCTCTGCCAACTGGAAAGATCATCATCCCACCGGGCTCTTCCAGCAGGGCATGGAGACGTGTCAGATATTCCTCCTGTCTTTCCCCTAGCTCTTCCTGCAGACCAGCTGTACCGAGTATTTCAGAGTAAAATGCTAGGTTAGCACCTGCGTCTTGGAGGTGTGAGCCACAGCAGCCAGAAGGCATCCGATGGACGGGTCCTCCGGGTTTGCCAGCTGCAAGGTTTTTGTGAAAGGAGACTTTTGCCTAACATTCTTCTTCCCACAGTGCCTGAAGGAGGTCCATGCTCAGTCCCCGCTTTCTGGGTGCGTGGTGATGTCTATGCCTCCGTGCTTCCTCGCAGGTCTTCCAGCTCAGTCATGGCTTTGGCTGGGAGCTTCTTGCGGCGGAACACAGCTGCAATCTCCTCAAAGGACTTGCCTTTTGTCTCCGGGACTTTGAAGTAGGCGAACAGAAAGAAGGCTAGAAGCAGAGCTGCGAAGATCACAAACACATACGATCCACACAGATCCTGCAGTGGGGGCAGTGAAAAGAGGGGACAGCACCATCAGCACCGCAGGGATGGCTTCTCCTTCCTCCCCTGGGTGGCTGAGGTGCCCAGTGGGTTTGGGGATGGAGATCTGGGAGGCACATCCATGTCCCACTGAGCTGCTTCGGGAGCCCAGCAGTAGGGTTGTGCCAGCCATTTATTTGTAGGGTTTTAGAGGGATTTCTTACTGCTATGTACTGGAAACACATTCCCACGATGAAGTTGCAGGCCCAGTTGCAGAAGCCAGCGACGGCGATGGCGGCAGGGCGCGGGCCTTGGCTGAACAGTTCGGCCACGATGAACCAGGGGATGGGCCCGGGCCCGACTTCGAAGAAGATGACGAAGAGGAAGATGGCGACCATGCTGACATAGCTCATCCAGGCAAACTGGCTCTGCAAGAGGGTGTGCTTGGTGTTACAGTCCCAACACAGCTCTCATTAATTATCACTAATTACTTTAATTAGGCTTATTTTTCAGAAATTTCTTTCTATTCAGACAAGTGGGGACTGGACATGAATATTTAAAGCTCTATACTCTCATGGCTTGGTGTGCGGTGCCAGTGTTGCCACTTGCAGAGGTATGCTGGAGCTCACAGTTATCAGCTCAGCTGCATGTTCGAGCCCTCTCCTCGCCTGCAGCATGGCCAGGAAGAGGCAAAATAGTTTTGTCTTTAATAACCAGCGTATTAAGCAAAGGAGGCCACCCACTGTCAGGTTTTACATCTTGGGAGGGGCTTGCACCGGTGGTTTGAACTGAATTTGATGGGGGCTGGCTCCATCCTCTGCCTGTTCTGCCTCATGTTTCACAGCCTGACCCCTCTCTGGGTGTCAGAAGGAATAATTTGTCCCTTTTTTATGACAAGATGCTAGTCTAGTACCCTGCATGAAGCCAGAGAGATGCAAGTTGAGGGTTTAGGGCACATACTGTTTCACATGGAGTTATGCCCCGAGTTTTCTTAGTGGGCCTGGGATTATGGGAATAGCACAGTTGCTGTGTAAGGAGCTGAGATTGTCAGCAGGCTCAGGGAGGGGGCAGGGGACACTAGTCCTTTTTAGCAGCATTGGGGTGTCTCAGGGGCCAAAGAGTGAGCCAGAGATGGCTCCAGCTATGGCCACTTTGACCTGTCCCTTCTATAGGCAAATATTTCCTGAACTTCTTTGAGATGAAAATGCAAAGCATTCACTTTAAAGGGTGGTTTGTCTCCTCTTGTTTACAAACCATAGAGCTAAAAATAACGAGAGAAATCCTTACCAGGAGCACAAGTCCAACTGTCATGGCCACGGCACTTATTAACATGCCCATCAAACCAGCCAGGAACAGGGACCTCCTGCCCGCCTTCTCCACCAGGAAAACCTGTAGAAACATGTGCAGCACCTCAGTCTCCAGCACCACCACTCTGAGGAGGTTTGATCAGGTCTGTTAGCAATGAGCAGCCTGTTACCACCACCGCACTACATTCCTGCTCTTCTAGCTCTCATGGCAGAGGTTTATGTGCTGGCTTGAAGTATCAGAAGCTCTTCTGGTGGCTTTTAGGGAGCCAGACTGAGCAGTCACCTTGCCAAGGGCAAGGCAAAACCACAGACACTCAGAGCTCATGTATTTCCAAGCTCTCGGAATTTCCCACTGTTCTTACACATGTATTGCTGACTATGGACTTTCTCTCTCTCTTTTTTTTTTTTTTTCAGGAAGAATAAATTTACTAGGTCTGCATTAATTTGAAAGTAGCCTTCAAAATGTAGCATGATTCAAGTCACATCATGGGCCATTGGACCTTGCCTGTCCTAGGGCAGGTGTACTTGTATTGCAGCTGGAATCAGGATTTTTCCTTCAATGGCTCCCAGATTCCTTTCTCTTCCCTGGTAGCCCCAAGACTTAGATTGTTCCTTCTCAACTCCTCTTGGTGGGCTCTAGTCATCTCGTCCAACATTTGACATCTAAGTCTGTACCAATCCCTTCACCCAGTGGGGAAGGAATTGGCCTGCTCTAAGATACCTGCGCTGCCCTCTGAGGATGCCTGCTCCTTCTCTTCTACTCAAGAGAATACCTTTGGCCATCAGCTCAGCCTTTCCTGCCATTACAGCAAATGACTTATGCTTCCAGGAGACCATCTCTTTTGCTGGAGGCAGCTCACCTTCCTAACTCGTGAAGCCTCTGTGCTCCCTTCTCCCCTTGCCAAGGTCCACCCTGCTGTCAGTGCTTCTGCCTTTTGATCAGGGTCTGTCATTTATTGACAAATGCAGGTAATTTTTAAGTGCTCATGGCCAAAAGAAACAAAGAGCAAACACCCCAGGCTGCAAGTACCACAGCCTTCGGAGTGGAGATTGAATTGCAGGAGACCCTCCAAGCTGGAGAAGGAGTTCTTCCACCTGCGTGCCTCAGTGCCTCATTTCACAATAAACATCATGTTTTCTCCTCTGTATGGGTTCTGTGATGGATTTCATCTTAAGCAGGTTCACCCCAAGACTCCCTATCTCAAGCTGGACTAAGATGTTGTAGAGCTGGGTATTTGTACCTTGCAGCTAGTCCTGCTTCACGGTGGGTAGAAGTCCTTTGCTCCCTAAATCTCTCTAGAGATGTGAGGGAAATGGGCTTGGCATTTCCTGATCTTCTTCTATTAATGGCCATATTTAAAAAAAATAATTGCCTGCTGATAAGAATTGTGTTCATACTCTCAGGAGAGAGACAAACAGAGGGAAAGTCTGTGAAAAAGGAACCATCCTTTTACTGCTATAGAGCTGTGTGATTACACTGCATAGGTGCGATGAGGATAGGTGTTAGATTAATTTATGAGTGTGGAATAGCCTTTGGGTATCGCTCGTGCAGGTGCTCTGTACACAAAGAAAACAACTGGGAAGATAACAGGTAAGAGGGAGATTGTGAGCTCCTGGCTGCCCCTTCACAACCCCAATCCCTGCCTGCTCCCCCAGGGCAACAGGACCCCCAGAAATCCAGTGTCAAAGGCAAATTTGATTTTGGGGGGAAATGCTGAGTTACCAGAGCTTCCCTGAACATGGTGATGCAGTGTTCACTGATGAGGCACTTAGCAGTGCTGTTTGATAGCAACAGGCTGCATTTCAAGGCTTGATTTGTCAAACAAGACTTGCCCAGGGAATTATTTTTCCTGCGAGGTGTGCAGGGTCAGCCCTGCAAAACTGCAAATCCCAGCCCCAGCTCCAGGAGAAAATCATGTTTCAAAACCACATTGGCGCTTATGTGTTTTTGTAGTCTTGGGGGCAGAAATATTTACTTACAGAGATAACAGTGAAGACTGTGTTCACCACTCCAACGCCAATGGTTGCGTAAACTGGTTGGTCAACTCCAGCTCTCTCAAAAATGTTTGTAGAGTAGTAAAAGATCTATCAAAATACATTAGGATGAAGAATTAGGCAAAAGGGCTGGTGGAACTTTTTGTTCTCTGGAGGGAAGAGTTGCACTTGCTTGGCTGTGATGTAAAGCAATTTAATTATTATTAGTTTTTCAACTTTTAATGGCTTGTTGTAATAATCAAAGCCAAAACTTTCAAAGGAGCCTGAGGGAGTTAAAAATCCCATTGAAATTCCCCTTCTGAGCTACTGCATTTGCACATTTAAAACTATTTTCTTCCATGTAGTCCCATGTTTCATCTCGAAAGCCAGATCACCAGGACTGAGTGTGGCAGACAAATACCTTAACATGACCGAGTTTTACATGAATTTTAAAATATTCTCGCTACATTGGAATGAATCAAATTTCTCCCTTGTCTCAAAGGAAAAGGCAGTTCCTATCAGGTGGAAGTTATAGGCAGGAGGTAAGTGGGTGGCTGGCCCCATGGCTAGTGGACGGGGCAGCAGGGTTCACTTGCCATGTGGAAATGCTATTATACATTTGAAAGCCAGTGGGACAGAGGACTCAACCTTTGTAAAGTTCCCACCAGGCTTTAAAAAATTTAAGTCTTAGCCAATTTTGAAAAGGAGGCTCCATTCTTCTAGATGCAAAATGGTGATTTCTGGTATCTCAAGAGGTGCTGCAAAACCTCTTTAGCTACAAATAGCTAGAAGACAGTGATTCTGCAGTTTCTGGAGTGACCACATAATCATTAAAGAGAGAAAATTGCTGATCAACTCAGGTGTGAGGAGTGTGGATTTGCTGTGCCAGCTGTTTCCATGCTGAACCCCCCTCACACGCTTCTCCCGTTCCACCCTCCCACAGCCCAGCTCAGCGGTGGGGTCCACCTTCAGCACTGATGGTGGTGGCCAAGGAGGCTGCTGCAGTCCTGGGAAGGCCTTCTTCTCACCCCTGCATGGCTTGGACAGAGCCAGCACTGACTTTTCATGCTCAGCATGGATTTCTTTAAAGGCAAATGTTTTTGGGAGACTCACTGCGTTGATTCCTGAGAACTGCTGAGATATCTGCACCATCAGTGCCACAATGACAGCCTGCTTGTACTTGGAAGAGGTGAAGAGCTGCCTTATGGAGACTTTCTTTTCACTAGCGGCTTCTTGTTTTTCCTTTTCCATCTCAGCAATCTCTTTCATCGGGTCACAGTTTCCTCTGAGCCTTTTCAAACCTTAAGAAGAAAGATGGACATTTTAATTTCAATGGTAGATAAGGAGTAGAGTAAGGACAAGAATTTCTCTAGCCAAAACTCAGAGTAGGCCAACCACATGGGCAGTGCTGTCCTCTTGCTCTGAGGACTTGTATGGCACATCAATCCCCAGTAGTGTGTCTGCTTGGCAAGGGGCAGCAGCACATTAGTTCTGCAAAAGCTCTGAGGCACCACACTCAAGCTCCATCCCTCAGCAATGCCTATTAGTCCCATGCAAACACGTCTAAATCGTTTCTGTTGAAGAGCTAATTTATAATTGAGCAGCTCAGAGCTTATCTCCATTTCAGCTGTGTCCTACCAACAACTGCTCTTACTCCTTGCAGAGATGGCTGGAATGGAACCAGCTGGAAGATGCATAAGTGGTTGCAATAACTGCTGTGGCTTTGCTGTGTAGTTGCAAATAGCAGCAGGACCAAGACTTCAGCTGTCCCCTAGAGATGTCATTTTTACACTTAGCTGAAATCCCTTTCAAGTAAATGGGGTTTTTTGCAGGTGGCATCTGCTAGCTGCGATCTCACTGATGGAAAGGAGTAACACACTGAGGCTCACACCACCCGCAGTGATACATCAGCAAGTGTGCCTTAATCAGTGACTGTATGCAAGTGTCCAACATGCCTCCTGCCAATGTGCTGCGTGGGACGGAGGAACTATATCCAGTTACACATATGAGCCCTCAGCCAGGCTGTTCCTTCTGTGTTTGATACTATGAATAGTGTAAGAACAACTCCAAACAAACCCACAAGGTATGTCTTACTTTTTTTAGCTTCCTCCACCTTCCCCAGTTTGATGTAAAGGTATCGAGGGCTCTCGGGACACAGTAAGAGCAGGAAGAACTGCAGGAGTGCAGCCACACCAGACAGACCCAGGAGCAAGGGCCACATCTCGTCATTACCCAGGAGAAAGTCCAGTCCGAGGACCTGGAATAATTGAGGCATGTTTGAATGGCTTATTTTGCACCTTCTCGGTACATTTATGTACCAGACTGTCAGAGAGCTGGGACTCATGCCATGGTGAGAAATGCTGATGGAGATGTTGGACTCCCTGCTTCTTGACAAAGCCATTTTTGAGAACCCGAATATCAGGAGCCAGCCTGATCCTGATGAGATGTGTACAAACACTTCACAGTGGAGGGGAGAAATTGTTTGTGAAAGTACTTATTATTTCATGAGAGGTCATCTTTGTTAGGGACACCTCTGACTCAAGGTAGGAGTTTAACCCCATTAGAGCAGATTGCTTCCTACTCTCCTTCAGTTTTGGGGTTGAATAATGAATGATACCCCAGCATATCACCCCTAATCTCTGAAGTACCCCCTCTGAACTTGTATGTTTTCCGTCTTACCTGGCTGATGAGGATACCCGTGACAATGGCAAGCTGGTGCAATGTCCCCAGCGCTCCTCGAAGGGCCGTGGGAGAGACCTCACTGACATACATGGGCACGAGTCCAGAGGAGAGCCCTGCACCAAGCACAAGCGTCACCTCTTCTACACACAGCTCAGCAACCAGCAGAAACCACTTCCCAAATGGGAAATAATGATGGAACCCGTGTGCTGTGTCCCACATCCCAGCAAAACACTGGCCCAGGTTGCCCAGGGGGGTGGTGGATACCCCATCCCTGGCGACATCCCAGGGCAGGCTGGATGGGGCTCTGAGCAACCTGATCTGGGTGAAGATGTCCCTGCTCTTTGCAGGGGGTTTGGTCTAGATGAGCTTTGAAGGTCCCTTCCAACCCAAACTGTTCTATGATTTTATGATCCCACCCAGTCCCTCATGCCTGGCTGGGAACCACCTGCGCCCTGCAAAGGTGCTCAGGTATCCCCAGATTCCAAGCCCCGAACTGGGAAGCCTTTACACTTGAATGTAAGCATAGAGCAGAGATAATCTATGGAAGAAGTTATCACAGAGCAGAGAGCTTTCTTAAAACTTGACTTGAACCTTCAGAGCAGAGTACTGTAGTTACATCCCAGTAACCATGATAATGAGCTGTTACTTGTAAGCTAATTCTAATGTAATTCTTTATTATTTGCCTACTATCTTATCCTTGCTATGTACAGTGCTCCTGTACTATCTGCTAGATAGTGCTGTTGTCTAGGGAACCTGTTAAACAGCATGGCTAATAATGTGCTGTTGTAGCAGCCACCGCCAAGATCGAGCCTTGAGATACAGAGCGGCGACTTGCTCCTTTCTAGGATACATAAAATAAACTGATTTTGTGATAGAACCAACCCAAATACTTCTGGGACAGATCCTGGATTGAGAAGGACAGGCACAGGGGGAAGAGGGAAACTCCCACCTGTGAATCCCCTTCTGAACTAAAAAAAAAATATTTTAAAATAGAAAAACCTCTTAATTGCAGCCCTGGAGCAATGCAGCACCCAGCACCCCACTAAGGGACAGGTGACCTGCCCGAACTTACCGCAGTACAGCCCTGTGACAGCTCTCCCGGCGATAATGAGTATGTGAGATGGCCCGAATTTCGCCAGTCCCATGAGGAGGTTCCCAGCGATGGAGAGGACGTTCACCACCAGCATGGCTTTCACCCTGCAAGGCAGCAGCAGCACAGCTCGCTCTGGCACCTCTCTCAGCCAGAACAGCCGTTGCGACATCGAATTATAGCAATTAAGTGTCTTAATCAACATTACAGGGGAAAAAAATAATGATTGTAGGCACCGAAATATATCGGACACAGTGCAGAGTAGCTAAAAGTATATTATACATGCTGTGCCAGTGCTATTCAGCTGCCCTCCTCTCCCTTTTGCCACGGGAAGAAAGAGGAGAATTCAGAAGTTACTCAAGGCTGCTCATCAGCTGCTTGTCTGAAGTGCTAGAAGTCGCAATAAAATGTCTGATTTATAATTGAGGATTTTAATAAGCCAGACCTCTGTGATCGTTGGAACAGTATTTTGGAGTTGTTTTAGTTTGGGCTTTTTTAAAAATTACATTGGGGGAAAATAGCATGAACTGTATTTCTATTGGGAGGAAACAGTTCTGGAGAAAGAAAACAAATCAAACAAAAAGACTTGGGCTGTGGCACACGAGTCACAGCACACAAGGTTCTCTCACCTCCCCAGCCGGTCGCCGATCCACCCCACGGTGAAGGAGGAGATCATACCACCGATGGCGAACACAGAGACCGAGAGGGACCAGTACATGGTGAGGATGTGCGGGGAGCTGGCAGGGTCCTCACTGGTGTCAGCCAGGGGCACAGACGTGCCCTCAGTGCTGCCCCAGGGCTCCGTGACAGGGACAGGGACAGTGCCATCCTCCCCAGAGCCGTTGGTGGCATGTCTGTCCGGGGGAGCGATGCCCAGCACGCGCCCATAGTGGGCTTCTATCACCTATGATGGGCAAAGAGGAAAAAAAATCTATAACCACTCCCAACCCCTGCTTTTTTTGTTTGTTTTCTCTCCCAAGAAAAGCTTTTCATCACAGGGGTGAAACCTTGGGGTCCCCCACAGCTCCTGGAACCTCAGAAGGGAGGGACCACGAGGGCACAGAGCATCCCCCCCACAACCCGATCTGATGCCGCCTCCTGGTTCGGGGGTGAGCAGTGCCCAGATTCAGCACCCATGGAGAGGTGCCAGCCCTTGGTCTGGGCACAGGGACCACATTACAGGGGGGATCATGCAGAACCCCGCTCCTTTCACTGCAGGGGTGGCAGCAGCGGCGTCCTGGCCATTTTCTCACCCTGCTGCCTTATCACAGGGGCTTTGTCCTGTGGGAAACAGTGCTCACGGAACCGACAGAACTCTCCTAAGAGCTTCTGCAGGGACAAACTAGCCCTGGCTGCCCTGAAACCCTTGTCCCTTGCTGTGCATGGCTGGGGCGGCTCAGCTTACCTTCTGGGGGGCATTAATGACACCCAGGCTGTAGCCGTACTGGAAGAAGCCCAACACCGCGGTGAAGACGGAAAGGACCAGCGTTCCTGTGAGGTGCTGGGGGAAGAAGCAGAGAACAGCTTCATCCTGCTATCCTAGCGCTGCCCAAACCTGGGGGACTGCGCGCCATCCCTGTCCCAAGGGACCCTGCTCCCCGGTGGGAGCTCTGCCTGACACGGCAGCCGCAGCATCATGTCCTGCCCCGTCCCCGCGCACGGGCAGCACCACTGCTGAAGCACGACAGCTATGAAAAAATGCAGTTTTAGGCAGTGCAGTTTCAAGTATTATTTCCTTCCATCACGGTTAAAATTATCCGGTGAGTTGATGGAGCTCTTAAAAAATAGAAATCTTGAAAACAGAAAACAATCCCTCGACCCCTTTGCCCCTGCGCTCAGTACGCAGACATCAAAGAGCGATTAATTAAGGAAGGGGATTTTTTTGTTGTTGATTTTGGTCTTGGCAAGCAATAAATGCCATAGCTCAGTGCTGCGCTCCCACAGAAATTCTAGTGCAAAAATGCCACTGAGCTATGGTTACCTTCTCTGCCTGCATTTTGCTTTTCTTGTCCATCCTGCAGCTCCTCTGCTGTCCTCCCCAGAGCAGTCACTGTCCTGGGCTGTGGAGTGAGGAGGGAGCTTGGGTAGGGAAGGGGAGACACCAGGGCGGGATGGAGGCAGTGAAACTGGCTGGTGCTCCGAGAGATGGGACTATATCAACTCTGGAGTTAATGAGAAACCCAAGCTTTCCGTGCGTTATTTGGCCACCGCTCAGCTCAGAGCAGCCGCTACCAATCCCCGTATTTGGGGGGATAAACGAAACGATGGGAGACCTGCAGAGACGTAGAGTGGATCTGGGAAATTCAAGCTGAAAGGCTGATTTGGGGGCTGTTGAGCGGTCTGTGGTGTGACATGGCCAGGGACTTGGGAACATACTACAGCTTATTTTGAGATGTTCAACACCTTTCTTGGTTTCTGTGCTGGGTTTATGTGCTACATCACAAACCTCTTGCTGAATTAGCAAAAAGAAACCTTTCTAGCATATGTAGCAAGGAAACTAGAAAATGAAAAACAGTGTTTTATTTAGATAGCACTTGGCACCTGCTTTAAAACATATTTATGTGTGTATATAGCATACACAGCTAAATATATATATATATATATATACAGTTGTATACAAGTCTCTACATATGTACATATCTACATACCTGCATGCACACAGCCCCTTCAACATGTAGCTGTAACGGTAATAAACTTGTAGCTGTAATGCTGGTACACACCTGTACGTATGCATCCTGGGCATTCAGAAGAAACAGCTGTATGTGTATATGGAAATATAACAGCAAAACTACCCAGAATGTTACAATAACATAGATTTTTGTTAAAAAGCCCACAATAGCGCGAATGCGGAGCCTTTCAGCACCACCAGCTGATCACAGCACTGGCAAATATTGCTGACGTTAGCAAATACCGCCGATGCCGCCAAATATAGCCTGACTCACTCGTTAGCTGTGAACTTTGCACATCGGCAAAATCTGGTCTGCGCTGGTCTCGTTTGGGCTTTGCTGTCCTTGACATCATCCACGAGAGCAGCTGCAGGGCCAGGGTGGCTGGTGGCATCCGTAGCTGACGTGCCAAAGTCTGAATCAGCCCAGAAGATGATTAATGCTGATTAATGCCATTGCCTTCCAGATAAGTCTCTGATGAGTCCAGGCAGCCAAGTCACAGCGAGTCATTGGATGATGCTCTCAGTCAGCCAGGCTTCACATGGGCACAAAATGTACTTTCTACAGAGGAAGAGGAAAAGAAAAAAAACCAGATGAGCGTAAGACCACTAATCTTTGCACTGGTCTCCTCCAGTAAAGTAAAACTTTAACTGGAGGAGAAAAGTTCGCTGCATTAATGCAGGCCTTGGTTCCAGCCGCAGCACCCACATTCCCCTCTCTGGCTGGTGTAGCTGCAGGGGGAGGAGCACAAGGCAGAGCTTTTTGAAGTCTTCCCCCAGTATTTGTCCTGTCAGCTGAAATCTTTACTCATGGCATTTGGTTGCTTGCTGTGTATGTGGATACCCAGGCATTTACAAGCACAGTTTCTTTGCATTGCACTTAAATGCCTCCACTCCAGGGGCTGACAGGATTAGGCAGTTAACAGTTTGAATCAGAAAACAAATGAGAGCCCTGACCCAATATCCCAAACTGAAACCCTCAGGCACTGTGAAGCTCCTGGCCAGGACTGACATCCCCCTCCAGGATCCCCATCCCATTGCGGGTGCCTGGCTGAGGGAGGATGATGCTTCCCCACACCGCTCCCCAGCTCTTCCCAGCCCACCCAGAGGCAGTTTGAGGGGACAAGGGACAGATGCATACCCAAAGGAGTGAGCAGGGTGTCCTTCCCATGACTTGTAACCCGTTGTGTCCTCCTGACTGCTGCTCGCAGAGCAGATCCCTCCTTTAGTGCCAGATTCCCGGGGCAGCAGTGGGGAGATGTGGGTGAGCATTGCTTGCTTCCCGAGGAGTGGCCTAGTGACCTCCACGGAAACTTTGGATGCCAAAGGCTGGAAACCCCGTGGCTACCATCCTCCCTTGGCCAGGGCTGGTGGCAAAAGGCATGAACTGATCCCGGGGCTCTCCCGTCCCTTTCCAGCCCCTCTGATCCTCCCTGCCTGGCTGGATGTTGCCAGCCAGGCTGCGATAATCTCCAAGTCTTTGTTCCCAGGCAGTTTAAGCACACATTTAGCTCTCAGTGACACTAACAGGTTCAAGCCCCTGGGTTTTTCTGAACGGAGTCTGGGTGTACCGGGTAGCAGAGGCCAGCTCGAGCCTGGTCCTGAGGCTCATAGATGGGAAAGGTTGATGTAAATCTGTGTCCTGATGCTGTCAGTTCCCAAAGGGGCTGTCAGAGCATCATACTTTGACTGTTAGCTTTGAAAACTGGAGCACGATGTTCCTGCATCCTGCACTGGCCCCAGCTCCACCAGGATGAATGATCAGCCCGTCTATCTCTCTCATGTTTGATAGCAGGTTGTAGGACCACAGATACCAGCACAGCTCAGGAGTGATACCAACCCTTCCCATGGCTGATGAGCCTCAGCAGGCAGCAGTTAAATTATTTGGCCAATGGCAGAGAGATCAAAAGGGCCAAGGGGAGATGGCAGCTGGCCTGTGGGCACCTTCCCTGCCATCCTCATCCTCGCTGGTGGGACCCCAGCTTCACTGACCTGGAGCCTGTTTGTACTTTCTTTTGTCTGTGTTCAGATGATCTCTGAATATGTCAGAGAGTGACAAGAGCATGTGTGCTTCATGCAGCTGCATGGGACTCAGCATCCCATTTACAGCAGGCCAGCTGCACTGGTTCCTACCAATGCTGGGAAAAAAGTGACACGCAAAACTGCAGGTTACCTCAGAACAATAATTATTAATAATAATAATTTTAAAAAGGATGTTTGAAGGTGATGACAGCATTTGGTCAGCTCGGATGCTGCCCTGCACAGAGACTCTTATACATGCAGGACTTTCCTTGCCAGGGCAGACAGAGCAGCTCAGCCATTAGATTCATCTCACAGTTATCCAGGGAACATGGCATGATGCAGAGATGAAACATGCAGATGACAAACATGGGTCTGTGTGTGCATGACTGAGCACTGCTATGGGTCCAGGTGACCCCAGCCTGACGGTATCACTGCCATTCCCTGATAAAGCACTGCAGAAATAGCAGTTTCACTCTTCTGGGGACAGCAGCACACCCTGCACCCCTGGGTAGTGCTTTGGCCAGTGCCGCAGGGTTGTGTGGCTTTTCTCCAGGGCTCCCGACGAGCAGCAGCTCCAAACTGCTCCTGTAGCTTAAATGTGGAAAACAGGTAAATGCCAGGAATACCAAGCAGCATCCAGCCCCTGACCCCGGATGACTGCACCTGGTAGCATGAATCTTAATGTTTCATGATAGGCATCATTTACATTATTTACAAACGACAGTGCTTGCATTATTGCCAAGTATGTTAATCATTAACAAAGTGTAGGAACTATGTAGAATGCTACTGCCATGAAATTGCTGTGCTTATTGCCTACTATATGTTGTGTCTATTATAATTAGTGGTGTTGCTAAATGTAATGCTACGTGATAAAAGCAATGGGTTAAAGTTAATGGCCAGGCTTTGCTTTTGAACAACTGAACATGCTGTCACATTAGTGGAAATAATTTAAAGACTCCGTCAGGACATCGAGGCTTTCTCTGCCATCAGGGTAATTTGCACACCCATTTTACTGCCTTCGGGTCATTCAGAGGCAGCTTTGATGTTAAAAAAAAAAAAAAAAAAAGAGGAAAACATAAACCGAAACAAAAAGGAAAAAAGAAAATGAAGGTCCAGACCATAAGGCTGTGGCTGTCCAAGTGAGAGCAGCCTGATGAGGCACATCAGAGGCTGCCACAAAAAGAACAGTATGTGTTCATTCTGTCTCTATACTTACACAGCAGTCGCAGCAGGCAGCACGGCTGGGGACACTCATGGGAAGGGCTTCAGTCTGACAAAACACTTTTGCAAGAAAGAATTTGGTGCATTTACAGCATGATCGTAAAGATATTGTTGTGTTGGCCTTGTACCCTTCCAGCAAAACCTAGTGGCATCAAACCAGGGGAGTTTACTCACTGCTGACCTATGTGATGCTCTCATTGGCCCCAGTTTAACCGCTGCACAAACTGTTGCCTAAGCAGCAATGAACCTGCATGGACTCAGGTTGTGACAAGGAACTGCAGCTTGAGAACTCTGACCATTTCCAGCAACCAGCCCAGCCCGAGGGCTGGCACCACAGTCACCTCGAGCATCACCTTTCTGTTCCAAAATACCCAATATGATCCACTCCCAAGCCATCTCACAATTGTGAAATAGAGAAAAATGCTGTTTGATAATCATTCTGAAACAGGTTTGAAAACATTCAGTTCCCACGAGTAGCTGCTACAGCCTTACCTCAGAGCATCCTTTACCACGGGACCAGCACCCAGCACCTCCCCCATGTCCACAGTGTGCCGGGGGTGACCCCTCAGCCTCGCACCAGCTCTGGAGCTTTTCTTTGATTTACCACAGAGGGAATGCTCTTCCCTGAAGTTCATCCAATATTTCACAACTCTGTAAATCATTGAATCTGCAATGGGCTCAAGTGACTCCTGTATTCACAGCCATTAGATCTCTTTTTCCTCCTGCAACACTGCTCAGCTGAACAATTAAGTTTCCTTTCCCAGGTAAAAACTCCCAGAAACAGTGTTTTAAAAGAACTCCCAGGTTTTCTTTCTTTAAACATGAAAATTAAGTAGTTTCTGATAGTGTTGATAAGCTGCAAGTGTATTTTACTTACAACAAAAGACACGCAAAACAAAGCTAGAAGTATTTGGAGGGGAAAGCATGTCTTCATAATAATCATGGGTTGATTTTGTAGAAGAGCAGAAGTTTTCAGGTATTGATGGTGCACCATCCGGCGCTGCTGGGCAGTGTCATATGGGATGTGCCCTGTCCCCCAACACTTATCCTGCCCAGAACTGCCACTCCAGGCAAAGGGCATCAGGACTCTGAGCCCTGAAAAGCCACTTTACCTCCATGACCTGCTAACGGTTAACACCCCGAGGTTTATATATAAATATAAAAAGCATGGCTTATTGTTGAAGTTTTGTGTTTTATTGGCACTAGAAATGTGTTTGCTCTATGGTATGTCCATGTACACACTCTGTAGACAAGACTGTGTTCATATTGGGTTTTTTTTAAATGAATCTAAGATTTAAAAAAAATACATTAACCAAATACGTTATGTTTAAACACTATTCCTTTCTATTTTATCACTGCATCCAAAAACCCACATTAAAAAAATCCAAATCTGTGTATTTGTCACTTCAAAGGGGAATGAAAAAAAAAAATTAAAATTTATCAGTTTGCAACATAATAAAAAGCGCTCGGCTTTATTTTATTTATATTTTAACCATAGTGAAAATACAAAAGAGCTGGTGGCAATCAGTGTCTGTGATGTGACTTGTATGGGGTTTTAATTCCAGCATCGTGGTGTTAGGGCCGTCACTACACTCTGCAGGGTGCTCAGCCAGGTGCTGTGGGAAGGTGCCCGGTGCTGATGGATGAAGAAGGCACCAGCAAAGTGCCTCTTGCCCATGTTCCTCTGGATGATGCATCCCATCAGAGTCCCACCACAGCAATCTCTGCCGGTACCGAACGGCGACACCCTGCCCGGGGACGCTTTGGGTGAGGGTGGCCCATCCCATCCCCACCGCCCCGCAATGCCTCTTACCCTCCATAAAGATTCAAGTTTGACCAAGTCCTGTTGATTTAATCATTTTTTAATAAAGCCATCATTACTGAGTACACCAAGATTGCCAGTTAAGCTCTCTATATGTCGCTGGAGGTAACAGCGCTGTGATCGACAGCGGAATGGAAAAAAAATAAAAAATAAACCAACCAAAAAAAAACCAAACCCCAACCAAAACGAGGTAGGTTAAAACCAGCAACACAGACCTTGTTATGCGACACCCCAACACCACAGGCGGCCATGCTTGCAGCTACTGAGAAAGAAAAACCCCGGATACGCACCGAGAACGGAAATCAACTGAGCAGAGTTTATAAGGACACGATTCAACCTGAACTAAACACACACACACGGTTCGGCACAGATGTCGTCTTTCACTGTATGTTGGGTAATTCCTGGGGAGCGGAGGGGTTGGAAAATGAGTAGAGATTCTGACCCTTGGCCGAAGAAACCACACATATATATATTATTTTTGAAGCTCTTTACAAGCCCAGTCCAGCAACGTGGAGGATGGGCAGCTCGTTTTGTTGTCCCCATCCCCGCACCAGCGCCCGGCTCCGGCCTTGGGGGGACAAGCATCCACAGCCTGCGCCGGCTTCGGCATTGGGGTCCGGGACATGCGGCATCCCAGGAGCCGTCTGTGGCCACAAATCCCAGCTCGAGGGCGAGCATGGGGCTCCTCTGGCCACTCTGTCGTTCTCTCCTCCTCTGATCCCCCCGTCCCAGCCCCGGGGCAGGCGGGCACCTCCGGAGCAACAAGAAATGGCACCTCTGTCCCTATCAAGACACACCATTATGCGAAGATCCATATAGAAATATGGATTGACAGACTTGACAAAAATGGTAGCTGATTTTTATTAGTCTAAGGCTAGTAGTTTAGCCATTTAAAATCCATTTCCCAAAAGAGGGGAAAAAAACCTATTATTTTTTCTCTTCTTTAAAAATCCGTTAAGCTGTTGCTGCCAAAAGCAACATGTAAATGTTGGTGAAGGCGAAAGATTTCTAAAATTACCCAGCTATACGGTTATGGCCTTCATCGCAAAGATAAAAGGTACATTTATTGTGCTGTCTCTCACCAGATTTAATTGGTAACTTTACAACATACTATATATTTGATGCTAGCAGGCAGACAGAATTAAAAACAGACTTTTTGACACTGCTTCTTTCCCCGTTCTTACAAAGTAGAGGACAAAGAAAAAGTAAAATTAAAAAATGAAATAAAGGGAGAACTCATAACCCACTATAACACAGCTTAATCAGGAGACCTCGGGGGGGTCCAAGCGCAAAAGTCCATCCCTGCCCGCAGCCCCCGCCCTGGGGGAGCGGCGTTCCTCGGGGCTCTCCGCATCTGCCTCTACAGTGTTAGTCCACGTGTTTAATGTCCTTTAAATTAGAAATAATGCCATGGCGGTGAGTGCCAAGTGCTCCTCCGTTACCAGTTCATCATGGAGTTTCTGTTGAGGGTCATGAAAAACACTTGGCTGCTTCCTCCAGATCTCACCGATGCAAAAAATACCTGTTTGGGAGCAAAATCGCTTTATTAATTATTTTTATTATTATAAGAAAAAGTCTGTTAATATCTCAGTGAGCGAGGAAAATGGGAGCTGCTCCACACCCTGTGGTTTCCTCTACCCAAACCTCCATCCTACTCCTTTTCTCTGGTTCACAGCTAAAATTTTACACAGCCCCACTGCCCGGTTCTCAGTTTTCTGCAGACCTCGGGGGCCGGAGCCAACCCCTGCCTTAACCTGCATGTAAACACACTGATAAGACCTCCCTCGCTATCACTACCAAAGAGAGCAAGGTTTGGAATGCTTCGAAAACATCAAGTTTATCACGTTTTACTGCCACAGCACCATTTATGATGCAATAGTAAGAAGACTGCTGTCAGTGTTTTGGAGCTTGCTAAAGGTTAACCACTGCAGTCAATATCCTGCATGGGATTGCAAATGGTTTTCTTTGGAAAAGTTAGCCCTGGTATTTCAGCTGTTCCTGAAAGCGAAGCTTGGGAAGAAAATAACTTTCCTTCAACATACTCAAAGCACAGATACAATATCAGGACTATCCATGAGGAATATGCCTTTTGGTGCTTCTATCAGGATCCATTTGACCCCAAATGGAAGTCTTCAAAAATAAGTTATAATTTGCAAATACTGAACGGGACAATCTGAAACCTCTGTCCTTTTTAAAACCAAAAATTATTCAGTCTTCACATGGCTTTCATTGCTAACCATTTCTTCAGAAAGAGAAACATCTGTATTTAGTATTTCAAATCCACCAGTAATCAGTTGGTTCCCGTATTTTAGAAATATTGAGGTGGTTTTTTTTCCAATTTCCTTAGAAAAGGGGAAAAAAATCAATAGGCACAAAACAGAAGAACTGTTTAAAAAAGCCCAAAAACCAGTATAAAACCTGCAGAGCCAAGTACTCAAAAGCTAGAAAAAAGTAAACTAGCGGTATTTGGGCAACTGAAATTCAGCTTCTTGTGCAGCTTCCCATGATATGCTCAACTGCAAGGTTAGGATACATTCTTCTGCAGAGCTCCAGCCTCACTTCATGCACCAGGCAGGGCAATGCCTGACCAATGAGCAGCTGTTCAATAAACTGATTGTGGACTCAAACCTTATTTATTGCATGTTATTAAACCCTGCTCCGGGGACGGAGCGATCAGCTTGTTCACGTGTTACGCGATCGTGCTCGTTACGAAAGTAATCCCTGTTGTACGGTCCTGACTTATCTTGGTGAAACACTGTGACATGAGGAAATGCCAACAGCAGAGACAAACCTTGGCATTCAACCATCTCTTCCATGCAAATATCCTTCTTCCTTCAGCAGTTTCCCCTTCCCTCGTGCCCCGCACTCCTTGCAACTCTGGTGCTCCTACACCAGGTTCTGTCCACAGGAAAAAATGGAGCTCCATGGAGAAAAATAGTTTTAAGCTCACAAAACTAAAAATGCATCAAAAATGTTTCTGCATCAGAGCTCAACTCAGGGCGACTTACACATCCTTACTGCTAAGATTTCCCAGCTTTTGCAGAGTTTACTTGGCAGCCTCAATAGTTAACGTTCAGATGGAAGACTTGGGAGAAAGTCAACCCAAGTCAACACAGATCTCAGCTTGAGGTGGAAGAGATCTTGCAGATCTTCCCATCAGAGGCTGAGATCTGCATCCACTGCACAGAATTAATTTGGCTTATGGACACTGCTTATTAAACAGGACCTTCAGATTAATTATTAACCTCAAGATAACCCTGACTTAAAGTCTAAAAGTGGCTGTAGCTTAAAGCATGGATAAAGCTTTGAAGTGGACTCACCTTATCATTTCTTTCACACAAAAACTTTAACCTTTGAGCTCGCTTGTGCATAAATACTCCATCCAAATGTCCCGTCTCCACTGACCGGATTTCAATCGCTTTCTCTCCCCAGCCCATTATTTGATTGGAATGAATGTAGGCTGTCAAAAGGAAGTGTTTGTTAGGTGTTACGACGTGAGCTGAGCTAAATATTACGCAACAGGCAGTAAAGCTCTCATCAGCTGTTATTCAAAGCTTAAGCAGATCAATGACAGAGCTCTGGCTGATGGAGACACAGGCATGTTCCCACAGAGACAATTGTCTCTACACAGCACTTTTAATCCAGAAATTGCTCAGTAATTTAAACAGAAGAGGGATCACTTCTTCCCATTTCTGTGGGTGAGGAGCTGGGCAGTGACTTGCCTCCACAGGTCCTGGAGCTGAGCAACAGCAGAGCCAGAAGAGTAACCCAAGTGCTCTGAGCTCCACACTCAGCCCCTCTTCCACTAAACACAGTATCCCACCAGTGCATCAGCTTATATTATCTTCTACTTATCCTATACTTAAGAAGAGCCAGAGCTCAGATCTTCAGGAAGTCACTTGCTCCTATTACACAGGACCAAACTAGAAATTTTGCAATATTATCTGGCTGAGAGAAATCTTCTTTGAAAAACAAAAGCCTAAATGACTCCATCTCAACATCCTCAACTCCTGACCTTACTTGTCATTTGTATTTTATGCAGCTGAAAAGGAAGGGTTGACCTACCCACAGAAGTAGGCATTTCTCCCCACTGGAGCACCACATCTTTAGTTATCCGTCCATAGGTGTTCACATACACGCCTTCATCCTCGTAGCACACAAGCATCTCCATCCCGTCTGTTTTAGGCAGGATGACAATGGCGTGAGGAGTAATATTGCCCTGAATCTGCAGTTAAAATAAACCCTAAAAGTCAGAATTACATTGAATGGAAGAAGGGGTAGGGGGAAGGGAGCAGAACCTTAGAAATACAAACCCCCAAACCAACACGAGAACAAAACTCTCCCTTGAGATGCACTGGCTTTCAAAGATAAGCTGCTGTCAGCGGGTTTGGGAGTTTTGAGCAGCAGGTTTACTGAGATTTGGGCTAGCCTAATCCTGCAGCCCTGGCGTAGGCAAACTGCACGGCCTCAGCAGGGACAAGTAGGTGTTGGTGAGCACATCTGGGACACTGTGCAATGGGACAGTGCATGGGGCATCTGGCTCTTGGTGGGTCTATGTTGCCCATCAACCAAAACCTGGTTTCATGGTATTTTGCGCTACAGAGAGCTTTATTACTGCTCCATGTCCTTTCTGTGGGACATGGCAACCTTAAACCTGACTGCTTGGGCATGAGGACAGAATAACCTGTGCAGACAATGAACATGAAGTATGTGATACCTCCAAGTCCTCTTTAAGTGAGTATCAATGAAGATGGCACTGGAGAATGTCTTACCCATGGCAAGATGTCACCTGACTGGTCACCTTTTCTGAGCCACCAAGGGCCCATCCAAACCTTGCTGGTGACCTGCGTGTCATGCAGCAGCACTGCCCCTGTGTACTCACGTGAGATGGTATGTAGATATCATAAGAGTTCCCAGAATCTACATCAATCACATGGAAACCAGTGTGTGATCCAAAGATAACCTTGAGTCTCTGACCCTCTTCTACAGTGAGATCCACGAGCAACGGCTTGTGCTGGAGATCTGCAAAAGACTTTTATAATCCCTCCAGTGAGTATCACAGAAAACCACCAGATCCCCACAGCAGTAGCCTGATACAGTATTGAAATCATATTTGTTTGACTGTGTTTCTTACTGAATTTGTGGTTATTTATACTCCCATCTTTCTGCTCCTGTGTCAGGTGCCTCAGAGGGTGTCACCCCCTCACTCCAGCCATCCCAGCAGATAAGCGCTCACCCTTGCCAAGCTCAACTCTCTTCCCCAGAAGCCCAAGGCCAGCCTGAGGATTTGGTCTCTAAAGGAAGGTGACAGCCAGCAGGGTTCCAGGAGCAGCAACCAGCATCCTCACCAGAGCCAGGGAGGCTGGATCCCAAACCATGTTAATGCTGCTGAGCTCTCCATGTCACTCAGCCCATTTATTCTGGCTTTTGTGCAGAAAAAGCAAATGTGACCTAATATTGAATAAGCCCATTTGTGCTGGAAGGATGCAAAAGGAGATTACTCAGCAGGAATGTCTCCAGAAGGCATTGCCCTTTGTGACTTGTCTCTGCACAGAGCTTAGGATGAAAACTGCTTTAAAGTGCTAAGTACAAAATACGCATTGGCAGGTTAGAGAGGAGAAAAGTCTCACTGAGGGAAACTGAGGTAGATGAAAAGGGAAAGAAAAAGAGAGAGAAACAGTGGGTCATTCTCCTGGGCTTTCTGTCTTGAAACAGAATCCACATTGTAGAAGGGGAGACGACCTTGCAAAAGAAAAATGTAAGATAGTACCAGCCTATTTTTAGACTATATGTGAAAAATTAGATGTCAAAAACCCCACAGCCCCCCCCATCAAAAACCCAACTCAGTTTTACTCATGCGCTTTGGGTCATGTTTCTGCAAACTTCCCAAGTAAAGCCTGCCAGCATAAGCCCAACATTAACGCTTAATTGTTAGCCACGAGCAGAATGTATCCCATCTCTTCAGCCAGAATGTTTCCCATCTCCGTGCCCGCCAGGCATCCTGAGGAGCTCAGCTATGTAAGCAAGATGCTTTTCAGCTCTAGATAGTAAAGAAATCTCATGTATTTACAATGACAGAGTGTATTTTGGTTAAAAGATAAACATACCTTAAATGCCATAAACTTGTGATATGGTTTAGGAGCCCAAGCATAGATCTCTACAGCATTCTTTAAGGCAATCACCAAGAACTTGATTCTTTCATATTTCACTAAAATGAAAATAAAATTCATTTAGAAAACATTCACTTTCTTTCCAACAAGACCAAACAACTCATCTCCGGGAACAGCTTCTCAGGCTGTCTCTCTGTTGGTTCTCATTTGGTAGAGCATCCATCTCATACATATAGATGAATACCAAATTTATTTGTGGTTGTAGTCTACCCATACTATTAAGAGAAACTGTCATGTCAGATCTAAGACTAGAGAATAAAAACGCATCCCTCCAGACATTTTTTTCCAGAGAGTCCACTCACCGACTTTGTAGTGGATGCATCCCTCCAGGTCCCCGACCGTGATCCAGCCCTGCTTCTTCTCCACTTCAGGGTCGTTGTGTAAAATCCTGTTTCTCAGCCAAGAGAGATAGTACACGCGCAGCTTGTTCTTCTTTCCTGTTGGTGAACGAAATGTCTCTGTCAAAGCAGCACATGTGTGCATGGGAAATCTTGAGATTTCAGCACTTATTTTCACTTTTTCACTCAGAAGATGATTCACTCACAAGACGATAAAATTTAACTTCATTTCACAATGAAGTTGAAAATAGTAATTTAGTGTGGTTTTTTTGGTTGGGCTTTTTTCTTTTATTTTCTTTCTTTCTCTTTGGAAATAATGTATAGAAAGCAGAGCCCAGATGTCTGTCCCTCAGACTGCAGGTGGATGCTGGCAGAGCTGGGCTCTTGCTTCCCACAGGCTAGAGATGTTCTTTTTCCTATAAATCAGCGTTCACAGAAAGATGGTCGGGCACAGTGGGGTCACAACCCCAGCTCTCTTACAGCTCATGTTGTACCCAACCGCTCAACTACTTGGCTTCTTTCCTACTTTTCTCCTTCATACAACATTAATTTCACCCTGGAACCAACACACAAGCTCCTTGGTCTGCGACAGGCAGTGCTATTTGCTGAGGAGCCCAGTGCTGGGCTCTGCAGTGCTGAGGGACTGCCAAATTTCTGCACAGCTCTTGGATGGCGGTGATCTGGCTATAAACCAGACAAAGAACACCCAAACCATAAACCAGGAGTCCGTCTCCTCATGGGTTTCCACAAGTCCGGAGGTCTTGTCCTCAGAACCATCTCAGGGGCTGGTACTCCCTGGGCAGTGCTACCCCTGCCATCCTCCTACAGATGGATCCCTAAAACCACAGGGGAACTGCAGAGCAAGGGAGATGATGAAGCAGCATTTTTAAAAAGTCCTGCCTGAATAAAGGAAGCAGGAATTTGCCAGCAAATGCGGAGTGGCCAGAGAGGTGGTGGATCCCTCATCCCTGGAGACATCAAGGGCAAGCTGGACGGGACTCTAAGCAACATGATCTGGGTGAAGATGTCCCTGCTCATGGCAGGGGTTGGACTGGATGAGCTTTGAAGGTCCCTTCCAACCCAAACTATTCTATGATTAAGCAATTTTCCTAACTAGCACTTCTCCTGCTGTCCTCCGTGAGCTTTGCAGGGCAGGTATCAGCAGGAGAAGGCTCTGCCGTGGCTCCATAACCCCTGTGCTTCATGGAGATGCTCTGCATGGATAATGCTGGGTGCTTTCCTGGGAGACTGGACTACAGAACTTTTAATTTATTTTTTTTTTGCCAGAAACCATCTCATTAGCCTGATGTGAGAGCTCAGGAGCTCCTGGTTGAACACAGGACAGTGACAAACCTGTGGCCCTCATGATGCTTGGGCACCATGAGCACAGCTGTGGTCTGAGCTGGAGTCCTGAAGCTGTGGTTCGTGGCTCACTTGGCTAGAGCCAAACAGACCCACCAAAAGCCCAGCTTGCTGCCCCCTCAAGCCACGACTACCCACCTTGCTGGGCTATCTGCCTGTCTCCTGCACCTTCCCTTCCTGGCTAAAGGTGGACAGAACAGACCTGGCAGGCAATGGAAGCAAACTGCTCTTGAGGGCATTCTTGAAGATCTAACACCTTTGATTCTGCAATAAACCACCTTCAACCTTCCCTGGGAGCTCCCCTGACAGCAGAGGGCAAGTTTTGTCTGAGCTGGATCACTGAGGGCTTACATGTGAGAAGGTGAGCAATGGGGTTAGAGCACAGAAGACGTACCTGATATTGTCACAAGGACGTTAAGACCCTCGAGTACGTCCATCTGTTGAAATCGCCGTCTGTTGATGAGGTTGTAGACCTTCCCTTGCCCGCTTCGATCCAGCAGCATCAGGCCGTTTTCTGTGCCCACCAGCAGATTCACACCTGACGAGGGGAGGGCAATGGGCACTGAGAACCACGGTTGCTAACAAGGACAACACCTCAAGCTCCTCTTTGCTACCACCAAGAATGACCCATCTCAGCTAAAGCGATGATCTTCCCATCAACATGGAGGGTCACCCTTACAGCACAGGGACCTGGGGACATTAGTCTTGCCCAGGATGGAGAAAGGGACGAGAGGCAAGGGCTCGGCTTCACAATGATGTCTCCGTGTTTCATCACCAGCCACACAGTCTGGAGAGCTTTGCTGAGGGCAAAGCTTAAAGCTTACCCCATAAAGCAGCGCAGAGTATCTCTGAGTTGAAGCGCTTCTTGTACTTTCGTATCTCCGGGGTGTCGCTGTGTGGACGGATGTTGGTGGGGTTGACGTTCACCACCGAGATCTTCCGGGCTTCGTTCAGCTTGGCCTGCTCCTGTCTGAGCAGCTCGCTGGTGAACAGGGCTGGTCAGAAAACACAACAAGACAGGGACATATGATGGATTAACTCTTCCTTCACCTTTTTTTTGGGATAGGAAGACAATATTTCATTTATTTCCTGATGGGGAGTCATCACTATGTTACAAGCTACCAGTCTGGAGAGGGATCATCAGGATTCTCTCAAAGGTTAGAACCAACACCAAGCCCATCAGCAGGTGATATCCCCAAACCTCCAGCTCTGCCTACCAAGCTGACCAGCAATATTTGCTGCCCACCTGCCCACATCCACCTGTTTTCAATGACTTCTGAGCAACTGTCAGTTTTTTGGAGAAATTTCCACCTCCCAGTTCTGCCAGGAATATTTCTCCTGACTACCTGGGCAGACGAATGGGTGGATTTCTGCTGTTCCCTGTTATCTCCCAGACCTTTCTGGCGGCATTTTGCTGCTGGGGGGAGAAGGAGTTGGATGGAAATGGGAGAGCACAAGGATGCAACATGAGCAATGTGTGGACAAGAGTGAGTAAAATGTGGAAGAGGTTCAGTGGGGTTAGCCAGGCTCCACAACCTGGTTTCCACAAGGCTCTCCCCTCTCAAACTGGCCACATTGCTGCCTACCAGTGGCAGATGACTCTTCATCCTCATCTTCATCTTCATCAGTAGGCGAGGTCTGATACACTCTGGTGTCCACAAAGGGGGTGAAAGAGGCTTTGGTGCTACTTCCCATTCCATACTGGAAAATAAACAGCAAAGAGAGAGCTCAGAGCACAGAAATAACAGTAACTTTGTGTATGTGTGTACATGTAAGACTTTACAATTAGCAGACACAGAACCTGCTCCTGTGGTGCCCTTTTCGGGCTCTCTATGAACTCCACCCCCACAACTAATCAGGAAAAACATTACACTGGATTTGTGAGTGCCCATAAGCAACAGAAAATGAGAGAAAACGAGCGGGGCCCAGCTCTGCTCTCTTCCCGTGGGCAGAAGCACAGCACAGCCATGAGACCAGTTAGCGGAGCAGCCGCAGGGCCAGAGGCAAAAGTCAATGCAGGTAAAAACCGATTTGTCTGCATGTAATACACCCACAGGCAGGGAAGGCTGGGGGTGAGCTGTGTGGTGCTTTAGGAAGAGCTTTTGCAAAGGGAATGTTTAAAAATGCCTTGGATACTCAGGGTCGTCAGGAGATGGGATTCCCCACATTACTCCATCCCCCCCCGGAGTGTGGTCCTCAGCACACCTCATGCAACTTCAGTGAAGTGTTCTACATTTTCTAAAGCATTGCAGGTGGGATTGCAGAAAGAGCCATTTCTAAGCTAAAAAAACATAACCTGAAGTTATCATAAGGAATGTCACAGCCAAAACTTTGCTAAGGGAATTCAAGGAGGAACAAACCACAACATCACGTTCTTTTCTTTTTAAAGCCATTGCTTTGTTAAAGCAGAAAATGGGGCTAAGACCTTCTCTCAAGCAAAAGGAAATCCTTGACTTGGGAGCCGAAATGACATGATTTTTCCACCTCATGGAGCAGCTTATTTTTCCTACTGCAGTATTTACCCAGGGTATGTCAGACCTCTGTTAAGAGCTGCGACAGCAGCAAAACCCAAGTTATTCCACAGCAGCACTACTGCTCACACTTTTCTTCCTCGGGACACTTTCCTTCCTGGAAATAAATCTTCCTCAGCTCTCACATCACCGAGTCCCCAACTCCCAGGCTGCTCCCCGTGCCCAATGTCACCACCACAGCCTCGGTGCTGACGACTGCTTTGGGAAGCAGCCTGTGCCATGGGAAGATGTGACATAGGGAACCCCTCCACCCCAAAACATCCACACCAAAACTGGGCTGGCCTCATACCTGTCCTCTGTCGGGCCACAAAGAGACTTAGCAGCAAAAAATCATTGTGTGTGGGAGCATCCTGGTGGTTCAGACTTATCAAGGTGGCACCGAGGTGAGCCAGTATCCATGCCTCGCGCCTGCCAAAACCATGCAGCACCTCCCACTGCCCTCCCATCTCCACATCTCTGCCAGCCCACCTGTTTCCATGGAAACAGGATGTATTTCCAAAAAGTACAGGGTAACTGAGACCCAAGGAAGGAGTTAACAGCCTGCGGCAGGCAAGGCTGCAGGGACAGAGAGCACATTTACATGCACAGTACGGCTGTATTTGTGCGTGCATGTAAGATAAACTCACTACTTTGTGCTTCTTTCATATCCAAGAAAACCACCTTTTTGTTTGTGTGGGGGTTTTTTTTCCATCCCTGTGCTGGATGTGTGTTCCATAAAGCACCAACAATTCCAGGAGCGGAAACCTTAGTGTTTACAGGGATGCTTTCCAGATGAGAGCCATGTTGCTTTCTGACAAATTACAAAAAGCCCCTCATCCCAATACACTGAGCATTTATTTTCTTTGCTCAGATTCAGCTATTCTCCTAAGAAGCTGGCATTTTAATATCTTCTAAGTCCCTTATTTAAATATTAAGGCACCATCTTCCTCCAGGTCCTGTTCAACCTCCCATAAACCTCCATGGTGGCCTACAGAGACAGCATCGAGCTGCAGGCTGAGGTTGTGCTCGCTCCCTTGTTTCTGCTCACAGCACCATGAGTCACCTGGAAGCCTGCGAAATAAATTCCTAAGTTTCCACTTACACCCACTCCTAGCTCAGTCAGCACTAAAATTTCAGTTTTAGAAATGTAAAAGATCTTCTTGGTTGGTATTCTATAAATGAGTATATCTAAACCAAATCCTTGCCCGTGTTCAAGCAGTCCCAGGATGACCGTGGAAGGTGCTATGTTCAGATCAACTCTCTCATCGTCGCTTTTAAATGCAACGAGGAAACGGATAAAACCTTGAGGTCAAGTCACACAGCATATGTTCTTATGTTTTATCAATGCACAATTCCAAGTAATTCTATTTTTATACTGCTAGTAAAAGTAAACCAAGAAATGAGGACCTCATTTCTATGAAAGAGAATATGATGACAGAACTTTTGATGTATAACCAACAAAATGGAAAGAAAAAAAAAAATCAAATAAAATACCTTATTTAGCACCAAATGGGTTAATTTCTCATGGGAAAACAGGACTATGCGTCTGGTTCCCACAGCTGGCAACAGTAAGCAGGACACATCGGTCCCCTTGTCTTACGTGTCACATCTTATACTTTCTAGGACTTTTTACACCTTATACAATGTTAATATTCAATTGTGTCCCTGTAAAACAGCTACCAGGGAGAAATACTTTGCCATGACTGGAAACACACAATTTTAAACACATGCATATTTTTGCTAATTGGAAGAACTATCCAGAATTTTGTTGGCTTTGGTTTTTGCTAATCTTGAGTCACACCAAGTACCCGAGATCACACGGATGGGCCCAGTTCAAGTTAACAGCACCACTGGTTCTCGTAATTTTCTCATATTCCAAATGCCAAAAAAACCCCAGGGACTTTCACATCAGTTGGCAGCATTCAAGCCATCACCACCAAAACTCCAGCTGGTGGGCTTGAGAGAAGACCTAATGTGCATTTCTACCATCAGCCACAGACCCATATAGCAAACACCCATCAGATTCCCTCGTATTTCCCCTACACTCACCCACGTGGACCAGAAACAGAGAGAGAGAAGAGCCAAGAAAGCCAGGGAGGAAAGCAGGAAAGCCCCTTTACGGGGCAGAGATGTTAATACTTGTTTAAAGCAATGCAAAAGGAGAAAGAGGAGCCCCCCCACCACCTACTTCAGGCACCGAGTCCATGTCCTGCGCATGCGTGGAGACTCGCCCCAGGGCCTCGGTCGGTGTGCCCGCTGGCGAGTGGCTTTGCTGCACCAGGTCAGGGAGATTGATGTGACCTGCAAAGCCATTGCTGGCTGTGTGGCCAGAACGCTTTTTTTCACCAGAGGTCTGCAGAGACACAAGGCATGAGGGAGAAAGAGAAGGGGGAGGGGGGAAAAGAGGGAAAGAGAAAAAGAAGAGAAAAACAAAACAAAACAAATAAAACCCAGTCGTTAGCAGTCCCCCAGTTCCCAGAGCAAGCGCAGGAGAAGGACCCTCTCTGTTTCCTCCCCCATGCAACCTGGCAAGCAGCAAACCAACCCACCCCTTCACCAGAATACAGACAGGATTAATCACAAAGTCAGTACAGAGTAATTAGCCACATTACAGCGAGAGAAGCCTGACCACTGTCATTTTGAGACAAGGAATGTAGGGCAGATTCTGCTCTTGCCACCATGGGTGCAAACCCCATGGCCAGTTCTCCTCCCATGTGGCCTCCAGCCACATCAACAGCAGAATATGACCCCTGGATCCACGTTAGCCTGGACGGCTTTGCACAGCTCCAGCAGCGAGTAGCCTGACTGCAAATGCCAACACAGCCCCCATCGCATGTTTCCGTAACCCAAACCAGCAGTGAACAGCCGCAGCATCGGCAGAACCATCAGCATCCCGCTCTGTGCACAAGGTTCCTGGGGCTTCCCTTCCTTTTCATCCTCACCTTGTGCAAGGCAGGCGCTGGGAAGTTTCTCCCATCCCTGCTTATCATTTTGAGATATTTGCAATTTTGATGAACCCCACCTATCTGGAGCACATCAACGAGATTGCTACACAGACTTGTCCCTTTACTGGGATTAGTGGAAAACTCCCTCTGAACAGGGTCACCATGTTTCTGACCAGTCCTGACACCATTTATCTTTTGATCACTCATTACCATTACCTTCAACCACCTTGCTGTCCTACCAAAGAGTGAAAAACCCTTTGCTCAAAGACTGCTGATCTCAGTGAGTCCTCTGACCGCTACACCAGTGTCTGGGTGCAAAGAATAAGCACCCAGAACAAGGTTGCAGTTTGGGTTTCTTACTACACTCCCCCCTCCCAAAGAGGTTTCCCAGCTGCTTGTCTTGCCTGCAGCTTTTAAACCTTTCTGCATCACTGTTTTCTCACATGGTCTTGCTGGTGTGGCACGTATTTTACAGCTGCAATGCTAAACACCAAGTTCACTTCAGAAATAGCTGCCTGTTACAGTGATGACTTGTTCTCAATCGCATCACCCTCCCTGCTACAAGGATGCGCAGAGGAGCTGCCCAGGCTGCGGGACCCTACTCTGAACAGCTCCATGCCAGCAAGGGATGGGATGGGGTGGGCTGTGCATTGCTGCCCACCCCCAAAACTCCCAGAGAAAGGCAGCAAGCACACTGAGACTTCTTTTGCTAATTACTTCCTCTCTTTCAAGTTGCATTTTTTTTTTCCCTTCATATGTGAATATTTTACGTAAACGGAATTAAGAATTAAATGCTGCTCAAGTCTAGTTTACATTTGATCTAAACATGCCTCCTTTGTGACTGCTGACTCCAAACCTCCCTCCCTCCTTCTCCTCTCCCATCCACCTCCTTTACATGCTGGCAGGAGAGTGACTCCCCTGTTCTACTAACTGTCCCCTCACCAGGAGACCTGCGACCCATCTGAGTTTCCAGCAGCATCACAAGCACGTTCCAGCAACCGGGAAACCAAGAAGCACCAGGGAAGATCTTCCACAGCCAAATGAATGTGCCTCCTTCACCTCACTCCTGCAGCACCACCCATCAGGACCGCTCCCACCGGAGCTGGGGACAGGGGTGCACATCCTGCTGGGATGCCCAGTGCCCCCTGCAGCTGGCTCACAGGACAGCTGGCTGGTGGGGAGGGGGACTTGGACCTCCCCGAGCAGTACCAGCACCTGGTAAAAGCCTCCAAATGCTCCACAAACACTGCACACGTCTTGACAAAGGTTGGGAAGAAGAGGGGAAACTTTGGGCCAGGTTCCAAGTGTTTGAACGAAGTGCTGTAAATCGAAAATAACTTCTGTTGCTTGGAGCTATGGTGGGATTACGGCAGAGTCATGTGTATGGGCCACTTCCCCGCCATGCCCTGGCATTACTATTCACTGCTGTTTGTAGTTCTGAGAAACATTTGCACTTGTCACATTTGCTCCGAGTGTAAATTGTATTAATGAGAGCACTAACGAGCACAATTTACTCAGTCATTTTGTGTTCCGGACACACAGCACTGTTAGTTTTTGTGCTTACATGGGCAAAACCTCCTGAAGATGCTCCATGGAAATATTTGTTTTACAACTTACCTCCCTCACCATTAAAGTCCCTTCCCTTGAAATATTGCTAAACGTATCTGCATGGGAAGTCTCTAGCCCGTGGGTTGTCACCATTCCCAGGTTGTACGGCTCATTGTTTCCAGGAATTCCTGTTGGTCTGAGGACAGAATGGAAAAGCATTAATGATGGATAGTCCCTTCCCTGAACTAGATGAGAAATCCTCTAATACAGTATTACTTCAATAAAGGTAAGGCTTTGTATCCCATAGGAGGAAAAAATTAGAAAATATATCCACTTACATTTATGGGGAAATTATTTATGCTGTTACAAATACAGGACCAGGGTCAGGTTGATACACTACAGACAGAGCACAGAGACCAAAGAGAAGCACCTTCTTCATCCCAGGGTGCCCTACAAGGAGCACTGACAAACAGGTAACAAGGAGTTGCACTCCCATTCTACCTTATATAATTTTTTTCTACTTCAGAAAGTTGAAACAAAATAAAAAAATTACTCCCTTTATTTTCCATCTCAACATCTGAAAAAAGAGCAGTGCATGACAGCACCCAATGACAAAAGACAACAGGGGAGGGATGGAGTTCTGAGGATGTGCAGGCAGGAGTACAGGTTGGGTCCTGCAGCTTTCTGCAGGTAAAGATGTATCCCTAACCCATTATTTCACCTCGAGTTTATTTCTGTGCTCCTTTCTCAGGACAGACGCTGGAATTCATTCTCATGCATATTAGATTTTAGGACTGCCCAAGAGTGCATGTCACAGGTGGTAAGCAGCTACCGTTACTTTATTATTATGCTCTTAGCAAACCAGCTGCTTAAATATAATTCAAAACAAAACAAAAAACAAATGCTGAAATACCTCTGGATATCCCAGCCCTGCCTGTGTGCTGGGAAATGCCGACAGTGGTTATGAAGATGTTGCTGATGAGACCTTTAGAAGCCATACAGATCAGTTGCTTTCCATCAATATGAAATAATTCACTCTTTAACACATCATCCCCCTGCACTCCTACTTGTCAATGCCCAGGGGCTCATGAGAGAGCTTGGTAACGTGAAAAGCCAAATCAAGTCCACATTAATCAAGGGGGTTGCTGGTCTGACATGAGATGTGAGCACTGGGGACCCCAAGGTGAGAATGGCTTGATAGTGGATCCTCAAACATACAATTGGGCAGGCATCACCAAAGCACCCAAAACAACAGTGTCCCATAACTCTGCGGCACCTTTCACATGAGAAGCTCACACTACCTTCCTTCACTTCAACACCATCAAAGGATGTGAAAATCATAAAATCATAGAATAGTTTGGGTTGGAAGGGACCATCAAAGCTCATCTAGTCCAACCCCCTGCAATGAGCAGGGACATCTTCAACCAGATCAGGTTGCTCAGAGCCCCATGCAGCCTGGCCTGGGATGTCTACAGGGAGATATTCCCATGTACCACCTCTCTGGGAAACCTGTTCCACTGTTTCATCACCCTCAGAGCAAAGAATTTTTTCTTCAAGTCTAGAGGAAATAACACAATTATTCCAGTTTTAGAAATAAGAAAGCAGAGGCAAAGGAGGTTAATTTTGAGAACATACAGGGAGTGAATGAATGGCTGTGGTAGCCCCAAGGTCCCAAATTTCAGTGGCATCCTGCAAGAAATCCCTGGACGTGAGCAAGCAGTGGCTTGTATTGCCCCGAGAAGAGGGAGGTGAAGACAGTCATCGCAGTCTTCAGATGGAGAAAAGGTGGAGATGGAAGAGATGGAAGGAGTAAATGGTCCCCCCATTCACTGGGACACAAAATGATGGATGGGCTTATTCTGCAGCAGGAGAGACCTGGACAGAGATGGAACCAAGGTGTGGATGAAGTCAGGTGCATCCACTCTGGCCAAAAACCCACTTTGCTCATCAGCAAACAGGTCCATCACTTAGACTCTAAGTTCACTGAATGCACAGTGTAAGTAATTCACTTTTTCCCATCAAGTATCTAGTTTGAACCACAAAGAAGACCTATCCAAGTAAATTATCCCTTACAACCGTGATGCCATTTCCCAGTGCCAGCCACCAAACACCAACGTGCTTTGGATATGTCCCACACCACAGCTACTGCTCCTCCAGACCGAGACACACCACGGTTTCACAGTTTGCCCCCCAGAATGAAAGCGCTCCTTACATAAGCCGTGGGATGTCACTGACGGGCACGGTCCCATCGTGCGTCTCGTTCTCACCATCCTCCTCCTCCTCCTCACTGCTTTCCGACTCCTCGCTGGAGGAGGAATAGTCAGTCACCTTCTTCAGGGGCCGATTGGTTTCTTCGATGCGCAGCTCCCTCAACTCTTTCGCTAAGGCCGTCAGATCCTAAAGGGGATGGGGGCAACAAAACAATAAAGTGACGGCTATTATATTTAAAGCAAGGAGAATGTCATGTACATCTCTTCAAAAGCCAATGCTAGCAGCACGAGCAACGAGAAATAGCTTTACAGAGTTGTTACAAACATGAGACGGACGTAAGACAATGTTTGTAGCATGTAGCATTTATTAAACAAAACAAAACTGATTTACGCTCACTGAAAAAAATAGCCAACCTCTTCTTTTTCTGTTTGGAACGTGTATGTGCATATATATACACACACTTATATGTATATACACGACAAAATTGTATTTGTTGGAAAAGGTGAAGTTCAGTCACCATCATAGTAAACTGGAAAACAACGTCATTTCAAAGATTGGCTCGGAGAATTTCTCCTGCAGGGTTTTCTCTTCTTTCAAACTCCTCAAAGAAGACCCTGTAATTGTATTTATTCTGTAATAAATGCATTTGGGAAGGAAGCAATGACAGCATCTCCCATGGAGTGGTGCAATCCCCACACCAAGAGCTGCTTCCGTGGTGAGTCTTGGCTGCCAAGAGGCGTGAGGAGCACAAGGAAAAGCGCCCAGCTCAAAAAATAAAATAAAATTAAAAAAAAAAATCCCTCAGCGGGACCCATTAAGCTCTTTATGTGAAATGTGGCAGCCTACAAGCTAATGGGGAAACAAAATAAATAAATAAATAAAAAATCTTTGAAACAAGAAAAACAAGATAGGAGCAGTCTCAAAGCCTAGTAGTAATTTTTCAGTTTACCATGACTTTGATGAGGTCTCAGACCCGACAGTCATATAAAATAGACACTGCTATTTCAAAACAAGGAACATGGCAGGCACCGTGTAGAAAAGAGACTTTTTGTTATCTTACATGCTTTTATAGCAATGCAGGGGGAAGCAGTAGGGCAGAAAAGCATGAGAGCTCGAATTAGAATGGGTTAGAGAACTCTGTCGCACAACACATGCACATGACGAACAAAGCATCGCAATTGTCAGTCTTACCATTTCTCCCTATATTAGTGACCGAGGTAGGCATCAGTGCATTCGGTCAGAGATAAAGGATTAGGGAGAAAGAAACTCATTGAAAAAAGACTAAATTCCACAATTGTCTTACGGCCATACTCTCATTCACTGCATTTCCAGTTTACCGTTCCAGCAGGGCGACTACGGCAATATTAATTACGGTTGCAAAGGGAGCTCTTAAAAATCTATCCTGTTGACACGTGAAGAAAACGATGGAAAACCTCTACAGCTGAGATGTAAACTCAGTTTATTTTTCAATTGTGAAGCAGGAATATTTTGCAAGCAGTTTGTAACTCTGGTGATTGGTGACCCACACCTCCCGGCAGGCTCCCATCAGTGACAGCCCCACATTCTGCTCTCAGGTCTGCCCTATTTTTTAAAATACAGGATCGATTCCTGCTTCCCAGCAGGAATATCCTGTGATGGGTATTATATATCCCTCTCCAAACACCCTCTGTATTTTTAGAAAAAGGTTCTTTATCATGGTTAAAGAGAGAATATGGTACCTAAAGAGCTTATTTTCAATGTCAACATGTTCAGGACTGAAATACAGTCAAATTTGCAGTCACGACAACTAATTATTTTAATTAACACTGTAGCAGCTACTATGATAAGATTGTTTCTTAAATAAGAATCAGTGAAAATTACAGCAGCTTAACAATGCTTTCCATTTAGAGTATAAAATTCGCTCTTTATTGAGCACTTGCCTTTGAGTTGGATTAAAGCATTCTCAACTTTAAAAAGGACTTTAGGACTGTGTAAAAGCCTCTTAAAATTGCAGCTGAAATTCCTGCAGTGCAGGACTAGCCATAAATCCTTCCTCATCACAGTGATGGACTAGGAAAATTACTTCTTTTTTGCACCTTCCAATGTAATGTGTTTCAAGTCACCCTATCAGCCTTCTTTGGCCATTACTGTAAGACAGTCAAGTATTTTAAAAATCTGCTTAATTGGTTTTTAATAACAAATTTAGAAGTTATAATACCGATAATAGTCCCAGACAATATCATCAGATAACTCATATTTCCTAGTTAAAGCTTTGCCTCAGGATGGTTAATTCTTTGATGCTACCATTTTCTCTAAGTAATGAGCACTTTGTAGGATTAAACAGCTTCACTGAGTTGCTCTTGGACCAAAACCAACCCAACAACTAGAAAGAAAGTGCTCTGTAGTTCGACATGTGTTTGAAATGTTAGTATTGAGGGTGACACAGTACACAAGTTAGCAGCATTAGTGGTCTTTAATTACTTTTAATTACGATGACTTGTTTAAATTTAATACTTGCTGAAATCAAGTCAGACTGGTTTCCAACATCACATAGCTCATTGCACTTGAATTTAGCACACACACTGCCTCTTTTTAGACACTGATTTATGTGCTTTTTTCTTAACAAAGCACCTCATTAAACAAAACGCATTGCTCATGTTTTATCCAAGAGAACAAGTTAACTAACCAGCAAATCTTTCTTCTTTCGTATTTTCTATTTTTAGAGGAAAAAAGCTGCGGGAAAGGCTGCTGAAACTGGCGCTTTCCATTACAGACCAGTATCAGCAGTGTGTGCATAGCGATGCACATGTGAGGCAAGTTAAACGCTAAATCAGGAATGTTTGGTCTTTTCCCATGAACATTTAAACATTCACCATCGTCAGATATACACACATTTAAAATATTACCATATAGTGAAAACAGGTGTAATTGGGAACTCTTATTTTTTAAGAGGAAGGGCAAAGACCAGCATTGTTCATCAACATCTAAACTAGCTCAGCTGACTCTGGTTTTACAGCTAATGGTCTGGTCCATGGAGAAAAGGAAACTGAGGGGAGACCTCGCTCTCTACAACTACCTGAAAGGAGGTTGTAGCATGCAGGGTGTTGGTCTCTTCTCCCAAGTAACAAGTGATAGGACAAGAGGAAATGGCCTCAAGTTGCACCAGGGGAGGTTTAGATTGGATATTACAAAAAATCTCTTCACAGAACGGGTTGTGAAGCAGTGGAACAGGCTGCCCACTGAAGTGGTGGAGTCACCATCCATGGAAGTGTTTAAAAGACGTGTAGATGAGGTTCTTAAGGTTATGGTTTAGAGGTGGACTTGGCGGTGTTGGGTTAACAGTTGGACTCTACCATCTTAAAGGTCTTTTCCAACCAAAATGATTCTGTGAGAATGAATAAGTTACTATATTCCACTGCTCTGTTTTCCTTTATTTGCAAAGTTCCTTAATTCAAATTAGCCTTAAATTGCATTTCAAACGTAACTCAATGGCCCCACTGAAATCAGCAGGCAGCGGGGGCTGCATCTGAGAGCAGAACGTGGTGAGTGGCGCAGGCTGCCCCAACCACCTCCACCAGCACCAGAAACCTCCATTTTTGCTCTTTCTGTTTCAAATATGCCCAACAACAGCAGCACCATTTGCTCAGCGTGTGAACATTGGTTGGGGTGCTCCTTGCCACAGCCTCCATGCAAGTGGTCTGGCCAGTGGGTTTCAGAAGAACCCACTGGCATCGCCGCTCCCCTCCCCGCAGGCAGGCTCCCGACGCCGAAACGTGATCGTTCACTTTCCCATCCGACCCGAGATTGTATCACCACCTTTTCAATGTCAGCACCAAGAAAAACAGTTTGATATTAAGCGCTAACTAGTCAACCTTGCATAGGCATGACCCACTGAGAAAAGATATCACTAACCTCATCTATAGCTTTCTTATAGCTCTGTGGGTAAAGGAAGAATAATCAGCATCAGAGGAAACAGATCGGGACAGGAAAAAGCCAGAGGAAGGGCAAGCAGGTTAGAAATAAAATTAGAATTGTTAGCTCAACGCTGTGGAGTGTAGAGAAAAAAAACATCATCAACAAAACATTAATACACATTAAAGAAGAGAAGCAGTGGAAATTAATTGCGTTATTAGACCAACTCTACAGTTTTAAAGTACAAATGTCAACAGCATTAAACCAGGAGGAAACATTTCGGGTGAGATTTTGCTCGGAATAATAAAACAGGAGTGTGCAGAGACCACTACCAGGTTTGGTTTTAAGCTGGGAAGGCTGTCGGGGGCCGGTGGCCCAGCTTCCCCGAGCAGAGCATCCCTCCATCGGGCTGCTGCGGGGTGACATGCAGCGCGGAACACAACAATGTGCCGTCAGCAACCACTGCGCCCAAGCTAGCAAAGCCCTTAAGCATCTGCTTCACGTGAAAACACAGGCTTAAGTGCTTTCCCCTAGACTTGGGCGCTCCTGATAAAAACTCATGCATTCTCTTAAGCATCCAAATCTCCCACAGGCTTTCGCTGTATCATCGCTTTCCAGCCTTTTTGCTGGAGCAGCAGCAGTACTAGCCTCTTTTTTGGGGTCCCCACAGTTGTGCTACCGCCCCAAAGGGAAACATGGCCAAGCCGGCTGGTAACGTTCCCACAGGAAATGGTTTCAGACTCACAGCGGGTCGGCTGGGTCGCGTCACGTCCCTGTTGTCCTCCTGCTTTACCTTGCTGGGCTCATGGGTCAGCACAGGGGACCCTTCTGGCTTGGCGTTACCTGGGTGAAAGGCAAGCAGAGACGGGGGGAGTTAAAATGCTGCCGAAAGCTGTTGCTGCATGCTGTCACCCAGCACGGGTGGGCATGGGGGGCTTCATCATCCCCTCCACCTCCCTTGTGCCAGAACCCTGGCAGCCCTTTTCCCAGCTCTTAGGACAAAAAAAAATGGCTTCAAGTTATGCGAGGTCTAGATTGGATATTAGGAAAAATGTTTTAACAGAAAGGGTTGTCAGGCATTGGAACAGGCTGCCCAGGGAAGTGGTGGAGTCACCATCCCTGGAGGTGTTTAGAAGACATGTAGATGAGGTTCTTAGGGACATAGTTTAGTGCTAGAGTTAGATTATGGTTGGACTCAATGACCTTGATATGATTCTATTTGCCCAGGAAATGCAGGAAGATGGTGGTGAAAGCAGACAAGGACACCCCTGGTGCAGGACTGGATGTCCTGTAAATAGGTCATTTTTGTTCAAACTAATGAAGTTTCACTACGTTTTGCTTCTGTTGTGTCAAAAACGCCTCCCGTTCCTCCTCTCTGCTTGGCTATCTGGAGTGCCTCTCCATAGAGCAACAGAAGCCGTAATCCAGCCCAGCCTCCACAGCCAGCCCTCTCGCAGTGTGACTGCCCTTTTTTCTACTAAAGAAACAAATTCACTCTGCACAAGAACAGAGCATGTGATAAATTAAAAGCTCTGCAGCATCTGACATTGCTAGGACAGCATTTGTCACAGGGCTCCTCATTAGTAAAAACAAAACCAAACCAAATAGGACAATTGTCGACAAACTTCTTTTATTGACTACCTAAGGAAGTGATGATTTCAACAACAGACACGTCATTTTACAGCCAAGTCATAAAAAATTCAAAGCATGGAGGCAGCGCTTGTTTTAATGCACTTCAGCCCTGGGGATTTATACTGCAAGGCTGTGCCAGAAATGCAGATATATGGGCTGTATGTGCTTTAGCATCTCCTACTGTGATTAAATGGAGGAATGGAGTATCTTTAAGAGCGGCTGTAAGATAAGAGGGAACAATTTGGCTAGAAACATAAACCTAGTGCAAGTGAGGCTGCCTGGTGAAAGCATTTTAGAGAAAGCTTCTTACAGGCTAATTCACTCCTCTGCTCCCATCTCAGGCTTTGCACAGAGCTGGAGCTCACAAACAAACAAAAAAAAAAGGAAAAAAAGGAGGAAAAAAAAAGAGATACCCACTCAAAGTGAAACACAATCCCAAAGATACAGAAGTGAGCTTTGGCCAATGAAGAGAAGCACCATGCTGGGATTCTATCTTTTTTTATTTTAACTCTACAGCATAACTCCCATCTCCTTCTGTATAAGTTACTTGGCACTGCGATGCTTGAGCGGAGTAGGGGAGCAGCGGGTGCTGCCGTGGGCATCCTACATCAGCATCCAGGCAAGAGGAAGCACTGGCATCTCTCTTTGCCAGGATGCCAGTTGGTCACAGAAGGACATAAAAATTATGAATCCTCTGATTTTTAAATTTTTTTAAAAAAACGGAGATCATGAGATAAATGATACAAGATACATGAAATCACAGACCTCTCGCCCATCCTGCTAATTAGACAAGCCTCTGAAAGCAGATCTGGTGCTAAGGGATGTTGTCACGAAGCAACCACTCACCTCTGACTCTGTTGCGCTCGCTGGAGCCAGCCTGGGAGCCGGGCTGGGACCCACCCTGGGAGCTGGGCTGGGAGCTGGGAGTGCTGGAGCTGGAGGAGCTGCCGCTGCTGGTCCTCTGCAGCGGGCTCTCCACGATGGGCTCTGTCCTCCGCAGGTCCGGGTTGCTGTGGGAGCACAAACCAGAGGAGCACCCTCAGATGGTGCTGCAGGCACCTCCGGGGCTTCAGAGCCTTCCCACCCTGAGCGCGACAGCTGGAAGGGGAGAGGACACCTCTTCTGTAGGAGAAGACAGAGCTGAGGTCTTTTCTCCTGCAGGTATTGAGCCTGAAAACCCACTGAAACCCATGGGAGCTGAATCAGGCACTCAACATCTTTATGGAGGTGGATCACAACTGTGATAAAAAGACTCGGCTAGAGCAGCTTTCTACTCTTATTTGGCCAAACTTCGCAAAAATATAAAAGATTCTTTGCTCAGAATTCCCTTTCAGACAGTAGATGGGCAACACTGGAGTTATTTGAATTAACCACCAATATGCATCATGAAAGCAGGAATTCGCAAATCAACATTAGACAGAGAAAGAAATATTTCAGTGACAAAAGGATCTCAAGTTCGCAACAAGGCTGCCGATTACTCTTGCCACTTCATCACACTTCCCAGTTTTCATGGCTCCAGTTCAAACTTGCATCAGATATCTGCTTTCCTTCCTTGATTTCTCTCACCCTTGTGAACATACATAAATCTAGAATAAAAAGCGTCCTTGATACACAAAGAGAGACTAATAGCTCTCTGGGTATCAGATGCCTTTAGGAAATTAATTCTTGTTTGGCACTGAAATTATATCAGAAGACATGTTCAATGCAGAGTTACACAATTTGGCTTTATACAATATTCCTGTTAAGTGATCTTATTATTTAAAGTCCTGTCAAAAATGTATGGGAAAGTATATCAAGTCCAATTGGGACTTTGTGTACATAAAAATTATGCAGTAATACTGCCATGAGACACAATGCAATTGCAATCGGAGGCCGTGCACGTGAAGTGCAAGGTGTGCAGAGTGTGCACGGTGCGTCCCTCAGAGACAATCCATGAGGGTCAAAATTGTGTAAAGGCCCATTGCTGTAATGGGGTCACCGGCAGAATTGTTTGGACACTGCTTGATATGAATATTATATAAAATCGCTGCTTAGTGTTATCTTGCATTGACACAGGTGGGTATTAAAATGATGAAAGCAAGACTGTAGCTTTCTGTATGCAAGAAAATATCCCCTCATTTGTTACAATAGAGTAACAAATAAAAGATAGCATATTTTGATAATATTTACATTTATGCATGGGGAGAATCAAGAACCAGTAGGAGAAGTAGTTAGAATGAAAACTGGAGAAATGTTATAATACTGTGAGAGAAATAAAATATGAAATAATTTCACTGAATACTTAAGTTTAATAGACATGGCAGCACCCTAATAATTTCCAATTTTTATTTAAACTGAAGGTATCCGGTTCATGTTGTTTGGCTGATGCGTCCTTAAGCTAAATCAAATCATGAAATGTACTTGAAAACTTTTGATGTTTACCTGCACTGCCCAGGATTGGGACCAGGGGGCTGCAGCAAACACTGGGCAACATCCACCAGGAATCCCAGGCTCCTATTATCCTTTTTACTTTCAATACCATCACTTACTAGGACTATGCAGTCCAACATCCCTCCACATTTTAAATTGACCTTCAAGCAACAGCTAACTAAAATAACAATTTCAAGAATTCAGAATGCTTCAGCCTTGAGCAATAGAGAGGAGCAAGCCATGATATGACTGTTTTTTCTCCCTAATTTTAAAAAAGAACAACAACAAAAACCATCCTTCCTCCTTCTGCTACCCCTGTCAGAGCGCTGGGCTGGAAACAAAGGTGTTTGCTAAAACCTGGTGACAGCACATGGTTACGAACATCCCAGCCTTTGTTGGTTTTGACCCCAGCCTAAAACGACAAGGCAGGCAGAAGAAACAAGGAGCTCCATCGTGTAAGGCTACGTGGAACACATATTTACCCTGAGATTTGCCTCTCTGAGATCTAGATCTGCTCAGGATGCTCTACAAACCAGAGACAAGCTCTTGTATGACTAAACCATGTTTTTTCCATCCAGCTCTGAGCCCATCAACTTGCCTGCTCGTTTAAATATGCGCAGGGACAGCTCTGACACAGCAGAGGTCGGATGGCTGCTGTGGTGCAGCATCCTTCCTTGGGGTGCTGTGAGCACAACCCAGCACATCGCCGTGCCGAAAAGCTGCATCTGGCTAAGCTAAAGGCCCTGGTCCTAGGAAGCCACAAGGAATTTAATCCTTGGTCTACATCTAAGGAAGATCTCATCAGGCTCTACCAGTGTCTGTCCCCCAGCACATTCCTCAGTCATTATCTTTGAAAAGCTGCTCTGATTCGTAGGAAACGTATGGTATGTATCACTGAGATCTACCCTCTGGCTTATACAGATCCCCTTATATGCAAGAGGTGACACTGGCAGAACTAGAACCTAATTCCACTGAAGGAAGCATGAAAACTCCTGTTTGACCCCACAGCAGCAGATGCAGCATCCACCTCCAAGCCCTGCAACACCCAGGAATGGATTCAGCCCAGGGAGCAAACCCTCCAGGGATTGCTGCTGGTACAGAATACTAATGAATGCAAAACTAATTCATCCAGTGACAAGAGCAGCATTGCAAATCTCTTGTCAGCAAAAGCAGCGCTAAACCCCAGCCCGTGTTGGGGCTCCCCAGCTGGGTGATGCAGGAGGAACACAGCCAGCAGCACCGTGCTGGGTTCACCCCTGCCTGTCACCCTCCGGTGTTCGTACCTGGCCCGAATGGGCTGGGAGCCCAGTCGGGGCCCCAGGGCGCTGCCATTGCCTGGGGAGTTCTTCCTCGCTAGAGCAGGGGATATGGAAGTGGTTCGCTGAGGCACCTGGAAAAGAACAGAGACATTCACCCTCACCACCATGTCAGCACATCTGAGAGATCACCTCTCAGCACGGCCTTGATTCACAACTGATTTCCCACCAAGAGATAAGCAATTATTTATGGCAATTATAAAACAAGAAGCTCTTTGCTTTTAGAAGGAACCACCTGGGTGTGAGACAGAAATGAGCTGCAAAGGTGCAGCCAGGGATGCTCCAGGCAGAGGAGCCCACAGCAGCATGCAGAGCAGCCCAGCTACCATCAAATAGGGCATTTAGTTTTTCAAAAATGAATGTATGCACACACACACATATACATAATTTAAATCTAACAAAACCCAGAAAAGCAATTTTTAAGGTAAAATTCAGATTGAAATGCATTCCAGCAGCCACAGTGGAGCTTTCAGCATCTCTAGTTCAAATATAACACATACCAGCAGAGAAATGGTATTGACTGATAGACAAACAAGAGGACTGACAGTGGGAAGATACAGACTGACCCACCTAACACTCACATTAAAACCCTATGACCTTTGTTGAGCCCAAAGCCAACCACAGCTCACAGGTGCTCTGGGAGATAACCCTGGACCCTGTAGTGTCCCATGGGAGCTCGGGCATCACCACCCAGCCGCAGGCACCATGGTCTCAAACCCCAGCAGCACAGACTGACGTGGAAAAGCACAATGATACTCACCCTGCAATACCTTGCACCAGGTAATAGAGAGGCCAAAGGCTCAGCAGGATGAGCCAAAAAAGGGTTACTTGGTTTTTGGTTGGGTTTTTTTTTTTTGAGAATAAACATACAATTATGTTAGGCAAGATAAAAAAATTTAGCGAGCCAGTGAGCTTTATATTCTGTGCCATTGCTAGCTACAGCTTGTCTCATTAAAAAACAATCTCCTGTTCAGGTAGGGTACTCTGCAGTTGGGACCTGGGGAGATTCTTACGTTCCTCTGAAGCATCCAGCTGTAAGCACCGGCAGAAACAAGAGCCCAGACCACAGAGAGAGCCAGCCCGTCCTCACGGAACAGTCCTTTCCTTCCCGCTTACAAACACATCAAACCCAATCTGGGTAATAAAATGTGAAGTCAGACTCCTTGTGGGTATTACTGCCAACACGATGGCCTTAAAGGTGACATGGGGACCCCTTCCAGAGCTCATGTTCCCTCAGTCAAAGGGGGAAAATATTCCATAGTGTTGAAAAACACCTTTTATCAAAGAAGCAGGTGCTGTGGTCTCATCGCATAGCACATCACTGCAGGTAAGAGATGCCCTTCTCAAAGGACTTAAGGTAAAAGCCAACCTTAAATTGCAAGAGGTTTTTCAAAGTTAGGTTAAAACCAGGCAGCCACCCTTCTGCAGTACAGAGGAGCAAAAGACATGAACAAGTCCAGGAGCTGTTGCCTTGCTTTTCCTCTGAGGTGAGTACCAATGTCTCCTCTCGCTTGGTGGCAGCAGTAATAGGAACTTTATTAACACTCATGACAGACCACCAGAGATCCCTTGCGCAAGGAAGCTTACCTGGTGGCTGGTATTTTGCTCTTTAAAAAGCAAGTCACTTACTTTGCTAATACATAGAAAAGTTGCCTCTCAATCAGGAACAAATACCACCTCACTGTTACTAATGGATTTGTAATAATTTTTTCTCTGTAAAAATCCTCCCAGGCTGAGCAATGATTCATCATAAGGAGAACTTTAATGGCCAAGTTATAATTCTTGCAAAAGGAAGGTGTATAAACAATGCGATTGAAATACCAGTCCAGAAGAGTCTTAATTAACAAGGTACTGCCAGACACTGTCAAAATTTCGATGAAGGTACAAAGCTGCTGGAGCCCTAACAAGTCTTCCATCAAATATTGATTGCAACTGGAAGCACAGTGCCAGACAAAAAGGACCCGACTTATTGCGTATGACAAATTTTATGTTCCTATCATTCTATTTAAACAGAAGTTCTTTGTTGTTTGGTTTTTTTTTTTAACCCTAGGAAAAGGAGAAATTAATTTATTCTGGCCTCTGTCCGGGCTCAAGAACTTTCTTTGCTGGAGGGCAACACTATTTTGCAGCACCCCTTGTGTACCCAAGTGCAACTCCCAGAATCTTGTGCAAAAGCTGCCTTGGGAAATGCACCTTAGGCAGGTAAGTTGCCAGCCATAGAGCCACGGGGGTGGGCTCAGTCCTACCCATTTGTTTTTCCAGAGGACGCTAAGCACAGTATCATCCCGTGGGGATTTAGCTTCGGGTTTGCCTCTTTGACGTGCTAGAAGTGAGGAGCGATAGTGTTACCTTTGGTGGAATGTCTTCCTCCTGCCGTAACCAAGAACTTCGGTCAAACTTTTCAATGCGAGGGGGCAGAGGAGGGTTTTCTGAGGTGGGGTCCGAGTTCTGCCTTGGCATCTCAGTGCGGTGAGAGGTCACCGTCAGAGCCTCCTGAAACCCAGCCAGTCCCTTTGCAGGCTGTTCATGCAGTGACTGAGACCCAGACAAGGAGCTTCCTTGGGATTTCACAGTGACCAGATGTGGAATCTAAGCACCAAGTCAAAACAGAACTATCAGTACAAAATGGAGGGGAAAAAAAATAGGAATATAAAATCTATTTAAAAATTTGATTTAAAAAAAAATTGATTAGCACTTCAGATGCATTAAAAAGCCCCCTCAGTTTGAGACCAGCACTGCCTTGGTTTCAGGAACTTCTGACTTCTATTGCTTCAACGCAAGATCTATTAAAAATCATGCTCACATAGCTCAGCCTCGTAAAATCTGGTAACGCCTAAGTCGAAGTCAAGCGTCAGTCCTGCCGCTCCTGCGCGCACAGGGCGGGACAGCTCGTACCGACAGTCCCGTTCTGTGGGTCGCAGCCCAGGGCAGGACCCGGCTGTGCCCTCCTGACAACCCCCGCACAAGCTGTGATGGCAGCTGGATTTCCAGCTCCTACACCTGCACCTCTAAGGTTGTGCTAATGAGGTTTGGCATGGATTTTCCTTGTTAAAAATGAGAAGGAAAGAAAAAAAAGGAAACAATAGTAAATAATTATTAAGAAAAAAAAAATTCATCAGGAATTCTGAGGCACAGATGGCTTAAAAAAAAAATAATATCTTGAGGGATGAGTTTCTATAGGTCAAGGTAGCCCCTATTCCATAGATCAGCCTCATCGATCTAAGGGTTACAAGTGAAAGGAATACTGACATGCGTTTTGGAAAATCTGAGAAATTCACAAAGTTAGAGTTTGTGAAATTAGAGCTTCTTCCCAGGACCCTGTGAAGCTGCTCCTCTTTGATACAGCAGGGTTGCAACTTTTATCTGACATTGCTACATACATGTCTCTGTACACATGTACAGGTATCGTATATATGTGTATGCATGCATGCATTTACATGGGTCTCTGGGTTTCAAGCAGCTTTTTCATTAGTACTTTATTGCCCAACAATTGTTTTTGTAGCTGTTGACAATAAAGGTCATCAAAAAGGTCACTGCTAAAGAGTTGGGCAATCGGAGAGATTAGAGTGAAATGGGGTTTTACCCACTTCCCAACATATATAGACCATGTACATTGGGCAAAAAAATAGCTGTATGTTTATGGGCTTTTCTGGATGCATTTTGTTTAAAGCTGGCATTGTACTGCTGACCTATGGTTGCACATCCCACATGTGGATGGCACTGAGTTGGTGGATTTTCCCATAGAAAGCCCAGCTGGACTTGGAGCAAAGGCTTTGTACTTCCCTCTGAAATTCCCACTGGAGCGTGTGGATCTGTGGAAGCAATTCCAGGGGCTGAACCAGAGCCACCACCAACACTAACAGAACTTTCAGTGGCAGAGTATTTACAGACCTCATGGCTGGGAGGAATGCTTAAAATAAAGATGCCCCTCCTCTGTGACAGTCATGGTGATCTATGCCCTCTCTAGATGTGTTTGTGACTGATGTTGACTCAATGGAAAACCAAAATAAAACCTTGAATTAAAGCAGCAAAGAAAGCAAAACCTCTTTTTGATGAACTTCAGCATCAAAGCATCCTGGGTCTTTCGTTACCAGGGCGCTGTGGTTTTAGTCCTTAACATAAACCAGATCCAAGGAGGAACAGAGCAACTGCTGCACTGGACCAGACCAGCGGTTCCTCTTGGTCCTCCAGCTTGTTTCTGGCAGTAACCAGTACGTGATGCTTCAAAGGAAGGTATAAACCAGCGTGATGCTTCTAACACATGGAGGTGACAGGAGAAATCCACTCATGAATGTAGATGCTGCTCTTACTCATGAATACACTTAAGACTGAGAAACCAGGGAGCAAGACACTAGTTCTCTTTAATCTGTTTTTTCTTGTTACCTTACCAGCACCCCCAGCATCCCGGTTCTGGGGGGATGAACCTGCTGGGGAAGCCCCATTACCTGCGGGTCCACGGGCCGGAGCAGAGGTGGGGTCCGTGCCGGCTGCACCCCGCTGATGCTGAAGGACTCGGAGCGAGGAGGCAGGTTGGGGTCAGAAATCCTGTTGGCCACCTTATGTGGCATGGCCGGCGAGCTCTGGCGATTGAGCCGTGAGCGTTCCTCCACCTGCGGTGAGACGAGGAGAGCGGGTGAACACCCCATAACAAGCCATTTCTGATTGAAAACCAAGGGACGGAATGAAAAGAAAAAAACAAAACAAAACATAGAATGTCCTGAGTTGGAAGGGACCCACAAGGATCATCGAATCCAACTCCTGTCCCTGCATATGCCAACCCCACAGTTCACACCATGTGTCTGAGGACATTGTCCAGTCTCTTCTTGAACACTGTCAGGCTTGGGGCTGTAACACCTCCCTGGGGAGCCTGTTCCAGTGCTCCAGCACCCTCTGGGTGAAGAATGCGTATGTATAGAGAATACAAATGTACAGAGGAAGCTCTTTTCTCTGTAGGTAAATCATATATATTGTATGATCACGGAATCCCAGTTACGGAGCAAACTGTGCAATAAATGCATTTTAAAAACATGGAAAGGACTATTTTTATTTATGCATGTAATTCATTTCTGAATGTGAAATGGAAAAATAAAGAAAAGGCAACATGCCCTGGAAAGGTGTTTTGAGAGGTCATTCCTGAGAAGCTCTTGCTTCTTCTCAAATGTATCTTTGAGCAAGGGGATCCTTTTCCTTCACTACTATAAACACCACAAGGAGAGCTTTTGTTTGATCTGAATAAAAGAATAAACATAGTAGCCAGAAAATGGCTGGCTTTGATCTAGATTTAGTAAGTCTGGCACCTTGTCATTAAGGAAGGGGAAAAACCTCTATGACTGAGAGATAAATGAACCCAAAGCCCCATGCTTTCAGTTACTCTTAATGGAAATACAGTGGTTTCAGCTAACCCAGACATACACGCTGTCTGGGTGTCCCTGCATGAGACTGTATGCATTGATATTCATGCAGCATATGCTATGCAGAATTCTTAATATCTGACATATATTTTCATTTACATATCATTAACGTGTTAAACACCCTTAGCACATCCTGATACCACTGTGTACAATGTCACGTTAAAAGGCAATCTTTAAAACAGGTTTGCTTGGAAAGAAACGGAGCTCTTATTTAAGTAAATAAATACTGATGAAACGAAAGAGCCATTACATTAATAAAAATGAATCTTTTTCAGATACTGAGCAGGAGAGGCAGAGGAAAATTCAGGCAGTAGATCTGTGTTATGGACTCTTTCCTTTCTAGCTCATGTGGGACCTCCTGGGCCACTGCTGTGTCTCAAGAGGTCGTCACAGCTTCTACAGGTGCTGCCCAGTAGCTCACAGAGACCGGACAGAGCTTGGTTCAGTGATGCCTGCAGGAACAGATGCAAGGAAGGAAGGAGAGCAGGGATGGGAAGGAGAAATCCCCCTGAACAAGGGAGCAACAGCATGACCACTGGGGTCACAGGCCAGGTCCAGTTATGTCCAACTCCTCCACATTTGCAGGCACTCCCCAGCATGCTGCTGAGCCGTAATACATAGCTGATTATGGAGATCTTCAAAACTTGCATGGAGGAGAAGGCAGGAGAGGGATGAAACAGGGATGTTTATGCACTGGCAATGAGAAAGGCACTTGGTTTTCCCACTGCCAGCATCTCCTTGCCAGCACTTTGCTGTACCGGCACAGCGGAGGATGCTCTCAGGACTCTCCAGCTGAACTGCGTGGAGGAAAAAAGAGCAAAACCCTGCAGGAATTCATCACCACTCTGGTTCCAGTCATCACTAATTGAACTCAAGATTCCCCTGAAAGAAGACACATCCTCAGCAGCTTCTGTGCAGGTCCCAGTGGAAGACTGCTGATGTTCTCGTACATCACTTCAAAGTGAGAGAAGGATAAAAGCCATGGGGGCTGAAAGAGGAGCTGACGTGTGCATTGGCTGCAGCAGAGAACAGCACAACTCGTGACACACAGTCAAGCCTCTGGGACGGCACTGGAGGGCCTGGCCACCACATGGAAAATGTCCAATTAAACCTGTCCCCTCCTTTATGCATGGTCATGTATGGCACTTACCTCCACAAACCCATCCTGCAGCTGACCAAGCTTCTCTGTCACTGGGAAGTTGGACCTGGCTATCTTCCTCACTTGGTTTAGCAAACACTGGTCCATAGCAGGAGAGGCAGTAAAGGAGAGAGCTGCTAATTACAGTACCACTGTTTAGAGTGCTAATGCCACATTCCTGGCTGGATCATCATAGGGTCCCAAGGTGACACCTAAAAAGGCCCAGCTTGATGATAAGCAGAGGTGTGCCTGGATAAACAGAGCAGGTCTAGGACAGTACCCAACCTACATCTGATTTGACATCCAGTGCACACTCCTTCACTAGCAAGAAGATGAGTAGAAGGGACAGCAGATGGAGATGTTGCGTGTTGGTGGGGGCTATCGGATCAGACTATTTTCTTTGGCATTAAAAAGGAAATCCTTGGCTGTGCTCTGGTGAAACTACGAAAGATGCAGCACAACCCTGAGATGTGTCTTCACCAACACACCAGTCCCTTAACAAAGGGACACTGGGACACAACCACAGTGTGAGTGGCCACAGCCTCACTTCTGTGCTTTATCCCACATTTACAAGGTCTTGGATTCACCATGTGAACATGAGTGAAGTGGGTAAATAAGTGCATAAAGTAGAGGCATGAAAAGCACAGAGGGGCATAGTACAAGGAAAACTCAGCTGGGATGACCGAGTACCTGAGAGAGAAGACTTGAAACCAAAGAGCATAAAAACAAGGATAATATCGATAGCACGCAAGATCCTCAGAGGATATCCCAATAAGCTCTAGCTGAGCACCAGACTTGTCTTCTCCTTTTTTCCAAAGGAAAGTTAAGTCTCAATATTTCTGTTAAATTAGTATGCATGGGTTGGGTAAGGGAATTGCTAAACTTATGCAACAACCATGGTAGGGTGACGAAGTATCAGCACAAGTCTGACTGTCTGTACAGTCAGCAAGGGTGGTACTTTGCTATATGCAGCAAAGTAGCTAAATTGTGCTAAAAATGGGACTATGCAGTAGATAAAACAGTGAATGGAGGGAAGAGTAGTTTGGGGAGGTTCCCAAGGGTATTGTGTCAAGGCAGCACATCAAACTACTGCTCCCGAGAGCAGAACGATGACACAGTTGTTGCTTTGAGCATTTCATTTGAAACCAGACAGAGTGACGCAAGTAAAGAATAAACAGTTTGGAGACCTAATTGGTGGAAGCTAGAGATGTTCCCAAACAATGGGAAACCTCATATTCCCTGTGATTTCAGCAAAGGGTCTGAGGCCACATTCTGCTGTTCTTATTCATGTTGTGCAGTTTCCAAAACCTCACTCTCCCAGTGATGGCATCAAAAAGAGACACCTCCCCCACGGAATAAAAGAAATGGGCCTTTGTGTTTGAAATGGAAAGCTAAATCCAGCACTTTTCTCCTTCACCTTAGATAAAGATTCCTTTTAAAATATCTTTGTTATAGCTTTGAAGACAATGCCAGAGGTACTTTAGCAACATTCTAGAGGGTTTATTTAAAACCAGGCAATGAAAGCCAGAGTTTATTCCCTTTTTCCTGCCTGCTACCTACTCTCAGCACTTCTGCAGAGGGGCAGTAGAGTCCCAGTTCTGCAGAAAACTGCAGAGGCACCGTGCAGGTGGAAGCCTCTGCCGTCAAAGGTGGCTCAGCACATCTGGAACATCTCATCTGCAGACCCACCTACCAAACCTCTTCTTCCACTGGAAAGGCTGGAGAATGATGCTGCAACTCCATGAAAATAGGTCGTCTGGTGCATCACCACCAAAATACTCTGGAGATTGAATTAGAAGGGAAAGAAGGAGAAACACAAAGGAGTATAAAGAGGCCAAAAGAGTTTTTGACACTCATATCTATCTCTGAACTGTTTGTATTATTGGCCTTTGCTTAGCAACTGATAGCTGATTGAATTTCTTGAGCATTTTATGCTTGCAGGTATTGTGGATGCAGCTGAGGGTTGTCAAGAGGAAAGACCAGGAGACAGCTATATGCCGGATGCACATCACATCTCTGCCAGGACTGAAGGGTGCCAGACATTTGGCAGCAGAACAGCAATCCTGCTCAGTAGGAAGAATAGCCGAGTTATTAAAAGATCTTTCTGCCCAGGATTATGGTTACAAAATTAAACCACACTAAACACAAAGAACTTTAGAAAAGCTAATAGCAAGAGTGGGCACCAGTCTTACTGGAGCCACCACAAAGGGATTAAGGAGAAAGTGTTTGCACATGATCCTGAAACTGCACTGCAGACAATGCATGTCTTCATATTCTCCAGACTGTTCAGCCAGGCAATAATTAATATTCAAGATCTCACAATTGTTACAACAATTGCCTCTTTCTGCTGGAGAGAAAAAGAAAATCGGCAATGTGGCTTGCCTTTCTGAAAATCAAATCATGAGAGAAGAGCAATCCCAAGAGGTACAGTCCTAAGCACAGGAGAAAGAGCTGTCTGGTCCCTGTTTGATTATGGGGAACTGACTCTTCAGCAAGGAACACTGCACAATCACACTCTGCATTCACTCCTGACCTCCAGACAACTTGTGGACATGCCAGGAATAAGCATCAGGAGCTCCTGGCACATCCACAAGTCCCCAACTGTGGCTGAACCCCTCCAGAAGGGATCCATCCTCCTCCTTGCCTGCCCTCATGGAAAAAACTCCTTCCTCCACTCTCTGTCCTTGCACAAACGTACACACATTGCACTGAACTGGGAGTGTTTCCAGCACAGCTAATGGCATCTGCTGGAGGATGACCCAGCAAAACACAATCTGCCACATGTACAGCGTGTTTCAAAAAGATGCACCCAATTTGAAATCACTGTATTTTTGAAATTGGGTCCATCTTTTTGAAACAACCTGTATTTCAGACTGAACTGCATGCCTAGCTCAGGCAAATGCATCATTCTCCTCGCTCTCGCCTACCTCCTTGGCCCAGGCTGGTTTCTCGCTGGCATTTATCCCTTCTTTGTAATGGTAGAGGGGTTTCTTCTCTGCCGGCCGCTGGTCCTGCCGCTGCTGCTGCTGTTGCTGCTGCAGGGACACCAGGTAGTCCCGCTCCTGCTGCAGCTGCCTCTGCAGCCGCTCCGCCTGCCGCTGCTCCTCCAGCTGCTTGCGCTTGTACTCCTGCCCAGAGAAAGCATAGTGACACGGCTGCCCAGCTGAACGCAGGGCTGAAAACAGCAAATGTAGCTGTATGAGTGGAAAACGGGGCCCAAGTATCTGAAAGGCTGCTTTCTGGCAAAGTTCATTGATTTGAAAGACACTGGGGACTGAGCTGTAAACCATCCTGGAGGAGATATGGCTGGGAGGACAGAACCAAGCAATTCTGAGTCGTGACCCTGGTGGTGGCACTTCGCAGCAGGTGACCTGTCCCAGGGAAGCACTGTGAGACCCCCCAAGGGCGCAGACATCCCCTTAGGAGTTACCAGGATGTTGCCCAGATTTTTCTGGATGGGAACAACAAAGCATCAATCCGATGAGGTGCCAAACACCACCAGGTCAGCCAAAATCCAGCCAAAGCCAAGTCCTTTGCAGGACCAATTTATTGTTCGTGGGAAGGGCCACACAGCAGAGCCAACTGTATGATCTTTATGAATCCAGTTCTATGAGGTTTAATGACTAAATCATTTTGAAAAGGCCTTTTTGAAAGACAAAGGATTGTGTCTTTTCCCGTAAATAAAATTATTAGCAAGAGGGTAAAAGAATAATCCCTCTGGATTAAAAGATAACGCAGTGTGAATAACAGCTACCAGCATTAAAAAAGGATAACTCAACAATAAATTAAGTAAAAAACTAGGATATCTAGAATGCAAACAGCAGGAGAGGGAATATATAATGTTCCTGCAAGGAAACCAAAACAAAAGCCTTCGCTTGGAATATGCAAACTCACAGGGCAGGCCGGGTTTGCTAGGTGCAGGCACGTGACAGTGTGACCACATTCCAACATGCTGCCAATAGCATTCAAAATTACACAGCAACAAAGAGGGGCTGCTCCGCTCATGCTGACACTGCGGAAGGGATGCAATGAGAGCCGTGCATGGCGGAGGACACGGCCCGAAGCGGCGGCGAGGGAATCGAGGCATGCTCTTGGCCACCGAGCGGGACAGGAGGCACCGGTGGTGACAGCAGCGTCCCCCAGGTCTCGGCATGGCAGGAGGCACTCGGGGGACACGGGTGCAACAAGGGCACATGCGGACACGACATGGGCAGAAAGCAGAAAGCGTGGCCGGGGCCTCCCATTTACCAGAAGTAGTGCTTGTTCCTGCAACAACTGCTGCTGCAGGATCTCTAACTGTCTCTGCTCCTCCTCTAACTGTCGCCTGATGTACTCCTGGAGGTGTGGGCAGCAAGGATCAAAGGAAAAAGAGAGAGAAGGTAAAAGAGACAGTATTTCCCAAGAGGAAGGAGAATGAGGTGGGCACCCGCACACACCCCACCCGAAAGCCATCACTGATCAATCAGCCCAGGGACCCTTTATTCATGTCCAAATTGCCCGGGACACCCACCACTCATGGACCTCTGAGGGTAAAGAGTGAAAACCACTGGGAAATGGCTAACATTAACTGGGAACATCCCAAAACCCCATCCCAGGCACCAGCGGGTTGGAAAAGCCTGCATTAAGTGTCTCCGCACCTGCAGGCCAGCAAGTGGATCCACACGGAAATAAACGATGGCGGTGGAAAGTGACATAACAATTAAGCAATTTGCTCTCAAGTGGCAAAAATTATGAGAAAAAACCTCTGATGAGAGGAAGAGGAATCCATGCCAAAGGCAAGTGCCGTGTTCCTGCCGCGTTACCTGCTCGTGCTCAGCGCGTCGCCGCTCCTCCTCCCGCCGCATCTGCTCCTCGTAGTGCCGCCGCTGCTCCCGCTCCTGCTGCTTCCGCAGCTCCTTCTCCCGTCTCTGCTGCTGTGGGGACAGGAGGCACAGGTCAGCACTCCTACTCCTCTCCACAGAAGCTCAAAGTCCTTTTTCTCACAGTTTTTGGGGAGACATCTCACCCAGCAACCTGCAATGCTCCTCACGTGCTCTGGTGCCTGGAGAACCGAGAGCATCCCCCAAAACAGCACTGGACCATGCACACAAATCCCTTTTCTGCTCTATGTGGGCAATGCACCGTCCCCACTCACTGGTGTGCCGGACAAGGGGGTTAACTAGGCAGGAGGAACTCACCCTGGGAGATGCACAAGCCTGTCACTTATGGGGAACTCGTATCTGAGCCCCAAAACCACCTGCAAAGATTAGGGGGGTTGCTGGGGGAGCTACTGCCTGCCAAGAGGGGAATGTGTCCCTCTTACATTCGCTGAGGTCAGAAGGTAACACAGAAGACCCAAAATCCAAGGGTTTTTCTTTTCTGAAACACCAAATGAACAGGGTGGGGGGACTCCTTTCCTGTCCTCAGGTCATCCCTGTCTCAGGCTGCATCCCTGCCTGCTTGTCTCTGTAGCATCTTTGCCAACAGCAATCCAGGGCATTTTGGGGTAATGACACTCTTGCTGTGAGCCATCCTGTGTCCGCTGGGCACCCAGGTGACACCCCCAGCTCACATCTCCATGCTTTTAACCCAACATCACTCCTCCAACTACCCAAACCTCTCTGCTCTCCCATCCTGGGGTGTGGGGGCTCAAAGTAAATCACTGCAATGCTCTGCCATGGACGCAGAGGGGCCGCAGGCTGCTCGGCACCGCAGTGACCAGCTGGCACATCAGCAGAGGGCACTCAAATGCCAATGTTGGCTACTGGGGCTCTGCAGCCTGCCACAGCTCCACCACGCATGCAGTGCTAACGGGGGTGCAGCCATTGCCGACACAGCAGCTGAGCAGACTGCAGTGCCAGGCACCGGAGGGGCTGGCAATGCCACATGTTTGCTAAATCACGTGGAGGGCTGGAGCTGGCAGCTGCCTCCGGCAGCTCTGCCCAAGGAGCTGGCTGAGCTATCTGGAGACAAAGATGCATCTGCTTTAAACTGCTGCTCTGCAGTATGGACAGATGGATTTGGTATCTATATCTATGTATAGATACCTATATAGATATGTTCTATATAGATATGTTCTATATAGGTATCTATCCCTATTATAGCTATCTATCTATAGAGATATTATATAGCTATTATATTTATCTCTATAATATAGTGATTTAATATCTCTATAGAGAGATATTATATCTCTCATATATAAGATATATAGTATATTATGCAGAGATCTATCTCTATAATACATATCTAATACAATAGATCCATCTCCAATATATATATATTTATAATAAATAACTATGTAAGAAACAGGTCTATTCAGACAGATGACTGTGATATATATAATTCAATATCCTATATTCTATTTTGTATCTCTTTCCATATCTGTCTAGAGATATATATCTACAAATATATTTGTAGATAGAAGCCTATAAAGATAGATATATCTATAGATAGATATTTTAAATATCAGGAGAAGCCATTGCCTGTCTTACTGCTACCTCCTCATCCACAGGTGACATCCACAGCCACCCTGGACTGTGCTGATTTGCTCCAGCTTAACGTTCGAGCTGCAGCACAGCTTTAGTGCCACCTATAGCCATATTTATCCACGCTGCTCCATTCGCCTCCAGGAAAGAAAAAATTGCATCAAACTTGAAATAACCTGCCAGGCTCCAGACTCCGGCATGTCCCACGCCAGACACAGTTGCTCACGCTGCCCACGTAAGCCAGGGCTGCATGTGTTACTCTGTGTGTACACCTGTCCTCGCCAAGCACAACGTGAACATAGGGTTGTTTGTAGGTTTTTTTTGAACTATACTAGAAACTGAAGAGGATATACCAGCAGGACGTAGTAATTCTACAGCAGTAAGAGTGACACACAGGATTTCTTGGCTTCCCCAGCACTCCTGAACCTCCTCAGATGAGCGCTGTGGGTGATGGTCACTGCTGCCATGCACCCAGGAGCACGGATCTTTTGACTAACAGGTTGAATACACGTTACCCTGAGCTTCCAATTCCAGTGTATATCACACTGTTTTTTGGGTGGCTTTTAACTTTTTTTGTTGTTTTTTTTTCTTTTTTCACTAGAATAGAATGTTGCTGAATAAAGCATATAACGCTTGTGTAGGCTGGGCTTGGCTGGGAGGAGGCAAGGCCCTGAATGCCACAGCTATTTCTTAAATAAAAAAATCACCCGGTTGGTCATTATTTCCAATTCAGCAGTCAAACAAAGCCAGACCCTTCCAAAAAAGTGTTTTTCCTAGGGAGGGAGCAGCACATGACCATCCTTCCAGTAGAACATGCACCCAGCAGTCTCAGCCTTATTTACACACCAAAAAGCCTATTGAACCACTGGAGCTGGGAACTGAGCCCCCCCAGGCATAGTTTTCTTTCAAAGCCAAGCCTGATGCTCTCTGGGATATTTAAAGGACTTCAGCATCTTGCCGCAGCCAAGCTCCTTGGGCTCAGGTTGAGAGTGGGATGAAATATATCCATTTATCGAGGCCAGGCATACAGAGCTTCCCTCCAGCTCCACAGCGTTTTTGTCAGGTCACATTATAAGCAAGTCATTTGTCACGGTCGCATTACAAGCACCTTCAGCTAAAGACCATGCCGCCATCTCAGCATTGCTGCAGTGAATTGGCAGCGGCACAGCCTTCCAGCATGCTCAGCTGCCTTCCCTGTATGGACCCACTTCAGCAGCTGGCAAACATCTGGTGAGGACCTGGCACTGCAGTGAGTGAAGCCTCCATCACTGCACCCACCTCCCCTCCATCACTGCACCCATCTTTCCCCCATCGCTGCACCCATCTCCCCCCCCCATTGCTGCTCACACTGGTGACAAGCAGCATTAGGATGATGGGGACTTGTTTAATGTAGGGACTGAGCTCAGTGAGATGCAGCTGAAAACTGCATGTGAAAAGTCCATGTAAAAAAAAAAAAGGCAGAGATTCAAAGCTTTCTCTTTATTTGCCTCCTTTTCTGCCTGTTTTCTGCCCTCCCTCTCCCACTGCAAATGCACACTTCCCACGTTTCTCCAAGCCTGAAACTACTGTGTGTATTTACACTACCCAGATCTATTATTCATGCAAGGCAAGAGCGTAAATTAATTAGGAGTGCATTTATATAACTCTGCAGGTAAAGCTATATGTAGCTGCTTGTAAGCCAGAGTGGGATCTTATTTGCACTGCACTAGAAATGACAGGTTTTAAATATTGATGAGGCAAGACACAGGAAGGCAAAGCCTCTGGTAGGAAGGTCCTTGGAGGCCTGGCATGAAACAAGGACTTCAAAGGAGCAAACTTCCTTTGCTGGGTCAGTCGCATTCAGGACTAGGAGCGATGGGAGAGCTGGAGCTGCCCTGTGACCCTGGCGAGCTCCAAGAGGCACCGACACTTGCAAGAAGAAGCTCCTGGAAAACTTGTCTGCTGTTCCCAAACACGAGCGTGAGCCAGTGAAGAAGGGGAAATTCCAAGTGACAAATGAAAACAAATATTCTAGGTGGTTGCGTTGCTGTGACAGGTTCATTTATCTGAGCCACCAGGGAAAGAGTGACTGTGGCTGGAACATCATCTTCCCTGACAAACTGAGCACTGGAGCACGAAGGGGTGTTTCCCACTGGGAGAAAAACTGGGTCAGAACTTCCCACCACAGCAAACAGGAATCTGATACGCTCTGAACCATCGCAGGAGCTTTTAGCTGAGATCACCACGAAAGGATCCTCCATGCAGGAAAAGGCTCATGGTTCAGAAACTATGAGTTATGCATACTTTATAACCAAAGAAAAAACAGAGACATGTCAGGCTTAGCAGATACCTGTATTACAGGAGCTGCCATAACGCAGCTCGCCTTGGAAATGGGTACAGGACTGCTGCTGGGACCACTGCAGTGTCCCCATGAACCATATTACTGCAAGGAGGCTGTCCTCTTAATGAAAATATTCCTACAAGCTATATGACACCTGCATATGCAGAAGAAAATAACAACCATCATTTTAGCTAGCTTATCTATAATTAATTGCTGGCATTTTTTTGCACTGCTTTTTCACAGCTTCCAGTAGATGGTCTTCTGCTGGTTAACATATAATGGAGCTGCAGCAATTTTTTATCCCCTGAACATGCAGCTCTATAACTCCACTGGATGAAACCTCACGCACAAACAGCAAAATACTTAGCCTGGCCTTGTATGTTCCCTGTAAAGATCTGACCTTCGCTTCATACCTAGAAAGGAAAAAAAATCCACAAGATGGCAGAAAAATGATGTTCTGTAAAGCCCTCCCTGCCTACCCGGCCCACTGCTGCAAAGGAGTCTGCACAGTTTGTCTCACAGTATCCCTGATGCTCCTGACTGGGAGATGTGTTATTCCTATGGCTCAGCTGGAATTCTGGTGGTTGAACTGGTGCAGTAAGACTCATTCTGTGCCAGCAACAAATGGAGGGTTTACTAGGGAACTATATATATCTAATATCCGTCTATACAGGGAAAAATTCAAATATATTCAAGCAATTCACCCTTCTGCATTACAGAAATATTTTACTTCGTGCTATTTGATCTATCGATATTTAATTCTTTAATTTCGGGTTTCTTTGCAGCTAGATCAGGTGAATTTACGAGACCATCTTCCTGCAAGAAGAAAAACAAAGCTGTGCCTCTACTCCCATGAAGGTTCCGGGTTGAAAGCTAGCTTGGGGATTTTTTACTTCTACTGCAATTAAAGGCAGCTGCAAATCTACGTGCCTTTGGGTGCCTGGAATAAGATGCAGCCTTAAAGAAGGAAACGGGTCAGCTGTTGAAAAAGGGGTCCCGAGTGTCCAACAGATGAAAGGAGGCACACTAAGGAGGGCAGAATGTCTCAGGAGCAGCATGAAGTGCATCAGGAGACCACCAGCAGACTTTCTCACTTAACATTTTTATATACACATTTGATTTTATTGGTGGAGCAACATTATGAGATGGTGCATTTCCCCCAAAAGGCCTTAAATGAGAGGTACTTTGTGAGAGGTTCAGAATCCCTGGTTGAAGAAGATTGAGATGACAGAAAAAAAATGGGATTTTTTCATTATAAGCTCTGTTGGGTGAGGGAACAGAAATGGTGGGAGCTCTATTCCTGGCAGTATTTAAAAACAAGACTGGAAAACCAAAAGAAAAGCTACGGAAGGTCTGCTCTGACAGAGGAATGGACCAGTTATCCCACTAACAGCCTTTCTCCAGCTATTTATTTTTTTCTTTTACTGTGCATCTCCAGTACAAATTAATTCCAGGCATTTTTTGAGCTTGTCATCCTCCAAAGTCAATCCTTTCGGTGCTGCACTGGGGCCCAGCTGATGCCCTCACTCAGCCTGGCCACCTTCTTGGTGTTTTATTATGAGTCAGAACTCTTTCTATAAACATAGTAATATGCCTGGCAGTACTAAACAGCCTGACTTAGAAGCCTCAGAAGCCACCAGTTCCAAGTGTTTATTTGTCCAGGATGCTCTATTTTAAAGGTCAACTTTATTTTGAAAATAGAGTAATCTGAGTCTTCCACTGGTCTCTCCCCCCAGAGATCTGCTGGTCCAATGCTGTCTACTAGAGGCACACCCCATCTTAGTCAGACCATGAAGTAGCATGGAAGAAACTCTGTTCCCATTAACCAAAATAAATCCAGAGCCAAGAATCCACAAGTGGAGTTAGTGCAAAGCTAGCGTGAGAAAACACAGAGGTCAAAACCTAACAGCCCGGCTGCTGCAAAAAGGTTTTGTACCTCTGTCTGGCCATCAGATGCTTCCTGCCCCCAAAATACATGGGAAGAACAAAAAGACCAAATGATATCCACAACTGGCCAGCTGTGCCAGCAACAGCAGGACAGCCTGGGGGTATAAACCCCTTCCTGTGTCCCCAGGCAGAGGCAGAATTGCTCCCCAGGGCAGAGACTGGGAATCCTCCATGAGCAGAACACTCAAGGGGAGGATGCTCAGAGCTGCTTGTGCGGCTCCTCTATCCCACTCCCTGCAGGAACAACAAACTTCCTGTTTGCTAATCTCTGCCTCTACTATTTTCCCTGTCTTCCACATACACGGGACACTTGCAGATGGCCAAGCCGCAGCTGGCCATGCTGCAGATTGTCGCCTCCTCATCCCTGCCACAACCCAGCGCCTTTGCAACAGGAGGTCTGCACGTCTCCAAGGACTTCTGCTTTAATCTTCGTTGTAACAACTCAGCTATGTTTCTTGGTCACCACGCACAGGGTGTCCAACAGTGAAGACAGCTCATATTACTGCATGGCTGGAGGTGCAGGTGAGGCTAAACCTGGCTAGACTGGCTTAGCTGCCAGCACACAGCTGTCTGCTTTGCCCTCATAGAATCACAGAATAGTTTGTGTTGGAAGGGACATTCAAAGCTCATCTGGTCCAACACTCCTGCCATGAGCAGGGACATCCTCACCCAGATCAGATTGCTCAGAGCCCCGTCCAGCCTGGCCTGGGATGTCTCCAGGTACGGGGCATCCACCACCTCTCTGGGCAACCTGGGACAGTGTTTCATCACCCTCATTGTAAAAAAATCATCCCATTGAGCCCTCAGGAGTAATCATACCCGTGTCGAAACACCAAGGTGGTCAGAGGATGCCCCTTGGCATGTCCCACTGTCTTTCCCCACTTCTCCAACATGGCAGGAGCAGGGTTACACCTCTTGAGTGGCTTTGCCCCAGCAGATCTTTCCCTTTCAATTTAGCTCCAAAAAGCCATAGAGCAGCTGGGAAGAAGGCAATGGGTGAAAAGCCCAGGGGAGCTGTTAGAGCCACCAGAAAGAGGCATTGATTTTAAATGCTGCTATGGTGGCATTAGCTTTTAATGACACGGGGGAAAGGATGGCAGGAGCAGCAGAGCCCCAGGGGCGGCTGTGCACAGCCTGGACCTGCAAGGCAGCACCTCCATAGCTCAGGGCAGAGCTTGCCAGCTTAGCAAGGGGATTAGTCCTCCATTGAAAACCTGCCTGGGAAGCAGCAAAGAGTGAGAACAAATTTCTTCTATGTGAAGAGAACCTATTAATACAGCAGTAAGCATTGTGTTCATTACAGGATTGCAGCTAATCTGGTGTCTCCTTTTCTTCTGCTGTTGTTCTGCTCCTGTACTGCTTGCAGCAAGCAGGCTGGGACAAACGCAGAGTCAGGCTTCCTCATGACAGTCCTCAGATTTATCGGGGCTGGGGATTTCAGGGTGCATCTACATGCAAACCTCGTCCTTTTTCCAAGCAGCTTACCAGCTTTGGGAAAGGAGCAGGACACCAGCAAAGCCTGACCTACAATGTATTGAACACGTGATGCTCTGCACTCTGACAACATGACAGACCTACATATTTACCAGACTGAAAAAAACGCTTTGCACGGGATTTGCTTGTGCTGGGTTCTGCCCTGGAGGGGCTCAGAGGACCACCTCAAAGAGGGGCCATACCATCGCCATCATCATCACCATCAGCTGCCTGAAATTCCTTCCTGTCTGCACCCCTGGCCCGGGGGCACTACCCAGCACACCCAGAGTCAGGTTAAATGTAGGAGACACTCTGGCTCATGCAAATTAAGCGGGTGGCTGCTCTAATAGCCCATATACTGCAAGTCCTTTTTTCAGACGTATCAGTGACCTCTTCAGAATGCTAATTTAATTACCCTTAACGTATGAGCCCTTCAATGAGACACTTGGGATGAGTTCAGTGAGAAGCAAGGCGTTTCTTTCTGCAAAACCACATCAAACGCCCCAAAACAGGAGTAACCCCCCCTTATTCTTTGGTGAACTTCTGCAATCCAGGAACCGAGAGTTAAACCAAAAGCGAGCACTTCACAAAGAGAATGCATCCAGGTTGTGCAACTCATGGACACTCAAAGTCACCCGGTCAAATCCTGCAGCTGGATTTTAAATGAGGTGGATAATTTTATGACCGATGGCATTTGTAGCTGGTATGTTAAGACAAGGGTAATGAAATCTTATGCTCTGGGGCACATATGGATCATCGCACAAGTCAGACAGGCATCTGCCACTCCCCTGTGAGAGAAATTTTAATTGGCAGGGACTGGAAGGATGAAAGTTGAAATTGGGTATTAAAGGGGACACAAGTGGCACATGGATTTGGGGAAAGGGCAAATGGAGCTATTCAGCTTCTCAACTGTAACAGTCTACAGCTGCAAATAGCGATAATGAACCTGACGGATGCCTAGACCAATAAGAGTTTTGCCCACCTTGACTCAACAGAGCTGTCACCCCAACAATCACTAACTTCGCTCAGGAGTTGCAGGGATCCTTTTCAGTTTGGTATTTCAAGGGATTATTTATAGCAAACCAGCTCTATTACCTTCACAAGAGTCAGCAACACTTCCTATGGTGAGGAGAGTAGCTAGAGGGTGGTCTGCAGAAAGCATGAGCAGGGAGTTTGTTCAGTGTAACAGAACATTTTCGGGTTACCAACTAGAGAGGTCAGGACATGATCTCCTTAAACCAGGCTGAGAACAGTCACTTGTGACTTGCTACAACACATTCTGCTGTTCTACCCCAAAACCAGCCTTTGCCAGTCCATCGCTCAGCTCTGTCCAGTTACCTCCTCCAGCCTTCGCCTCTGCTCCTTCTGTTCCTCGATCCGCTTCTGCCGCTCAGCCAGCAGCTGCCGCTTGTGCTCCTCGTTCTCCCGCTGCTGCTGCTCCAGCTGCTGCCGCCGCAGCGCTTCCGAACGCTCCTTGTTTGCCAGCTGCAGCCGCAAGAAATCCCGCCTCAGCGTTGACTCCCCAGGTAGGTTGAGGATGGAGCTGCAGAGAAGCATCAGAGAAGATCATAGGATTATTTTGGTGGAAAAAGATCCTCAGGATCATTGAGTCCAACCGTAAACCCAACACTGGCACTAAACCATGTCCTTAAGAACCTCATCTCCACGTCTTTTAACCCCTCCAGTGATGGTGACTCCATCACTTCCCTGGGCAGCCTGTTCCAATGCCCAACAACACTTTCCATAAAGAAATGTTTCCTAATATCCAATCTGAACCTCCCCTGGCACAACTTGAGGGGATTTCCTCTCATCCTATCACTTGCTGCTTGAGAGAAAAGACCAACAACCTCCACACTACAGCCTCCTTTTCTCCAGGCTAAATAGCTCCAGATCCCTCAGACCCTCCCCATCAGACTTGTGCTCCAGGCCCCTCATCAGCTTCACTGCCCTTCTCTGAACTCTCTCCAGCACTTCAATGCCTTTCTTGTCATGAGGGGTCCAAAACTGAGCCCAGGATTTGTGGTGCAGCCTCACCAGTGCCCAGTACAGCACATCCTTAAACCTCTTGAAGTTCTGCCTGATTTTCCATTCTGGCCCCTCTCTCCTTCATCCCAAGAGCATCCCAAAACCCAACAGAGCTTGGGGAGCAGCAGATAGAGGGACAGGGGAACCACAAATATTGGGGCAGAGCAGCAGACACAGCGCTTTTCATGGCTCACCAGTAATTTATTTGCTAAAGGTTTCCTTTACATTAAGTTTCTAATGAAAGCCTCTTGTGCTGCAGTGGCACGCACTATATTTAGCTGTTCACAAAGCGCACTTAGCATGAATCATTGCCAGATATTAAAATACTACATTATCTCAGTGAAATAATGGAATAACCTGATACTAATTGCAAAGGGTCTGAAAAGTGTCGCCAAAGAAAGTAAGTTCCAGCCCTACCGTGCTTGCAGCAGCACTGGGGAGGTTTCATGGTGAAAAGTCACATGGAAATAGGGAGTTGCACTTGGACAGAAGGAATCACATTTTAAAGAGTCTTCTTTAACTTCATCTCACATTTTTTCCACATCTAAATACCCACATTCCCACGACAGCTCCACACTCTGCTGCAGATCCCACAGGCAAAGAGGTACCCGGGGCTTCTTCCCCAGCTTTTGGCCAAGGTGACCTGCAGCATCAGTTTATTCCCTACATATCTAACAGAGGGAAAATACTTTATTCTGCCAGAGAATGGGACTGAGTGCTCAAACTGTCCTTTTTTCCATCTCTAGTTTATACAAACCTGTAATCCAAGCCGATTTTACACAGAATTAAAAAGGTGTAAGGGCAGAAATGAAATGTCGATTCTTACCTGGGCTCTCCAGAGTCATTTTCCTCCTCCTCCTCCTCACTTCCACTGTACTCATACTCTGTCTCATCTAGGAACAGAATTGCTCATCAGTGCCCTTTGCTGGACTCATTTGTTTTTCCAGTGATTGAAAAACCCAGAGCTCTGAAGGCAGAACAGAGAACTCTCTTTTTTTCTTGCATGACAAAGAATAAGCAGCATTCTTTCTCTCAGTTTTCTGTTTTTACAGGGGAAGCATGCATGGTCTCCCTGGGTGCTGGCAGCAACAGCACAGTGGGCAACAGCCCAAACAGACACTCGATGTAAAGATGGCGATGTTCATAAAATAAGAATTTATCCCCATGTGGCAGTGAGCGACCCCCTTCTTCAGGAGGGTTCTTCAAAGAGAGGTGCACCACAAGATGCTGAAGCCACAGGCACTGGAAGGTGGTATTTAACAATGGCTCTGAAGGCATCAACTCCTCTCTATGCAAATCCATGCATTTTCCTGGCAATGAAGACATCTACATAAAAGCCCAACTGCAGTGTTGTGCTACATACTGTGATTTCTGTTGGGATATCATCTTTATCAGATGAAGGGAATGATAGTAAAAGAAAGGCTTGCATTTATCCAATTACTCTCCATCTCTAGGGTCCAGCCTTCATTTGCCAGACTAAACACATTTAATACTTCACTGGGATCCCGTTTTATTGTTTTGATTATAGTGAAATCTATTACAAGGGGCTGGAAGGTACACATGAAAAATTAATACCACTACCAATAAGAAGAGAAATAGCGACATATTAATTTGCTAGATTCTACAAACGAGCTTTCAAATTAAAATTCAGTTCACAAGCAGCTGAATACTTTAACAAGTTTCTTCAGCTATCTGATCTTCCTTTCAGACTTTGATAGGGCCTGGAGAGTTCACTGAAAACATTCAGTTTAATAGGTTATTCCTAGTCAATGGAACTGCTTTGGGGCAAGGGTCTTATCTAGATGTTCGTTTGCACAACTCTGCTCATCGCTGGTGCAGCATGAATGTCACGTATGTCAACAGACTTGGCATGAAATACGTGAGCTGGGGGAAACTCAGCTTAGCAGCTTCTCCCTCCCACATGCCAGTACATATATACGCAGACGTAAATTTTATACACACATTTTAATGAATCAAAGCTTAAATGTTCCATGTGGAAATTACCACCTGGACAAAAAATACTTATTTTTTTAATCAGGGAAAAAAAAAGATTAAAAAACACTGATGAAATCTAACGACAATCACCTGTAGGCTTCATATGAACACCAATTGTTTTGTTATGGATATTTATTTTCATTTCAACAACTGAGAGGAATCAAATCAAACAAAATAACTTGACCTCAAAACCATAAGAAGTGTGGTCACACAGAAGGACCACCTATTTAACTCAACCAGTCTGCAAACAAACTTTGCCATCTGAATAAAGGAAACTGGTACTGAGACCATGAGCAACCCAGTCCTCTTTGCCTTCCTTCTTTCACCCATATGTTTTGCCCACATGGATGTGCCTTGGTGTACCCTAAGGACCTCCAAGACATGGCAGAGGTCAGGGATTGCCCAGAATGCTGCTGTTCCACCAACATGTGTCTCTTCTCCACTAACCTTTTTCTCCTCGCTTCTTTTTAGTCCTGTCGATGTGGTCCTTGAGCTGGATGCGGACCTGCCTTTCGTTGGGCTGGTCTCGGATGAAGGGGTGCTTCATCAGCTGCTCCGTGGTTGGTCTCTGGCTGTGGTTCTTCACTAGGCAGCTCTCAATGAAGGACTGAAACTTTTTAGACCTGGCCAAGGACAGAAAAGGAAGGTACAGAAAAAAAACCACAAGAGGTAAATATAGTGATACTTGTATTAGAAAGTGAGAAACCTGTGAGTATTTGAGATCATTTGGCTGCTACAGCCTTCCAAGAGGATTCACATGACTTCTCTGTTGATGCTCAGCATGGTCTCAAAGCTGCACCATCACAAGTGCCCTCCATCACTTCACCCTATCCTCCTATTCCCATGCACACTCCTATCGATGGCCTTGTGGTGCCATTAGGAGAAACCACCATTCTGGTCAGTCTGGAGAAAGCTAGGAACCATCTGTATGACCTGGAATCACCAAAGCCAGATGCCATCAATGGCAACCAAGAAAACGCAAGGGCGTGTTCCTCCTCCCTTCTTTCTGACCTGTGAAACTGTAGGTAGAAACGAAAGACAACACATACAGATATAAATGCAATTCCTTTTAATGGACCATTTCTCACGTTTTATGGCCCTGGGCAGTGTTTCAAGAGATGTACCTTTCTGAAGAGGAGTAGGACAAGTTAGATTGATGTGTTTTTTTCAGATTTAACCACCCAACATGACATGGCTTGATCAGATAGCCTCTGGGTGATGCTTGCTGCCTGCAGCCCTTCCCTGCTCTCTCAGAGTGAATCCCAGCAGCATCACTGACCCACCAGGTCCTGGTCTCCCCAGTCACAAACCCAGGTGAACAGGACACGCTCTTCAGGCAGCACAGCTTGGGCAGAGGCCTCTCCTCACAGCCTGCCTTCCCCCAAACACTTCAATTCAATCTCAGTTAAACCAATTCCAGCCAAATCCTTAATAAACAAATTTCTCTTAGTCTCAAGTGTTGCATATCAAAAGTTTTCCTGGAACTAATTTCACCAAATTATAAACCCAAGAGAACAGGGATTTACAAGAAAGATGGATGTTGACAGGACACTATATTCTATGTTGCTTTAGCAAATAGGAAAATGAGTGTAAATTAATGTCAGAAGCCAACAGATACTACGGAATTGCATTAGAAGTAAAACAATAAGCTTTCAGGGATTTTAGTTCTAAGCTGTCAGACTAAAAGTCATTTATCTTTTAAGTGCTAATCCATACAAATTGAGATGCAAAAATAAAACACACTACAAGATCCAATTAAATCCTCCCTCCAGCTTTATTAACAAGCAAATCTTCCTTCCCCAGCTTGCCTCAAGAAACCCCATGTCTCTGTGTATTCCAGAAGGGACAATCCACGGGATGCTCAAAAAAACCCCATTTCTAAAATAGGATTCTCCTCTGTTGGTGTGAAGCTGGAGAGACTCTGGACCTGGATGCGTGGTCCAGAGCATCTGCAAATGTGGTAAAGGTAAGATAGATAAAAAAGTTATCCTCCAGTAAGTGATGGGCTTGCCCATCTCTTGGGGATGGGGATGTGATGCCCTGAGACACCTTTGTATCCTTGAGCCAGCTGAGCAGCTGTGGAGAGGGACCAGATCAGTTTTCCTGAAATCTTCCTCTCCAAAAAAACGAGCCCATCCAGTGGTACAGTTCAGCCCTTAGCGGGACCAACAAGGGCTTTTTCAATGGCTCTGATCCAGGAGGACACCATCACACATCTCAGCCCGTCTTCATGAACCACACGCTCCTCCAAGCTCCTGGGGCTTGCAAAGCTTAAATCAATGTTTGCAAAGTCTTTGCAGCTGCATGGATGAGAAGTGGTATCACAGTGCAAATGTCACCTCATTAACAAAGAGGTTCTGTCATCTCTGATACGGCAGGGCTAGGGAGTGCTTATGGGAACGACAGCGCTAAAGTTCAAGTTCATTTCACCTGCAAAAGGTGGGAAGAAGAGAATAAAGCTTTGTTGCTGGCTGGTTTTACTCTTTAGTTTCATAGGAACACGGCCCTATTTTAAAAGCAAGTTCCAGGACTTAGTAAATAACAAAAGCATTTTCCTCTCCCGGATTTTCAGTCTGGTGAGCTACAGTGCCTGTTTACCGTCTCAGCCTTCCCTGATTTACCCTTATGGGTAGCTGGAGTCACTTTGTTGTTTCTGTATCATTAAGAAAAAGGTGCCCCTGCCCACTTGGTATACCTTCACATGCTGCTGCACACAGAAGCAAGGATGAACTCAAGGTTCAAGTTGAACCTTTCTTCATTTTGTTTTTCTCTTGTGATCTATGCTTGTGAAAACAATCCCACTGACTGCCAGAGAGCCACTGTGAAAGCTGGTCAAATATCTCCAGTCTTCTTGGGTCAGGCTTGCAGAGCTGCAGGACCCATCCTGGCTGGCCCCAAAACCTCCAGCTGAGAAAGGAGTCGAGGACAGAAGTTTGCCCAGTGTCCTGCTAGAAATGCTGAATTTTTTTTTTCTTAAGGAATCAGTGGAGTTGTACTGGCTTGGAGCTTCATCTGAGTTCTCCAGAATTTCCCATTACAATGAAAGCTTGGAAGGTGCATGTAGGTCTGAGCTGCTCAGTATAGACATGTCCCAGCTCTGCCAGAGACCAGGGATCCCTGCTTGCTCATGGATGGAGAGCAGAGGCCAGGTGAGCATCATGCTCCCCTGAAGAGGGAGCCTCATTAAACTATGACTTCTAAAGCAATTCCTCTCCCAAAGCCCCCGGGATGCCATCCCTGGCATGGACAGAGCACAGCCTTGGGCAGAGCAGCAGACCCCAGGCAGATCCCCCACCACGGCCGACCACCACGAGCTGTGCCAGCCTGAGCCAGGCACCAGCCACACGAGGGGAAGGCGGCTCCAAGCAACACCCCAGCCGGCACAAAACACATCCTGGTATTTCGGAGCAGGGAATAAAATACATCTTCCAGCCCAGCTCCATTTTTGCCTAAAGGAGATGGGGAAAATGTTCTGCTCAAAACTTGCTTTCATCAGCTCCCCTCTGCCTGCAGGCTGAGGGAGCCTTTGCTGAATAAACAGCACTTTTGTATGAAAAATAAACTCCAAAGTCTTACAATCCATTTTGTGCTGTAGCAGTGAGAGCATAATGAAGTAGGAGACTGGTGATCTGGCAGAAAACAAGCACATAAACTATTTTCTCAGCTGACTAATGGTGTATCCTCAGATGGCTGCGAAGGAGATCGAGCATCTCTGACATTCTCTGCAGAGCCAGCCAGGAAAGGCCTCTCTCCTCCTGGTTTGGTACAGGAGGAGCTGATGATCAGACTGACAAAATTAAGATGTCTCCTGCCAAAGCTTGGGTGAGTTTTAGGGAGGCTGGCCCTAAAAGCCCAACACCACACATCTGATGCAGAGGACTCCAAGCCCTGTCTCGCTCCTCGAAACAAAATACCTGCTGTTTGGCATAAAGTGGTTTCAATACCTGTCAATTACTATTTATTTTTTTTAATTTCTGCAAGATAATAGGCATAATTTCAAGGAATAAGGCAAAACTTCCCTCCACAAGCTCAGTCTACCTAGGACCTAGGGTCAATGCTGTCTCTCTAACATCTGGTAGATCTTTCCTGACCAAACCACTGCTGAACCTGGGGTAGGCAAACTGCCTGAACCAAAGATGAGTGTTTTTAAGGACTCCGGCTGCATTGGTACAGAACATACAGTAACAAAACAACATCTGCTGGGCTTCAGGAATATTTTTCCTACAGGTTTTTACTGGCATGCCCTGCATTTTTTTCAAAACAGTGACGTATTTTTTCCTGCAAAATTTTAAAATAAAGCCCAAACTAAGTACAAATCTCTGCATTCCTGGGCCTTCAAGATAAACTATCCTTTTTTTTTTTGGCCAGGATACATGTTTCCACTTGAAAACAGAACCTGACTGGAAAGAAACGGAAGCCAAGCAAAGTGTCATCTGGCTTCAGGAACTGTCTTGGAAAAGCCGACTATGCACAGTGAAATGGCAGCATTGGGGAGCGCTCCCCTCTGCTTGCCTAGGAAACTCTCCATCCCTTGGGGCACAACTCCTTCAGGCCAAATTGTCCCTCTGTAGGTGATCAAGACCCAAACCCCCACTCACGAGGTGATGCCAGAGACCATCAGCAGCCCTCAAATCTCTATAAACACCAAATCCCCAGTGCGCCCGGGCTGCAGAAACATGTTGCTCCTGGGATGTTTTTAGAGCCATTGAGAATGGAGAAAGAGACTCACCACTTCTTGGATTTCAACCTTGGGGCTGGGTTGCGAGGGATGAGGAAGAGGGCTCTCATGGGGTGCATGTCACAGAGAGCTGCAAAGTGAAAGAAGAGGCGTTAAACAGGGCACAACATCTCACAGACCCCCTGGGTTTCCTAAAAAGAGGCTATAAGACTGGCACAGCAGGAGGATTTGCAGCGACGACCCCTGGCCTGGCAGCAGCCTGGAGCTTGGGTGAGAGCTGATGTCCCCAGCATCACCAGGCCCAGCACCAGGGGCTGGCTGGGGACCCCAGCACTCTGCCAGGTGCTGACAGCAACGGACCCAGAGCACAGTGCAGCTGCATCACATGCCAGTGTGGTCTGATTCATTTATTTGCATTTACCAGTATGCAAGGAGGGCCTCAGGACAACACTGAAACACCTGTGTGACCCCTGCAGATGCACCAGTTGAGCCCAGTGTGCCATCATCTGTCACTGCGGAGGTCAGCGGAACACCAGCATGGAGGAGCAGTGTTTTACCAGTTGGAAGTCCTCCACCTGTTCTTCATGTGTATTTTGTTAGAGGAAACTGAGTCCCAAAGCACTCAAGTGACGCCACAGGAGTCACACAGGGTCGCGTGTCTTTGCTCACCACCCATCCTGTCCCCTGGGCCACACTGTCCTGGGAGCTTTGTCCCCATGGACCCTGAAAGTTCCATCTCAGCAAGCCCAGGTTGCTTGGGAAAACCTTTGCACACTGTTTCTTGCAGAGAACCGAGAGCCAGCTGGTGCTCAGCACACCCCAGCACATTACAACCCTGAGTTAATTAAAGCAAACCAATGCATCTACTTACGGGGAGCGCCTTCTGCCATCTCGATGGCTGTTATCCCCAAAGACCAGAGGTCGCTCTGTAGAAGAAAGCAGATGGAGTCAGGTGATGCAGGGGACCATTCTCACAGCAGTGGGAACCAGGTGAGGAGCAAAGTGCAGTTCTCCTCTGCCTGGGGGCTCAGCCCTGTCAGCTGGGTCTCCATGCCCTCTGGAAGCCTCCAGACCCCACCTTGGGAGCTTGTCTCATCCTCCTGACGTGTGTTGAGGCTTTAGAGGAGGCTTCCAGCCCCACAGTTTATCCGAAGATTTATTTCAAAACCTGCAAGGTGTTTTTGACGTGGGTCATGGCCACCACGCTGAGGCACTGCTCCCAGTCACGGTGGTGAGGACACTGCCTGGGGGGATGCTGATGACCTGAAGGTCCCCTGGTTGGGGCATCTTAATGAGCCCTGTGCACTAAAGCATGAACTGCAGGCTCCCGGATGAACTGGTGACAAATCACCCCCTGGCTTCACAGGCAGGGGAAGCAGCAAACCTGGCTGCAGGATCCCTGCTTAAAGCTGGGTGGATGGATTTGATACAGCTCCACCAAAAAGAGGCTGACTGGAATAGATTAAAAATACAAAGTCCCTTGAGATGCCTCAGGAGGCTCTTGTATTATGCTCATTAAATGTAAGCCTGAGAAACAGCATTTTGCCAGTGGGAGGAGAAACGTGTGCTTTTATTTACCCCATTTCCAAACCTTCCTCATCCCACATGGTTGCGTCTCCTGAATGATCAGAGCACAGAGAACACACCTATCTGGAAAACTCTCTGATTTCATACTTGTATCGCACTTCCTTCCACTTTCTCCCTTGCAAACAGGGACATTTGTGTTTTCAGCTCTCTGCCAGAGAGTGGTGGTGAGCAGTGTGCCCTCCCCACCCCACCACCCCTGATGAGTTGTAGCTGTATCTCTGTGTCTGGTAACAAGCCCCAGAGGACAGCTCGGCTCTCCTGGACAGCAGCAGGGGCAGAGGCAGTATGTGCCCAGCAAGAGAAAACAAGCACCTTCCCCAACAGCACTGCCACAACTTGTTTTTTTGGCAGAAAGCAGCAAATTCATTATTCTAGACACTGTGTATAGGTCTGCTAATGATTCACAACCCAGCACCCAACGCAGAAGGAAAAGGACCTGGACTAATTTTGGTGCCTTCATGTCAAGTGCGACCTCTGATGCACCTCCATGGGATGGAGAAACCTGCCGGAGATGGTAGGGTGGCAAGGACAAGGGCAGAAGCTGCAGGTGCACAGGGGACCAGAACCGGCCTGATGCTACGTAACTGCAGCTGATGTTTGCTGGACATGAGCTAAACTCCAGTTAGCACATCAGAACCAGCAAACATTGTAAACAGGCACAATTCCGGGGTGGCAAGGATGGATTCTGCCTTCCACCCTTCCTCCTGCACCTCCAGCTCTCACATCTTGCTCTCTGCCACATCCCCGTAGTCCCTCTTCATTTCTCCTCTTCATTTCAAAAGCTGCCCTTTCCAAACCAACTCAAGCCTCTAAACCTGAAATACAGTGAGAAGGTCCCAGAAAGATTGTTTTTCCTAGCAAAGAGCCCCAAAAGCTTGGCCAGAGCTAGAGACTGCCTCCAGGGACCACAAGCACCTTCTCACATACAACACGCAGGAAAAGACAACTTGGATTTTCAATTGCAAGGAATTTTTCCTCCTTTTTAACTCAAGATCTCCCTTAACAAATACCATCCTTGCTACACATCTTTGCACCTGCTTAAAAATTCTCTCTCAAATCTTATTTCCAGCCCTTTCACAGGACGGTCTCATCCATTCTTTGTTTCTGGTCAGCTGGGATTTCTGCCGCATACTTAATTATCACAGTCTTTCCACATGATTCAGCATGCATGACCCTTTCCCTTTGGGCTGCCGCTGAACTCCTTCCAAATTCCTAGTGTGTCTTTCCATACAGAAGCGCCCAGTATTATACACAAGATGCCAAGTGATCTTAAAGCTGGAGTAATATAGAAAGGGATTATCACCTCTCTAAGCCTCCTGGAGAAAGCAGAAAACTCAGCGGGAAACACACATTTTATAATGACCTGGAATTCCTTTTTTTGGTGAGGGGTTTTTATTTTTGGGTATGAAAAGCTTTTCAGTTCAAAGACACCACGCTAATATATTTGCATTGTCTTGACTTGGGAAGGGATGCAAGCTTCCCCCCCGACCCCCCGCCCCGTTTTGATTCTAAGCTTATTGACAAGATATCTCTAAACAACAAAGGAGGACCGGTTGGGAGAAAAAAACACCAAATAACCTCAACAATACGGGGTTTCTATTGGTTCTTTTTTAAAGTGGTTTATTTTTGTGAGGAGGCATTTACTATCTCCTTCCATAGATTACACAGGCATCTCTTTCTGGCTAAGAAAACAGTGAGATCAGAGGCTTTTGGTCCAACAGATTAAGTCTATGAGGATTCCTTTTTTCACCCTATAAATCTCATCTTTTGTATTCAGTATTTTAAGCCAGTCGGCTAAACCTGAGAGCATCTGATTTGCATACCTTTGAAAAAGAAAAAAATTGTCATTTATATTTTTTCCCTCCACTTCAAAGCAGGAGCATCAGGTGCAGGGACGTGATCAGGGGGTAGGGACTAATGTCCAGTGGCTCCCGCATCACGAGCTCTGAAAACACCCTGCAGTGAGTGTGTCGGCAGCAATAAGCCTTCTGTATGGTACCCCCAGCCAAGGGAAAATGGTCAATGCCAACTTCAGAGACACAAGCACCCGAGCATTTGATCCTCAGGGACAATAGAGAGATTCTGGTCCCAGCACTAGTGCATCACTCAATGGCATAATAAGTGTCCTAGTTATTCTGGAAAGAGGAAAAACCTCAGGGATTTCTGAGGGTAGAAAGTAGCCTATGAAGATACCAGTCCTTTTTTTAAAAAAAAATTGTAATAAAAAGCTGTGATTAAACAGAGTGTCAGAGCCTGTCAGTGGAGAAGCGGCAAGAACAGCTACTGCGGGCTCAGCCCTGCTATGATGCGCTGCCATCAGCAGAGCTGAGGAAACGCCCGCTGTAATTGGTTAATCAAAGAGAATTAAGCAATTGCAGATTAAACTATATCTACATGTCCTTATCATTAACAATTTATGTAACCCGGAGTTTGAACTCACACTGGAGAGCTGCTCTCTGGAAAATCATCAGTTCAAAAGTTGACGGATGCATTTAAATAGCTGCAATACCGAAGCATTGCTCAGTTACTTTACAATCCTTCCTCCCTCAAAAATTTCTCAGAGTGATTGGTAACTGAACTCCAAACTGTATAATGATGGTGGGCAGCTGCACTCTCATACTGTAGTGTTCCACTGCTAGAAAGCAGCTACCTGGCTTCACAGCAGAGGGTCTCAAAGTCCTTTTTAAACGTCACCTGCCAAAGTGACCTCTCAGCATGTGCATGAACAGAGGTACCATGAGCATTATGTATGTCTGAGCTTCTCCCCCTGAAGCTCAGGTGTTAATGTTTTGCTCTGGATTCAGTATACCTGAGGGGGTTTGGAGATAGAAATTCAAGCTCTAGACTTTTCAAAAAACCAAGAGACAAAAAACCCAAGGGACATTTCTATAGACATTGTGTCCAGAAACTTGGAGTAAGGCAGAGACAGGATAAAATATATCGAACTCTCCTTGTTTTAAACATTGGACCTTCCAGTATTCTGAATGGGCAGGTGGGACCCATCCCCCTCCTGCTGACCAGCGGTGTGGCACGGGGCTCTGTGCCACGTTACAGCTCAGCAGCAACGTTGTGCTACCTCCAACCCAAAAATAAACTTCAAACAGGCAGTGGAGATATGCGAAAAGTAGGTCAGCCCCGCGAATGTCTGATTGTGTGGCAACCTTCAGATCTTCCTGCGAACACCAGCCTGCAGGCCAGAAGATGTGATTTTGCCCTTTCTAAACCTGACCTGACTTCTCTCCAGAGTAAACAGAGCAAATACAACTTGTTTGACTGTAGTATTTAAACACGCAGCAGTGAAAAGCAGGCTAGCAGGTAGGAAGCCTTGGTCTGACACCTTTCCCAGCATGGGGAAAGACTTCTTCACAGTAAATTTGGATATGTGAACTGCACAACAAAGATTCATGTTGGACCTGAATTGGCATTTCAAAATCCAACAGCCAGAAAGCACAAGATGATGCCACCTGTCAACATATTTTGCAAAGCTGCAAGAATATACTAAATGCCTGAGTGCTTGAGTTCACGGTACTGGGACATAAAATCTGTGATCACACCAAGCACCTTCTTCAGATGTTTATGATCACAACTCTCACTGCAAGCACCAATAAGCTTTGATTTCTTTCCTGCCTTATTTGTGAGTGTGCTAGATTTTGTAAAGATCACATCTGTAATGATATGTAAAGGAGTGACAAGATGCTTGTCGGGGTACCTTAAAGTCATAAGTCGCATCGGGATTTTCATCGCAGGCGATGACCTCAGGGGCCATCCAGTAAGGCGTTCCAATGAAGGTGTTTCTCCTGCCCACCGTTCTGTCCAGCTGGGCGCTGACACCAAAATCCACTGTGGATGAGAGAGACAACAGGACACTGTAAGGCTGGAGAATATCCGAACAACAATTCTGTTGACTGTAAAACATTACATTAATTCAGATCAACTTCCCTGCAGGGTTAGGAGAGAAATACAGGGACAGAGACATTCCTGTTTGATCTCTGCTGGGATCAACCGGGGTCAGTCAAGGACAAACCTGATCATCTGATGTCCAGGTTTTGTCAGAGACCCTGTGCCTTTTCCTCCTTGCCAGCAGGCAATGAAAAGAAATCACAGCTCCTCATACTAATGAGAAACAGGGTTAACAACATGAATAAGCTGCAGCCTTTGTTCTATGCTTTCTCATGTGAATTAAAGCCTGCCAAATATTGGTAGAAGCCTCATTTTTCAACCTAATTCCTGCTAGAAATGGCAGAAATGCAAAAGACTTAAGGAACTAAGGGCCAAGGACAAAGGCCCATAGAGGAATGTCAAGCAGAGAGCTGCAAAATGAAGCAAAAACTGATGAAATCAAATCAATGAGCGAATACTCTATGGTCCACTAAGTTCACTTTGCACGACACAATGGTTGGAGATTTGCCCTGGAGAATTTCCCCTTGGAGGAGAATCTTCACCAGTATAAAGCCAAACGAGCTGCTGGTGCCATCTGTTAATCTGGGGTTTTATTCTGTTGGAAAGAGAGAGGAGGGACATGGAAAAACAGGGCTTGCGCCTCACTTTACCAGTGTAAGAGAGCTTTCATCACTGGCATAAATTAAAATGCACAAAGACAGCCTTAACACTTGTGCTGGACAACTGAGGATATCAGCACATCATCTCTGCTGATCTGCTGTCTTCCAGAAGATCTTCACGTGAATGCTTGGTATTCTCCAGGGTGACTAACATCACCTATGAAACTCAGAGTAGTTCTTGCAAATTAAGCTCTCCCTAACAGATTGGCTTAGAAAACACATCTGGATTATGTGATGTTAAACTGACTAAACTGTGATCCTGTAGGACACTATAGGAAGGTGTGAAGGAACATCCTTCTACACTGGCTGGTGATGCACACAGGCCAATTTTTAACCCGGGTCATGAAACAATGGTCTTGATTGCTTAATCTGTTTCTGACGGCAGAGCTGCCCAAACTACCTGTCTGAACAGAAACACCACTGCAATTACATCTTTGCATGCAGAACCTGGCCATCAGCCACTGGCAGTTTATTGCACAGCACCTGGTCAACACCCAAGGTCATGTTATTGAGGCTGGCACGAGAAAAACACTAAGTAGCTCTTAGTGTCCATCCCCTTTCTCCAAGTCATGTACAAGTCAGCTTTGCTGCTTCTCTCCAACCACCCCACTTGCACTTTCCACAAGCTCTAACCCACTCTTACCTAGTTTAACTTCTGCATTTTCCGTCAGCAATACATTCTGTCCCTTGATGTCTCGATGAATTACTTTGTGCTGGTGTAGATGACTCAAGCCCTAGAGAATTCAGAGAAAGGTTAGAGGAATCCAAGTTCAAACCATGTTATTTTCTGACATTCCTCCTCAACCAATTATGCTCCAGAAATGAAAGATTCACAGTTGGAGTTAGGCACTTGAGCACTTGTTTATCATGCGTTCAAAATCCTGTCCTATGTCACACACGGGGACATGCCTGGCAAACGAGACACCCACCAATGGGCTCTATGGGCTGCAGTGGGTCCTTCCCATAGCAGGAGATGGGAACCATCAATTCTGTAGAGATTAAATCCAACCTTTCAGTTTCTGCAGGAACTTGTATTAACTCAAATCCCCTCACAGCTCTAGACACATTTTCCTCCATGTGCTCCCCTGCCTTAGGGAGTCATTTCTGTGGCAGAAATAATAGAATATCTCCTTTCTGTATTTCCATCATCCAGAAACTGGAAAAAACCCCATTTCTCTTGTTATATCGGTCCAATAAATGGGACTTCAATACACTGAAAAGCTTGTATTAAAAAAGCTACCATGTAAATACAAATATCATAACTTGCACATATCCCTAACAGAGATATATCTCAAGTTAAAAACCTGTCTGAAAGGCTAAAGGTAAACTAGTTTTTACGTTGTGCTTTTATTATTAGCTCATTAATATCTTTTTGCATGGTACATTTCTATATCATTCATCTATTATTTCAGTTCCAAAGTAACATCCACCTATATTGCCAGCTTAGGAAAAATACGTATTACTTCAAAAACTGATTTTGCATTAGGTTTACATTTCACATTAAACATTCATATTTGAGGAAGAAAATAATTTCTGTTATCACTACTGGCAGTTATTAGACATTTTATGCTCATTACCTTGGGACAACAATGTGGAACAGATTATATATGTATGGGTGCCCTTTTTTAGCCGTGTTATACCTGGTTAGAGGCACCTTTGTGCATTGCAGGCAAAGCAAAAATTTCACTGAATTTCAATAAATCCTTTAACAACATGGGATCAAGCCTTGTGTTAGAATTACAACTGGCCACTGGCATCTGAACCAGGATTAAGCCACTTTCTGCAGCACCAGCTTCCATCAGTTGAAACCCTACAGAGGTCACCAACCAACCGCCCCAACACACAGCCAAAATATGAGCGGTGACACGCGATGGTGGCCCTGGGACATGAGTCTGGCTGGGTCCTGACTCGCTGCCAGGGACTATTTTAAGAAGTAGGCTCAAAGAGCTCAGACATTTAAAATGAGCCCGTGGAACTGCAGTTTCCTGGCAATGAAAGCAGTGTCTGTATAACAAGTGACGAACTACAGAACCAGCCTCTGCCGCATGTCATGCTGGTGTGATGGTGGTATTCGGGGACACAGAGAAGTGCTGTGTCACCTCCAGACACCAGTGGCAACCTCAGCAGCAGTGTCAGACACCTCCTACCAGATAAGTCATTTCGCTTCTATTTCTTTCATAGAATCATAGAATCATTCAGGTTAGAAAAGAACTTGAATATCATCAAGTCCAACTGCAAACCTAACACTGCCAAGGCCACCGCTAAACCACGTCCTTAAGTAACATATCTACAAGTCTTTTAAACCTCTCCAGGGATGGTTACTCCACCACTTCCCTGGGCAGCCTGTTCCAATGCATGACAACCCTTTCTGTGAAGACATTTTTCCTAACATCCAATCTAAACTTTCCCTGGCTCAACGTGAGGCCATTTCCTCTCTTCCCATCACCTGAATGGCTCTTCTACAGGTTTCCTTCACATGTTTGATATTTCTGCTTTCTTCTCAGTTCGTGGAATGATAGATCTTAATGTCAGGCGACCATTACGATCACATCATCTGACCTCAGTTGTGCAAAATGTAAGCAAGTCTCTGCTGAACCTGCCATCCCCCAGTACATGAAACTCTCGCACAGCCCATTTTAGGACATTCCAGCCAAATATTTATCTTGTGGGTATAAAAGCTAGAGCATCCTCACTAAAACCAGAGACATGGTGATTTAATAAAACATGAGGTGCTTTTTACCCATGAAGATTCTTTCCACCAACTTTATTAGACCTCTCCTTTCTGAAAATGTAATTCTAATGTAAAAAAATCTTTGGCACTTTTGTTGAAGGAAAAAGAGGGTTAAAAATCGGGGAACTAAGAGAGTTAAAGGACATTAAATAGGGCTTATTTATTATGCATCATACCAGTACACAGATCATTCATGCCCACTGGCATCGAAGAAGCTCCAGCCCATGGCAGCACGGCAGCCAGGATGCTCACAGAGCTGAAGGCTTTTCATGTACCCCGAGCACCGAATGCGATGCTCCAACGCCTGACACCCGCCTCCCTCCACACACGTACCCGTAAAATCTCTCTGCAGATGTAGGCGATCCACTCCTCCTTCAAGGTGTTTCCCTTTGTGTTCTTGATGAGGTCGGTGACGGAGCCTGCGCCACAGAACTCCATCACCAGCTGCCAAATGCAATAAAACCACAATTACTGCCATGACGCTGACAGCATCCTCCGGGCTGCCTGACCCCAGGCTGGGACCCCAACACTGGCAATGCTGCTGTGGGGACACCAGGACATAATCTTGAACCTACCACAATTAATCCATGTGGGTTTTGTTATAAAAATGAAACAATAAGAGCCTGGAAGGCTTGAAATGGCCTTAATGGTGGAAAAAAAGAAGCAGGAATCAGTCCAGTGCTGAAAATCACCAAAGAAAACTGGAAACCCTGAAATCTCAGACCCCATCCTACTTTATGCTTATGAGCAATATTTAGTATCAGCAGCAATACAAGCAAAACTCTGCCTCTTGCATATAAGTTCTTAGACTCTGAAAATGTGAAGGCAACAAGACAGAGATCTGAAAACTTCCCACAAACTTAAAAAATGGGTATACTTTTCAATTTTATTTTTTTTTTTAAACCCCAGGAGGTCTTTGCTCTTGACCATCTTTTTGAACAGGAAGACCTTCTCGAGGGCAAGCTTGCCGCCATGCAGCTGCAGCTGGTGTCCTACTGCTTGGGTTGGTTCAAATGAGACTGGGCACCACCACATGTACCACTTACAAAGTTTCCTAATATCAAATACAGAAGTACAGTCATCTAACCCAGATTCAAATGTGATCTCGTCATTGAGCAACTATGAAATAAACCTTATAAAAATAGCATGGGATGTGAATCTGCTCCCAGGGACGTCATGGATCCCCAGGGCACGCAGGAGCCATCAGGTTGCTCCAGACAGCAAGCACAGCCCACGTATGGAACAAGCCTCCTCCAAGCCCTGCAGAATTGTTTCTCTCAGATGTGAAACCATGTTTTCCAATTAAATCAGCTTGCTACTAAAAGATATTCCCTTACAAGTCATGCGTTGCCAGATTTTCCAATGTGTATGTTTAAAGTTTCTTGAAGCTTACATGGCATTTAATGTTCTCCAAGTAAGTGACATCACTTTATTAAAAAGCATGGGCCAAGAGGAGAAGAGAAAGAAACAGCAGAAGGGTTACTTCTAACCAAATTGCCAGAACACAGTGATTTAAAAGCCTATGATAAATAAACAATCATAAAATCCAGAGTACTGATATAAACCTTCAGGTTAAATAAGATACTTGAGCAGACTATACCTTAGTTGGCTTTGACCATGCCCCTACCTTCAGTTTTGATATTAAGTTTCTCGTATCTTCCTCAACTGACAGCTGAAAAATTATTTGTATATCCCTATTACCTCAGGAAACCGGCTTCAAGAAATGGATGTGTGTCTGGCCAAAGCCTGCCCTGTGCAAAGGCGAGGGATGATGCTGCAGTGCTTGCAACTGTTCCAACCCAGCAGGAGAACAGGGATCCAGCTCAGCCATGAGTTATTCAGTGCTCACTGAATGGGGAATAATGGAACAAATGGTTCTGAAGTTGCTTTTCCTCTCTTTCTTCACTTTGGCAGATTGACACGTGGGGAATATCAGTGTCTGCACGTGTTTCTGATCAAATAAATGTTTGGGATACCAGGGCAGCAAGCACGGACAGGAAAACCCTGGATAGCTGAGCCAGCCACAGGCACTTTCCAACCCCAAAGGCTGCCCTCTCCATGGACATTCATCCACAGGCTCTCACTGGGGTTTGGAGCAGGAAGAAGAGGAAGGGCACGCTATGCTATGTATGGCAATAACAAAGCTTAAAAGAATATGGAAGAAATCCCATTAAAGGTACACAGAGAACCCATTAATTTGCCAGATTATCTTCATGGACATGACAGTTCATGCAGTTCTCTATCCTGTCCCTGATTTTGACAAAGCAAAGATCAAATTTGCACCAGGCAGTGAATAACACAGCCACCTGCTGCTGCTTCCCAAATCTGCAATTGTGAAATGTCCTGGAGATGAAAGAAAAAAAAACAGAGAGAGGTAAAGAGGAAGAATCCTAAGTGTTTCCAACTCAGCTTTTTAAGAGCTGCACTGTCCCGTAACATCCATAGGAAACAGCCAGCGCTGGCAGATCTCTGGCAGCACCAGCAGCTCCAGGTCCAGCTGGGCAGGGGCTGGGGGGCTCAGCAGCACACACGTGTTGCCAACACTTCCCAAAAGCTCTGCCATGAATTCTCCAAGATACGATGAGCAAGATGACGAGGCTGCCTGAATATCTCTGTCTTCAATGGAGAGCTGATGGACACCCAATGTGAAAAACCACCATTTCCAGAAGGTGTGGGTGGAACAGGAGGACAGCTGGTAGCTGTGACCCAGAGGCACTGTGACACCCATGCTTTTACAGTTTCCTTCGCTCCTCAGATGGAGGGATGATACAGAAATCCCAACTACAGCTCATATAATGCAGCCTCCAAAGAGAGGAAACACAGATGATGGCCAAGGAGTCACACTGACGGCCCAGGTGAGACCTCACCAACAGCACCGTGTGTCCTGCTGGGTGATGGAGCCCAAGAACAATGAATGTACAATTGGAGCAGGAACAGGAAGATGAACAGGTCATCCCAGAGGACGTGAGGACTTGTTCAGCCAGCCAGGGGATGGATGGCTGTGGAATGTGAGTGTATGCTGTCAACAGTATGGACAGGTAAGCACCAGAGACGGAGAAGAACGAGGTAGATACTGGCATAATATCAATATATCAACACCCTATGGGCATATTTAGGTTAGAAACCAACAAACAACTTTCCAGGAGAAAAGGGAATAAAAGTTTCAGCTGATGTTAGGACAGAGTTTAGTATACCCAGGAAAGGCTTCAAAATGACACTTGTACTAAGATCCTTCTTACCAGTCCCAAGTCTCTAGGTGAGCGCTTTGCCCTGCACACACTTGCATCATTTCCAATCTTATTAAAGGATGAAGTCATGATGAGGTAAGACAATAAACTTGAAATGCAGATTGAATTTTTATTAACCATAATTAAAATTATCATCAAGACAGGCTAAAGGTAAGATCATCTTCTGAAATTTAATTTACAAGGCCATTATTGAGGAAGCATTTTTAAATACAGTTCATTTAGCATTTATTTAGCTCTTCATATCAGAGCAACAGCAAACTTTATAAGCAAGGCAAATTCAGAAGCAGCAGCTGTAAATCTCTGTGTCCTGCTGCCTTCGCAGCTTTCAACTCAACCACCACCTTCGCCAGTTTGGGAAGGGCCAGTAACGTCTCTATTCCCACTGCCGCTGTACATTAGCTGTAAGGGCTCACACCTGAGCATCCCCAATATAGAAACCCCAATCCAGCTGATGGTGAACTGCCCCAGCTTGTCCACAGGAACCCCTCAAACCCACTCAAATCCTGCAAGCCAAATCCTTCCATGTTCCTATTCCTCGCCCCACAATTTGACTCCTCTTTTAGAGAAAACAAGCACAGAACAGGCCCAGCCTAAACGCTGCCGGAAATCGCTCTTTCCTGCTGTATGTGTAAACAGAATCCAGGTGCAATACAGTCCCGTTTGCCCAGGACACCCAAGTCTCCCATCCCACCCCACAGCCCGGCTCCCTTGCAACAGGGTCCCACATCACACACATGGTGGCACCTGGAACCAGTGACAGAGCATTAAAAAAATACAGAGACCTTCACTTGGTGGATCAGCAGAAAGGCTGATGCGCATTTCTGAAAACACAAATAGTTATCAAGTTGGTATTAAGCAGCCACTAAAATATTCTGCAGGAAGATAAGCCCAGGTTTTAATTGCCTGTGTCGGTGCTACTGCAGGACGCCTGCGTGGGGGCAGCAAGGCCTGCACTGCGCTGCTCTCCCCTCTCCAATGGCAGCATCAAACTGCACATGTTCATAAATGAATCCATAAATAAATGACTTGCCTGGCTGTGTCCTGCCTTTCGAGCCAGCCAAGCAATTCGTGTCCCCTGGGGAGCCACTGGGCAGCTGCCACCACAAGACCTGAGCTGAGCAAAAGCTTTGGGCTTAGGCATGGCAGCGAAGGGAGCCGGGCTTGCAGTCTTGCAGTGTTCACAGCACTGACATGGCTTGCAAGAGGAGTGAGAGTGAAATAGCGTTGGTTTACTCAGCCAGACAGCAGCCTCTTAGCCTCTCTGCTAAGCCCGGGCTGGAGGAGCAGCCCCGCTCAACCCAGCACCTTCCTGGGGCTGCAGGGCTTGGAGGGCCTAGAGACAACTGCAGCTCAACCAAAAACTGTCCCCACTCAAATGTTCAATGATTTAATTCATGTGATACAAGGTATCAGCTACTGCCCAAAAATATTCTTCAGTGCCTATAAGCAGATGAAGAGCCATCCTGCTCTGAGCTGCAAGGGCACAACTCAGTGCTTCAATGGCTTGTGCTCTATTCTCAGTTGAGCCTCCCTGCCCCTATTTTTGCCCTCCAGATCCCCAGTGAGACCCTGTACATACCTCTCTGCAGTGACTCAATGGGTCCCTATGGCTTGACACGGAGAAAAATCACATTGCAACTATGTGGTGACAGCCCTGAGCACTGCATGGCTGCAGCGGTGCCATCCTGACTGGTCCTAAATCACTCTAATTCCTTCTTCTTCAAAATTGGCCCAGATTACCCGCTGCAGAGGTCACCCCACTGTGCTTGCCATGAGCACATATTTGGCAACCTGCCTATGAGCAATTTTTCCCCCGTCATGACAGATGCAGCTCCAGGTGCAGGCAGGGTTGCCATGGCAGCCATCCATCAGCAGCCAGCGATGGTCCCTGGGGACCACACACCGGGGGGTGCTGCCCTGGGGGGCTCTGCCCTAGGCTGCCATCAACCACCGCTCAGCCCCCACACTCTGCAACCCCCCCCAAACCTGGTGCCAGTCTCCACACATGGCTGCGCTTCTCCGCTAATGGCTTCAGTGGATGGCAAGAGCAGATGACAAATGTCCAGCACTGTGGCATCCCTATTGCACCACGGATCTATATAGGGTATTAATGTATGGGAATGAAGCAGAGAGCTTGCAGCTTCCAGCAGCTGTCTGGGCAGGTGATTTATTGGAGAGGGAGTGCTTTGGGATCAGGTCACCTCCCCCATCAAGTTCACACTTTCTAATGAACGCCCCATCTCCCACTGCCAGAAAAAAACCAAAATATCTCAGAACAACCCCCTCACCCAATTACATGCAGCCTAGTAGCCCATGGCTTAGATCTGAGACATGCAAGGGGAATTTAATAAGTTTAACTCCAAAGTAGCAGTTAACTGATAAACTGGGTCTGTACCATCCCCTGGGTCACCTTCCCAGTTTCTGCAGCCCACCCTCTCTTTGCACCCTTGCACCACAGGCTCCCTGGGGCAGGATCCCCATTGTCTTGGTTACAGATGGGCACAATCCCTCCCAAAGGACCATGGCACTCCCAGAAAGTAACACTTTATCCAACATAGGAATAATTTTTTCTCTCTTTTTTTTTTTTTTAAATGTTCCATAAAGGTTGTCCCTATGACATTTACTTCCTTTTTTTCCTTAATATATCTGATTTGTGATGCACATCTCCGTTTCACCTGCTAAAATATCCTCCATGCAGCTCTTTAATTTCAGAAAAACTTGCTTGTTTAGTCAGCTCATCTTTCAGGGCGAGTGGCTGCTGCCGAATGGAGCAGCAGCACCGAAAGACCTGCTCATCACGGCGGCAGAAGCAATGACAATACTTCATGTCGGAAGCCTGCCGCGTTTCCAAGAGATCTTAATCTCCACTGAAAGAGCTCCCTGTTTTTTATTTCCATATCAGCCTCCTGAATGTCGATAAAAAGAATTACTTGGGCATTATCAGAAACCGTTTTATTTCAACAAAGGGCCAATGAAAAATAAACAAGTCTTTATCTGCACGGAAAGACTGATAGAGTTCACGCTAGTCTTAATTCAATCAGATCCTGAAACAACAGCTATTTAACACAGCAACACCAGCACACCTCTCCTCTGCAGTCAGGGAGCTTTCCCATTAATATCTTCACCAGCCCCAGAACTGGGCAAAAACCCCTCACACCCCAGCACCATCCAGTGCCAGAAAAGCAGCTTTTGCAACATAAGAAAAGCCCCAAAATTGAGAGGAGAGCTAGCTGTTCTGAAAGGAAATTCAGATTATCTAATCTGCCTTTGCCAGGGGACAAGGGGGCAAGAGAGCTGGGTGATGAACATCACCTCCCCTGGCACGGCTGGGTGACCCACCAGGGAAAACCCAGGTTCTCCTCCTGACTTTGGCCATCTGAGGGTGATACAGCATGTGCAGCATCCTCTGTGGTTTGATGATGATGGGAATTGATGAAAGAGCCTCTCTTAATATAATGAGTTTTCTACTGAGCCTTTCTTTTGGATGTCTGGGCTCCTCTAGATAGGCAAATCATATTAAAAAACCATCATTTTTCTACACTTGTATATGCCAAGAGCTTTTTGCACTGGAGATAGGAGGACAAAAAGGAAACTAAACCCTTCTTCCCTGGTCAGACTGTGCTAAGCCCAGACCACGCAGCATAAGGGAACTGGGCAGAGCCAGCTCCGGGAGGGCTTCTCCCCCATTCAGTTCTTTTGCACACAGTTGGTGGGGTGTTTTCACCCCCAGGCACTTCAGCAGCACAAAGGGAAATGTTGTGGGTTGGTTTTCTATTTTCCTTAAAAAGAAAACCAACAACCAAACCAAAACCCACAACAAAAAAACCTAACAAAAAATATATTATAAAGCAGCTAAAGCCAAATGGAATTTCACACGATGAAAAAGGCATTTCTTCGCTTGACAGCTTTCTCCTTGCTGAAACCCAAGCCAGCTGCAAAGAACATGTTTTTTCCAAGTTCCCACCAAAAATAACCCCAACACCCAAGTAGGAAAAGCCTCTGGAGTCCAAGCCCCCAAGTTTTGCTAATAATTCAGTGTACCACAAAGTCTCGAGCAGCAAAGCAGTGTGGAAGCCCATCAGCTCAATTTTTGTCCCAGGGGAATGTCCCCCTGGTTCCCACAGCCTCCCGAATGCTTTGGCATGTGGACACAGGTGCAAACAGCTGACGGCCCTGAACCTTTTGCTAAAATACAACCTAGATTATACAGAAACTAAAGGAAAGAGTGTTGTGCTGCCTTCAGCATCTCCACAGCCTCCCAGATGAACCATGGATATTTGTTACCCCTGAAAAATGAGGCTCTAGCAACCTTGTTCAGTACAGAAACACTTTGGAAATCAGCCACGGATAACCCAAAACTGACTGGATAACCCAGAACTGACTGGATTTACAAGACTATGAGGAAATAAATGCTTTTTAGACTACAGGACAACATCCAGGTCATTACATTTGAGGTAACACGAAGGTAGCCTTCCTTTCAACACTGGCCTAAGGAGCAGCTGAGTGTCAAACCGCTGGTCAGATGCCCATAGGTGCTGCAGGCTGCTGCTCTGCAGGCCCAGATTAGCAAAGCTCAGCTCAGAATACAGCACACTAACTTGTATACATTTTTCATCGCCCTTAGGATAGCGCCCGGAGCCCCAGCCTGTAATCACTGCTGCCGTGCCCGGCCCCACGAGCACCCACAGGGAGGTGGGCTGTGATGCTCTGTCTCCAGAGACAGACGGCAGATCTAAACTCTGTCCTCCACGGTCTGGGAATATCAAATTAATAGCCAAGAAGTCACTGACAAGGGAAGCAGCGGGAGGAGGCAGGTGGGGATTTATGGGAAGGCAAAGCAGCTTGCAGCCCTTCAGCAACATGAGGTATCTTCACTGCAATGGCTGAGCAGATACAGATCTTCCTGCCTGCCCATTGCCATCCTCCTCCTCTTTATTTGCCTGCACTGGCTCTGTGAAATGATAAAGATGAGAAGCAGCTCCAAGAGCCAGCAGGAATCATGAGCGCCCAGCATCCCCTTGCCCAGCCTCCATCTTCCCAGCAAAGCTTCCAGCTCCCTCCAACCATTCTTTTTTGGTGCATTTATTTTCATAGGACAGCATAATTTTCAATTGAATATTATAACAAAGATGTAGTTAATGACAATTTAGAAAAAAAATCGTTTTATCATCAATCTGCAAAGATTTTTTTAAGGCAAAATGGAGAGGCATTTTGCAGTGTGGGAAAAGCCTTTACAAAGCCAAAACTTCAAATAAGACAGATGCAAAATATGGCTTTTTGTGCAATACAGGCGGTGGTAAGAGGACAAAGCAAGAGTAAATAATTTGTATCAAACCCTAGTTATTTTAAAGAAAAGAAAGCAATTTACCCAGAGCTGATCATCCATTCCGGGTGGGTTCTTTTTAATAAAAGCACCATAATACGTAGCAATATTTCGGTGGTGAGAATACTTCTTCAACATGTTAATTTCTTGTTTGATCTCTTCCTCTTCATCCTGGGTTGAAGTGAAAAGAAAAAAAAACAAAACAAAACAGGGGTCCTAAGGGGCTGCACTTCACAGGCTCTCATTTCTCTTTGTATGTGGGTGAACTTCCAAGCTCCCCATTTCTGACTGACCTTGCCTAAGTTGCCTTGCACCAATTTTTACAGCCACTTTTTGCAACATGGAACTGATATGGGAGCCCTGGGAGCCTGCAGCCTGGACTAACTGAAAGGAAACCAACTAAAGGGTTAAACTAAAAAGTTAAGATGAACAGAACCAGAGAAAACACATGTTTTGCCACAGTGCCCATTGCATTTCTGAACCCTGAACCAGAGAGATCTTCAGGTGGTGCAGAAATCATGCGGTTTCCATACGATTCTGCAACAATCTCATCAATGTTTATAAATATCTGAAGGGTGGATGTTAAGAGGATGGATCAGACTCCTTTCAGTAGTGCCCAGTGATAGGATGAGGGACAATGGGCACAAACTGAAGCACAGGAGGTTCCATCCAAACACGAGGAGAAACGTCTTTAATTTGAGGTGCCAGAGTACTTGTGCAGGCTGCACTGAGAGGCTGTGGAGTCTCCTTCTCTGGAGACATTCCAGACCCGCCTGGACACATTACTGTGCGACCTGCTCTGGATGAACCAGCTTTAGCAAGTGGGTTGGACTGGATGATCTCCAGAGGTCCCTTCCAACCCCAACTAGTCTGTGATTCTGTGATCTGCAGGGCAGGAGCAAAGCAAAGCCTGGCCAGGATTTGAGCCCTCCCATGGAGATACGCTCTTCATCCAGAGATGCACCACTGCCAGGCTTTGGCATCAGAGCCAGATTACATGTTTTCGGTGGTTTAGACATTCCTTCATCTTTTTAAACTAATTCCTTTAATAATTCATATAATAGTTTACATCAGTTTTGCATTGCTCTGAAGCTTAACAATACTTGTATTACTGCAGTAACTCATCTGCACACCCTCCTAGACCCATCAAAAGCCTGGGAAGATGGTTTTCTAGAAACCACTGCATAGCAGAAGTGCTCTAACACTGTGCATCCCAGTCATCTGACACTCCGCTCCTACCTGTCCCCAGGGGCAGAAGCAGCAGAAGACATTTGGGGACACCAGGTGTTTTTGGTGGCCCGGTGAAACCACACAGGGACCAGGCAGATGCTGCCTGGCCATAAACCCTCTGCCAGACTCACTCAGTCCTGGTGACAAGCACCATTCTCATCAGCTGTCACAGCCCCTCTCCATCCTGTCTGCAAAGCTGGAGGAGACGAGGCAGGAGAACTACACTGATATCTATTTTGATTTCCTATCTCTTTGCTTTCACAACCATCAAACATGCCCTGGTTTTATTTTAAGCTGACCGAATTCCAGTTCACTGTAATTCCACAGGTTGTAGAGCAGCAGTTAGTGCTTTGATGTTGCTGAGCTTTATTATAAAAGGACCAGAAGGGCTATTATCTCTTTATTCTTCTTTATTAGCCTTGTGGCCCTCACCTGCTTCATCCTGACTTCAGTTTTACAAATGGGCAAAAGACAAGACACTCCTTGAAGAGTGATGCTCCCCGACCAGGTGTGACCAACATAGACAGAAACATGGCTTTTTTTCCCAAACCACCATGGAAAGTGACTTATTGACTACAGTCTTCCAGAGAGAATTCAGGGAAGAACAGTGAAGCTTAGGGCAGGAGGACCAAATAAAAACACCTGACTCTCTGGGAAAAATGGAGAGGAGCCACAGGGACACTTGGTCTAAGGTTTTATCTTGATTCCCTCTACAGGTTGAAGTATCCAAAATCGTGGAAAAAAGTTGAAAAAGCAAAAAATACTCCCCCAAAAACAAACATCAGAGCTGTGGAGGTCAGGATGGGACCTGAGGATGTGCCTGGATGACTAAGCTCAGGGGTCTCCAGCCCAACCTCTTGCTCCAAGAAGGTCTATTGCCAGTGATGACCACCAGCAAATGCAGCGAGGGAGGGAAGAAAACAAGAATTATTATAGCAAGCTGCTGTAACCACTCCAATCCCAAAAGCGACAAAATCCACAGACCAGGTTTTGCTACTGGACTTTTGCCTCCATTGATCAATCCTATTACATCCATCGCTACAAGTGGGGCACACAGCAGGACCAGCCCCTGGAAAATGAACCCAAACCAATCAGAGACAGCAGCTGCCCAAGCTGATCAAGTGTTGTAATTTGAGAGCCTCTATGCTGCAATCTTCCCTAACACCTTATTAGCAAGAGCGTAGATGAGTTAAACAAAGCATCATCCTCAGGAGTCTTGGGTGGTTTAGTGTAAGGCATGTGGTTAGGATGAGATGCTGGCTGGGACCTCACTTAAAACATGGGGGCTTTACACTCCAAAAACTTCCTCCACAAAACAGCAGATCATAGAATCACATAATAGTTTGGGTTGGAAGGGACCTTCAAAGCTCATCTAGTCCAACACTCCTGCAATGAGCAGGGACATCTTCAACCAGATCAGGTTGCTCAGAGGCCCATCCAGCCTGGCCTGGGATGTCTCCAGGGATGGGGCATCCACCACCTCTCTGGCAACCTGGGCCAGTACTTTACTACCCTCATTGTAAAAAAATGTCTTCTTATGTCTATGGTTGGGATGACCACACTAGTTCTGTGCTCTGCAGGCTTCTGAAAGACACACTGTCATCAGGGACATCCTGGAAAAATAGGTGGAAGAAAAAATGAAGCAGTGGCAGCACTGAAACTGGTGTGTGTCAGGAGACAGTGAAGGACTGGAGCGGATACAGCTGGGTTTTCACCAGCAGCCTTTGCACTGAGCCTGGACCAGCTGCCAAACGTGGCTGTAGACATGATGCGGGGACCAGCTTTAGAAATGACTCTAGAAGCGACTCCCAGGACCATTCCTGCTGTGGCTGGAAGACATGGCTCTAGATCTGACTTCAGCATCAACAGCTACGAAGCACAGTTCCCTACCATTTCACAAGTGTGCTCTGTCTCTGCTGTGGTCACCACCCATCCAGCCCAAGCCTTGTCCTGCTTATGGAGAAGCCTTCTGTTGGTGACTACCGGCTGGTGACATCTCTTCAGAAGACATGGAGGTGTCACCTCCGTGCCTCAGCTCATTCTGCTACCTCCTACGTAACTATACCTACTTCTCCTCTCATGCAATACTGGGGTCATCAGAGGCTGAGAAGCCACCTCATGGGGTATTCAGTGGGGCAGAAGAAGTAGAACAGATCAGAAGTTCAGACAGGGCTTTTTCAGAGGACCAACTTTAAAAGTTTGTACATCATATATTAAAACAGAAATAGCTGACATGTTTTAATATGACTAAAATCAGCTTAAGGGGAAAATAATTAAATAGCCGAACAACACATCCCATATCAAATATCTGATTTACTACCTTGGATGTTCAGAGATGTGAGATCCTGCTTTGGAAGGTAAAGGTCTAGATCAGGGACATCAACTTAAAGACACTCCTGAAAATATTAGTTACTAGGCAGGATCAGATTTGGGTACTTTTCTTCAACATCTTTGCTTGGAAATGATGATGTTTTAAAACAATGAACTAAGTGTGGACTCAAATTTAAGCCCCTGTTTGGCCTCAAAGTAATATTCTGATTTCTCAGCTTAAATTTGTTGTAACCTCAGACTTCATCCCATGGGAATCTTACTGCTATTTATGTTCTGTTTGGTCGGTCAGCCCATTCCCTTAGAGCCTGCTTCCCATGAGAACTAGATAAATGGCAGTTGTAGATATTGCAAATAAACAGAAGAAAATCTCATTCACATTTACAGACCTATTCCCATGCATCATTTCACCTGTTAGCACAGAGAAGAAACTCAAAGAAGGTCCTGTAGATATTAATATCCACCACAATATCTAAAGTATTTCAAAACATACTCCCGCAGCCAGCTGACTGCTTTCACAGCGAGTCAACTCTGTATGCGCTGAACTCCTGAAAGCTGATTAATAACATTAACTCAAAAAAATAAGGTGGGTAGACTGGGACTGAGTCCTAAATTTTGAAATGTGTTATTCCATTAAAAAAAAAAAAAAAGATAAAAAAGATTAAAAAAACACAAAGCAAACAAACAAACAAACAAAACACAACAAAACACATTCTTACTCCCAAACCTGATACTGTTTATATAGGCAGGAACTTTGGGAGGCATAATAATACACTTAAAAAAATTAAAAAATCAAGAAAAAGTACTTTCATATCTCTCTCTTAAAAGCATCTGTTTAGGCTTTTAGGGATCATAGCAATTCCACTCTTTTTTTTGTGTGTGTGTGTGTGCGTGCACTGGGAAATGGTGAAACCATTCTTTCCCCTAAATCCCGTGTCTCATTTAATAACTTACAAATTCTTGGTTCTCTTAGCCTGATACAAGTTTCAAAAGAGTCGTGTTTCTGAGACCAGGGTGGTGCATTTTTTCCCTCTTTATCAGTAGGATGCACAGGAATAATCTAGCTTGCCTAGTAAAGCTATTCATAACAATACCTGCACACAGTTTTGGTGAACAAAAGCTTTTTAGTGAAAAATATGGATCTGGAGAAGCTGAAATGTGTTATGAATACACAATCCTGTTGCTACAATTTTCTTCAGATTTTATTACTGCATTCAAAAGAATCACTGCTGGAACTGGATGCTGCTTTGTTTCAGCATAAAATTACTTAATCTCCAAAACTCTTCCAGATTTTTTTTTTTCACGTATTTATTAAGAACCTCTTAATGGCACATTTCACATTAAGACAAAGAGTATTTGCTTCCCAGGAACATGAGCCTTCCACCAACCCCCACACATTGTTATCACCCTCCATCCCCTTTCCCCTCTTATCTGTCATTTAAGGATGCAGGAGGAGGAGGAGGATTTGTTACCCCGGTGACGTCCATAACCTTAATAGCAGCAAGCTGTCCCGTTTTAACATGACGACCCTGCAAAAGAAAAGGGAGAAGTTTGTTTGTTTTGCTGGGTGGAAAGGTTTTCCTCCCAGGGAACAATATCCTTCAACAATTTCCTCGCCTTGGCAGCATCCCTGCATTTTTTTCCTTTTTCAAGAGCATCTTCACAGCAGCCATGATGGGAAAGCAATTCCCTCCCCTTCCTCATGCCATTACAATTAATTAGTGAAGGGCCTTCCACGCTGTATTTTCCTGGCAAACAAGTGCTGGAAATATCCTTTAATGCTCAGCCATGCAAAAAAACAGCTTGGGGCTTCTCCTGAGCACAGAGCATGACTCGGCTGGAAATGGTCTGCTGGAGCTGGGATGATGGAAATGGGCTGGCCGGGGTCCCCACACGGCACGGACTTTGTCCCCTCCTTTCCCAGCCCCAGCTCTCATGGACCTGGGGACACCCAAGGGACTCCAAGTCTGTAGGGCATCATTATACACTCTGTCCACTAATGTATTTATTGTACAAAAACCTCAGTTAGCAGGATAGAGAGGTTTATAAAATCAGAATTGCTTTTTGGCTATGGAAGTGACCCCATCTTCAGGGCTGGCACAAACAGGGAACGTGTCTGGAGGAGATGCTTGAGGGGCAGCATGGAAACAGAAGCCCCTTGACACATATGGCCTCCTTGGTTTTCAGCAACTGAAAAATTAGCAAATCACTGCAATAAACTGCTTGTTGCACAGTGCTCGATTGTATTAATCCTAATGGAAGAATGCCTGGAAGCAACGGAGAAAACTATAAATGAAACCAAATTGTTTATGGGGTCTTAAAACCAACGCAACTGCTATGAAGCAACTTAATTCCAGCTTTTCCTCCTCTCCCAAGAAATGGATCACCCAACATTGGATCAACATTGGTCATATCAAATCACTCCATCCCCTTCTATTTGAGGACACACACTCTGTTTACAAATGGGGCAGTCAGAGGAAAAGATGTTTCTTTTCCATGAAAACCAGCCGATGCTGATCCTGGCAGGAGAGCTGGGAGGCAGAGGGAAGCATCCCAGTTTCCCATTCACTTCTTACTGCTGGAGTAGCCCAAAGCCCCATCACAGGAGATATGGCACGGAGGACACAGACCAAGCGGCAGCTCCTGCCCTGCAGCACCAATAATTAACGCACCAAGGACATGGCGAGGAGCAGAGCTTCCAAGCTGCAGCATGGCACAAACAGGGAAAAATAGTTTTTCCTAAACTGCAGGCTCCTCTGGCCCCCCACCAGCATGCTTGTTGATGAGCTGGGGTTTGTGCCCAGGTTTCCCAGCCTTTCTGCAGCCTGGAGATGGGTTTTTCACACCATCGCACCTCCAGCAAGAACCCCAAATTACCAGACACAGGGACCCTTCGGGGTTCCAGGCACAGCATCAGGGAGCAAATCCACATGCCAGCTGTGGAGCAAGGCAGCACCATCCTCTCCAAATTTATGACTTCACCAGGAAGCCAATTCACCCACCAGGGTTCCTTGCTCGTTTATTAGCACAATTTTTATGTCCTGAGTAACCGCATGTTCTAACGACAGAAAAAGAGCTTTATTTTTAAATGTGCAACATAATAATATAGTGCAGTCCAGCAGCACCAGGCTGAGCCTGAAGCAACCCCTGGATGCAGGTGTTGGGAAGGAGGGATGCATTGCTAGACACAATACATTTAAACAGCAAAACCAAATCTTCCTCTTCCTAAATTCATCCTTGTTTACTTGACCAGGAAGCCGCCCCACACTGACTCTTTAATTAAAGCCAACAGAGCATCAGCAGGGAATGCGCTTGGACACAGGTGCGGCACACTGCATCTTCCATGAAACGGAGGAGGGAGACAAGGCATTTCAAGCCATGTATCTGCAGCTACAACCGCCTTCATTTGACATATCACCACCTCATTTTGTACTTTAAGGAAATGCCCCAGCATTGCCGCCACAGAGTGCTGCTGCCTGTTCCCAATAGTGGCCAAGGGAAAAAGGAGCCCCCCATGTCCACCCCACCCTTCTCCCAGGGATCTGCCACTGCCCCGTGCACCTCCCAAGTATTTATGGGTAAAGGTAAAATCTTTATATTGTGTGAACATTTACCAAAACAAAATAAACCATTGTGAAATGTTAATGTAAGTCATGAGGGACACTTAGTCATGCAAAAATTGGGTGAAGTAGAACCAGTAAGTATTTAGCCTTGGAACTTCAGAACAAAGACTTGCTTTTTGTATAGTTTGTTCACAGCGTTGGAGTGTTGAGCTTCATCTCAGCAGATTTCCACCTCTGTCCAGTGAAACACAGTGTTTCCTCACCAGTTAACTGTCCCTTTTAATTCAACCTATCTAGCATGTTCTGCATTGATACTTGCAGTGAAACCATCAACTATAGCTTAGGAAAACCAGTTGATTTTCACCTTCCTGCAGGCATTCTTAGCTTTACAATACAGATACACACAAGCTGGAGAGAGAACTGAAAGTGACAGACACAATACAAGAATAAAATCAGCATCTGGCCTGTACTCATTAAAAGATGTCACAGCAGCAACAAGCCCTTTTGATGGCATTAGCCACCTCCTGCACACTGGCCATGCAGAAGAGCCCATGTCCCCACAGCCTTTCCAAAGCATCCAGATGGACCAGGCAGCAGAGCCATTTCTGTCAAAGCCAAGGCAAGCTGAAACTGTTAATTAATGTGTGGTAAGTGCTAAATTCTCCAGTGTGAGCCTTGCACTGCTGTTACAAAGCTACAAATGGGGACTGGGGTAGCAAGACCAAGAAAAGCACCAGAAATACAGCAATATGTTTTTACCTCCCCTCCCGCATGTCCTCCACCCACCAAAACCTGCTGGCTTTTTTCTTTAAACTGTTGCCGGTGCAGAGGCCTCCACTACAAAACCACCCAAGGACTGAGCCCAGCTCCTGCTCCTGGGTCACCTGTGTTCCCCCAACAGCAAAGACATGGGTCAAAACAGGTAAGAATGCAGGTGCCTACAGAGAATTTTAACAGAAATTCTCTGCTCTTTCAGAATTCCTCCTTTTGGTGCATGGAGGCTCACCCTGGGGATGCTGGAGAGGGTACACCTGCCTAGAGGTGAAGCCTTCAGGAGGATGAGACCCTTCCAGGGTAAGGTGTCACTTCTGAGCTTTCAGACCACACCATCACCACCACCATTTTTGGTGACAGGAGTGAAGGAAGCCGGAGGGGAGCAGCAACCATTGCTCTCCATGCCCTCCTTGTCTCCCGCCTGCGTATTAATCTAAGCCAACAGGTCACCTGTCTGCCTGCAGAAGAGGAGCTGATCTGCTCTTTAGCAATCTGTAACATTTTGTCTTCTCTCCTTCTTTGTTTCTTGGCATTGTTGAGGATTTTTTAGCTTGTCAGTGGTGAGTGAGCTGCTTCCAGCTGCTTGTAGAGCGAGAGATGGAAGAGGACCAGCATCCTCCCAAAGCCCAAGCTGCTATGACGTCACACCATCAGCCCCATCCTGCCACAGGGCTCAGATTCCTGCATGGCATCACCTTTGCATTGGACATAAACCGGGGTTTATCCACCTGTCCCTCCCACTCACACAGGGCGGCAGTTGAACTCCCCAAAAATTCACAGAGAGGAAGGAGAAGGGATTTCCAGGAGGCACTTTCATCACCCCATGTTGGCTGTTCACAGCTAAGCACCAAAAGGTTTGACGGACCACTGCCAGCATCACCTGGGGTATGGCTCCCAGGGGTCTCAAACACACAAATATGCTCCAACATCTCCCTGCTTCTTTTCCCAAACCAGGTTTTGTACTTGGCAACATGACGTCCTGGCTGAACTGTTCAGTCTGCTCTCATCTTCATAAATATGGCACTGTTACAGACACTGTGATGGCTTTGATGGCGTAAAACAAATAGGAGGAAATCAGAGCTACTAAAGCGCTTCTCCCCTCTCCAGATTTGCTGTCAAGGTTCACTTGGGTATAAACCCACATTTCAGCCTCAAGATTATTCAAGCGTGAACTTCAAAGCTGCCACAGTTTTTAATTAAACATCCATCTGAGCATAAATTCATGCTCCTAATTACTCTTGAAATGTTATATCAACTATCACTAACTTGATAATGTCAAGTATTAAGACTAATTTCTGCAAATGAAGCAGGCACCACAAGTTTTTTCTTCAAAGGCTATGGTCCTCACACTCCATAAAATGTAATGGACTGACACACAATGGGAACATTGGTAAATGCTTTTAAACATCAGTTGATGCATTCAGGCATTATATTTACTAAATAAATAAAACCTGGCCTCAACATCAGCCTTTGTACACAGAAGCTGCATACCCTGGCCCAAAATTCAAATCTGTATTTTAACGACAGAAAGAAGATGATTGATGGTTGCTTTTTAAAATTTTGCTTGCACAAGAATGGATTTCATATTTAAGCAAAAAACCCAGAAATGTATCCCACCATTTTTACTTAACTTCTGCTGTCTGCTCCTATTCGTTCAACAAAATACAAGACCTGCCACCTGCTGCAACCAGTGGGACACAACCATGACTGTCACTCTCTTCAGAAAGGCAGAGCATCGTCTCTTAAACCTCCCATCTAGGGCAACAGCCTTCAAACCCCATGCAGACCTAATCCCCATAGCAGTCATTCAGTGGAGTCACCCTATTGTAGGTCTGATACTTCAAAGAAAAACACTTGGAATGTAGCCATTTTGCAGTGCTCTTATTCATTTAACATTTAAGTCTTAAAGAAGTGGGATCCGGGTGCCTTTGTGAGGCATTGCAGAAATTCCGATGTGGACAGCTTTGCTGGGGCCAGACCACACCACCATTCCCCACCGCTGAGAAAGCAGAACCCAACGAACACCCCATTTCACACAGAAATCTCAACAGACTGAGACAAACAACAAGAACTCCCATAAAAGTCCAAATATTATCAGTGTGGCAGGACAGAAACCTCTCAACTAATTTTCTTCCATTATATTTTTGTTGCTGCTAAAATCCCAAGCTGATGCCAGCAAGCCAACAACTGCCCTTTCTACTGGCCAACTCCTGCCTCTGAACTGTGTTGTCAGACAGCATGTCCTCAACACCACCACCTCCAGCACACACATACTCTTCCTACAACATGAACAGCATGGGACATCAGAGCTTTCGCCAGGTGAGAAATCATCAGTTCATTTTTCTACATTAACATACCCTTTTTGATACGTGATAGCTATGACAAACTCTTCGTCAAGCCCTACTTGTGCAGACACACTGTCACAGTGTTCACGGGTGAGTCTGATCTCCTCCGGGCTCTGTCTCTGCATCCCAGACCTTCTGCAGCAGAGCTCTGCTCAGATGGGCCAGAACTTCACACAGGTCTCTGGTCCAGGTCCTGCTGGTTTCTTGTTTTCCTCTAGTTCAAAGCAACTCAGAGACTTCTCACATGAAGGCACTTTAGCAAGAATGCACCAAAAATTGCATCTATTTTTTCCTCTGAGAAGGAACTTTACCGTCTACCAGGAGCTGTGCATCCAAACTGCCATCCTGCAGTAAATTAGACCACTTTATAGCATCCAGCGTGACTCGTTCTTGGCTTTTATGGAGTATAGGCACGTTTACACACTTCCTTTCCCATTGAAAACAATCCTGAGGGTGTCAAAAAAACCCCTCTGATTAGTTTAAGGTGCTAAATTACTTACTGATGGAAAAACAGGCTTATCCTAGGATGAAAATTCAGCTAACTCCAAAACAAGCTGTTTTAATAAATGATGTACTCTAGCTTTGCAGCTGGTTTACACATCTCTTCAAATATATCTGAAATAAATCCATGTATCTCAGAAGGTAATTAAAACATCAGATACTCTAAACATCAGGTCAGCACGAGAAAGTGAACCACAAAGCAGGACGTGACAAATGTTTACTTTAACAGAGAGTAAAATACCTGTTTGATTAAACCAAAGCCATCATGGGCCAAACCTTAATGTTCCTGCCTGTGCCTAACCGCCACTACTAGCAGGGGGATTTCACACCAGTGGGGACTCAGGACAACCCCAGACTGGGGACCAGGTCCTCACCCTGGCCAGGACTCAGCCCCATCCTGCTGCCTTTCAGCCAAACATTGCAGAAAACCTCTGCCCTTTCCAGCAGGAGCATGTGCTGCTCTTCTTGAGAGAAACAGCATGATCACAAAGGCAATGTGTTTCCCTCTAATGGCACACATTTCCACCTCCCCATCCCTTCTAGGGTTCACAAACAGCTTTGCAAGAGCTTCAGAGTGACTCCGCTGTCCCAACGCACTGAAGGACACGACCGACTTAAGGCAGTTCCTTCCCACCTGGGGCAAACTCCACCTGCCTATGGGGCTACCAAAAATATCCTCTGTTCCCCCCGGCTTCAACACACTCTCTGCAAATGGCATCCTCCTGCATAAAACAGCAACACTTCTGGTACCAGAAATGGAAACTCTATGAAAAAGACAAAAAGGTGCATCTAATACTCAACATCTCATTTGCTGGCCAGGTGATTTTTCCAGAGTTGCTCCTTTGTGCTCCTGAGCTCTTCTGCAAAAAGCTGGTTCCCCACTCACACACAGCTCTTTCCTTTTGGCCACCCTACTGCCACTCCTTGGGCTGCTTTTGGAGAGTAGAAGACCTTCACTGAGCAGGACAAGCAAAATTTTACTCATAGTTGATCCTCCCTTACATCTGTGTCATCTTTTCCAGCATTTTCAAAAATAAACAAAAATAAACAAAAATCAAGTGGATTTTTTTTTGTTGTTCTCCTCATCTGGGCATTTTTATTAATATTTCAGTTTGGATTGAACAATCAGAGCTTCTCCTTGGAAAGGCATAAATCCTCTCCCAGCACAGATGTCTCTAATTGCACAGGGCCAAGCTAATGCTCTGTGTTGACCGAACAAAGCTGACCTTTGGACTGTAGCATTTCTAATCCTCTGTATCAATCCAAGCTCTGATCGGGGCCATGCAGCTGGAAGAGCTGCAATTCCATTACTGCAGCTCCACAATAGGTCTGACGTTAAGTAAAGAAGGCAGGATTATTAGATTAACGAGCAAAATTGTTAAATTAGCATATTATTCATCTCCAGAAATAATATGTACTATACCACATAGGTGAGCAAGATTATAATAATATATTCCCTTATATATAAGGGAAATGCATCCCTTATACCAAAGTTTGCACTTAGGCCATCCCCCATCTCTTGTAGTTCAAAGGCAGCTGGAAACACCAACCTCCTCCAGCTCAGGAAGAACTGAGAGGTTTCCCTCTTCCATGGATAATACTGCTGGCATAAGGGGTCCTAAGACAGCATCAGAGATCCTAAATCCTTCCAGACGTTTCTGTAGACAGTTCCTCTAGATGTGGCTTGCACCCCTTGTAATTCCCACCCAGTGAAAACCATGGGCTAGGAAGTGCTTCCCCCCTCTCTATGGCATTGTCCCCACCTACACCAGCAACCTGGCAATGGGGAGTTGCAGATCTGCTTCATGCTCAAACAAAGGACTGTGCACAGATTTTGTCCACAAGTGTTTGGAGCTGTAGGTTTTGACAAGGTGTGCTTCACAGTCACAGGGAACCTCGCAGCAGACCCAATTTCACGATGTTTCTGGGTCTGGCAGGGCTTTCCCAGGACACAGGAACCAACAGCACTCTCCTAAAGGGAGGTCAAAGCCTCCATGAGAGAATGTTTGGGCTGTAAGATGAGTGGACCAAGCCTAACAGCAGACAGCAAATACACTGCAAGTGCCTTGAAGGAGCAGCCTACGGAAACCTGAGGCACCAAAGGACTACGGAGAGATGTTCCTGACAAAGAGTAATGAATTAAAAAAAAACCAAAGAACGACAAACAGTGATTTAGGAAAATATTCCCAGAGCTGGTCCCACAAGGAAGGCAGCAGGATTCAAAGGAGCACCAGTGGTATGGAGTAGGCCAGGGATGCCAATGGTCAGAGCTGGACCCCTTGCAACTTCCCCAGGCCCTCTGTGGGCTTTGGTCTCTGCTCCAGCACCCCCAGCCCCAGCAGACCCAGCACTGAGCTCTGCCAGGGCAGCAGCCCCATCACCTCCGGGGCCCTGGGGCTGCTCCTTCCTCTCCCTTTGGCTCCGGCTCCTCTGCAAGTGCACATTTTTGCAGCTAAAAGGCAACAGTACAGCCTGTTCCCAATAACGTTAGTTCATGACAGTTATTACCACCCTTTAACACCCCCACGGTGCTTCTGTTTCACATCACGGCCTATTCAACACTGCAGCATTCATAACTAAAATTAAACCTCCGTTTCGGAGACCCACAAGACCCTTTCACACAGGCCATGTCTCCAATAGCAGCAGCAGGTTGCTCCTTCGAGCGACAATCACTGAGCTGTGGAGGGAACAGCACGACACACGTGTGTTAGGATCACCTGGTCCTCTGAAGGAAGACACTTGGCTCTCATGGGTGGCCCAAGAATGACACAGCCTCCTCCAGTGGGCCAGGCTATCCCACCGGCTGAGACCTTCCTCCAGACCCTTGCTGCTTGACATGTAGCAGGGGACCACCTCACACCTGGCCAGGTCCAGACTGCAGCAGGGAGCTTTTGCATCTGCAAACACCAGGCAGAACTCAGTTTCCATGTGCTTTTGCTGTAACCAACCCAGTTTCACACACGGCCAATGATTTCTTCTTGGTCCCAGGGCACCTTGGCTTTATCATGGCCACAACCACACTGGTTTTGACATTCAAACCCAAACTCCAGGATAAGCCCACCAGCTCCAAGGGCACCAGTTTCCATCACAAGTGAAGCTGGTCCTGTGCTGGATACTGGAACATCCAGGAACACTGGACATCCCAGGGCACCAGGGAGATCTATGAAGCCTGCACCTGTAATTATTGGGGCTGCTCATGACCTCAGACCTTCTGCTTCAGGATGAGGGTGAGCCGCTGCATCCAGAGCTCAGGGCACCAGCAGGTCTCCACCACACAATGTGCTTTGGCAGGGCTGCTGCTGCTACTTCTGTATTTGTAGAAAAAACACTCTCTTCAAAATAGATTGCTGCTGCTGGCATTCTCTCTGCTGCTGCCTCTCATGGCAATTCATCCCAGAACACCAGGCAGATGTAGGTGACCCTCAGTCTCCTCAGGATTTTTCTACCCCGCTTATCTGTGCTCCACATTAACCAGCTGCATTTCAACACATGAATTTTCACCTGCTCTTTAATCCATGCCTGGAATCAGTAACTGTCTTGCAAACCACAGCTGAGTTAAAAAAATGGCCGTTGTGGAAAAACCACTACACATGCTGATGGAAATGTGGTTTCTTGAAACACCTCTGCAGTGCCATCTGCTTGACTCCGGCTCCAGTTTCATAGTAGCAAGATCCAATTCTGGAGGTGGCATGTAAAGTGCAAAGTGGTTGTACAACCAGCAAAGTATGAGGAGAACCACCTCCCGTGAACCCGAGTGCTCAGCATCCCCTCGGCAGCAGGGACGGACGGCACTGGTGGCAGGAGACAGCTGCGCCAGAGACAAGCAACATGGATATATACATTATCTAAAGCAGATTCAGTAATATACATATATAAATGTATGTGGAGTTTTTTTTCCCCTTGTGTAAGGAAAATCAAGTATGAAGGAAAGCCCAAATCTCTCCTCAGTGATTTCCCAACCCTTTAATCCAGGAAATTTAACTCTATGGCTCTTTATGGTTTTCCAGGAAGGTCTTCCATTGCATTTCACTAAATTGCCAGTGCCAATAAACAACTGTGTCCATGTGAATTACCCAAGCTGACTGAGCAGCCCAGCCTGCTTTCCCAGCCCAAGTTCTTCCCGTTCCCTGTTTCTCCATATAACTGTGGGGCAGTATTTCTTTCACCTCAGCTCACCGCATGGGATAGCTGCATATGCTGGCCCACATCCCCACACAGCCCTGTGTTTCTCTGCAGACATCATGACCCAAGATGAGCTCTCGGGGTCCCATCTTGGATCTCCCCATATCCGATAACCAGACACTTCAGCAGGGGTTATCAAGGCAGTCAAATGAGGCTCTCGCCTCCTTCACCCTCACCTGCCTCATGTCTCAGCTTGTAGAAGGGAGCCTGAACACAAACCCACTGGGTTCTTCTGTGCACCAACCCCAACGTCCCAAATCCAAGAGAAATTTGGTCTGAACTTCTGAGGTCCAGCCCCATTGTTGGCAATGGCTGAACCTGCACAGTAGGAGCCAGGACACCTGTCTAGTACTTCAAATCAGTTTCTAAGCAAGCCATCCTTACAACCTTTCCACTGCCTCAGTTCTTGAGTCCCTCCAGTCCTGCTAACACTTGGATCAGTTCAGGTCTATCCATCTAGATTCCTGACTATGTGTCAAGGCTGACAGGCACTGGAGCCAATTTGTACCTGCAGGCTTCATACATTCATCACTCGTAAGCAAGACTCCAAGTCCCTGTCTCAGAGTGGAAGACCTAAGATGACCACACTGATAAAGGTACCAGCATTTCATAGGGCTTCGGATAAAATGCCACAGCTGCCTAAAGCTTTCCTGTATAACTCTTGGGGTGACTCAGGTCTAGTGCTACGGAGGGCTAAGCCAAATGACTTCGTAACTCAAGATATTGCAGATCCTGTGTTTCACATTTTCATCCTTGTCAGCTCAAATATCCATTTTAGACCTCACAGACTTGAAAGCAGATGGGCATCACACTCTCTTTTATCCAGAGTTGCCTCCAGGGTTTTTGTCTGCCCTGAGCAGCCTTGACAACTTACTCTCCATCCCATCCTACTCCAAGTCACTTACTGTCAGTAGTCAATAAACATTTTGCAGTGTCTATGTTCTACTGATTTAAAAGACCCAGCCATGCCTAGAGCAATACCATGTGATATACATACTAATTTGGCTGTACAGAGCTGCATCAGGACTTTCACGTTGTCTGCTGCTTTATACAAGTCAGGTATAGGGTAGCAAAACTTTAGAACCACTTATTGGAAAAGGGAGACAAAGAAATGGCATGCAGACTCTTTATCCTTATATTTGCTTGATATATGTCACACATTCACTCACTGCTTTGTCTGGGATAAAGATGGGATTTCTGTCTCTGCTGCCAACAGCCCCACTGTGACTCACCTTCTAAGCCAGCCTTGCAGGTTCGGATCAACAGAGCTGATCAGCAGATTAAATTGCATTGTTTTTATGGCTTCTCACTTTCCAAGCCTCCACTCTCAAGGAGGAGTTTTCTATCCCTATACTGGCTAGGCAAAGCTTTTCTGTTAAGAAATAAGATGGTCTTTCCCTGCCTTCCACGCCAGACCTGCACATGGACCTCACCACGCTGCCCTGGCTCGGCAGAGGACCCTCCTCTCAGAACACCCAGTGCTCAGAGGTCCTTATTTCTCTGGAAAATTGAGAAACTGGGGTGTGAGGGCTCCTCTAGGAAAGAAAGGAGCCCTAAAAGACCCCACGAAACAAAACACATCCCCCCCCAGCCCTGCACACGGTCCTCATCCAATCTTGCAGCAGGTGGCACAGCTGAGAGGAAGGCTTTATCCGCAGATTTGGAGGAGAGGAGGAGGGTTTGGGATTAGCGACGGAAGGTCAAGCCAGTACTAGGGATTGCACAGGAACAATATGGTTCAGGAACAAGTGGGTAGAGGCCAGAAAGGACCGAGTGTCCCTGCTACCTTCAGCACTCAGGGACACAAGGGACCAGCCCAGCACCAGTGAAGCACGTCACTATTTGGTAATTAAGGGACACCAGCCACTGCCTAACCTGGTTATCATCGCAGGAGGGCTACCTAGCCATTAAGGGTCCTATTTACACAGAAATAACACATACAGACACAAATTGATGCCGTACAGTTTAAAGGAACCGTCTGAACGCTACAGATTTTACCCACTGTTATTTGCCAAGTGAAACAAAGCAGACAAAAAAGCTCTCAAAGCAGCCCAAAAAGCTGCCTGCAGGCAGGGTGCCTGCCGGAACGTGGGCAGCTCGGAGGCTGCCTGCAGCTTTGCAGGGAGAACACATATGGGCAGGGGGTGACGGCCTTTTATTCGACTGGATAAAGATCTTAGCAGCAATCTGAAAGACTCGGTGTGAAACCGCAGCCACAGCTAATCCACGGCTCACACAGACTGTGCCACGCTGTAGGCACGTCAGAGCGACCCAAGGCCAGGCGCTGCACTGAATCACACCAAGAACCCGCAATTTCAGCTGTACTAAGAGAAAAATAAAATGGTAAGATATGGCTTCATAAGCATCCTTCTGGAATGGCTGTGTCCTGCTCCCACTTAAAGGCAGCTCAGGCCACCCACTGCCCCATCCCCTACAGCCAGGATACATGCCACACCTCCAGGGCCACCAAGGGCTTTTAACCCTTTCCCAGTAGGATCAATGCTGGCTAAAGCACTAAAAGCCACCAATATGTTACAGGCAGATTCATATTAAAAATTCAAGGTCTTTACTAGCCACCAAGAGCCAGCTGCAGGACAAAAACGCAGTTTGTTTTTGCTGCTTGGTATTCAGGGTCTGGGCATGTGTAACAGAGCAGGCAAGGTGGAATGTAAATGTCCATCACTGCACAGGAGCAGGGAAAGACCTTCCTGCATTTGTCCAGGAAACAAACAAACAAGCAAAACTAACCAAACAAAAAAAAACCCCAAACAAACAAAACCCCAAAACAACCAAACAAAAATCACACAAAGAAAACCCCAAACAAACAAACAAGCAGAAACAAACAAACAGCAACAACAAAAATCAAACCCAAAACAAAACCAAACCCAACCAACAAACAAAAAAAACCCAAACCCTGCCAACTTGCTCCCTCTTTTAAACCCCCACAGCCTGGGGTTAGTTTGAGTACACTTAAGGGGATGTTTAAATTCCCTTTGTATTAAAGCCTTGATTAAGTTCATGTTGATTTTTAAGTGCACTGTGGAGTTTTAACCTCCGAGCGTGGTGTGGGCCCATCTCCCGGGCAGTGGGGCCAGGGCCGTGCTGAGCAGCTGGGCACTATTCCTGGTTCCCCACCAGCTGCACTTGACCTTGGGCCACAGACCAGGCTCTTCACCACTCAACTTTGTCCCCCAATAATGCCGCAGCTACCCCATAAAGATGATGCAATGCTTGATGCCATATTGCAAAAAGGCTCCAACGTCTTGCCTAAAAGCAAATTTGAGAATAAAAGGAGTTGTTCCTCTTATGGCCATACGCTGCATTAGTGCCTTGATTTGCACCTTCAAACAACAGCACTCTGTAAATTCTTAATTATTTTATTTTCTATAGCAGAGGGCTTTCTTTCATTGTCCCAGCAGCCTTATAAAAGAAAAAAATTAGCACAATTTCTTTACATTTGTAATTCCAAGGCTCCTACACAGCATTTCCACAAGACTGCTTAAAAAGCGCACTGGAAATTGTAATTTAAAGCTGATCTTTACAAGATGACTCAGGCTTCTGCAGGCTTCAGCCCTGGCCCAAACAGCCCTGCCAGCTGAGCGCTGTTTGAGCACGGGTTCCTGCCAGCATTTATCAAAGACGAGGGAAAGGTTTGCTTAAAAACGAAGGGCAAAAGATAAAACGAAGTAGTTATTATCACCTAAGTCCTGGGCGGCATCAGATGGGTAACAAGCAGCCTGTGAGACCAAAGCACCAAACCCCTCTCTAGTGCTGGAGGAGGTGGTTCTGCAAATAAACAATGTTTTTGCTGCTGTTTTTGCTACTCAAGATGATAAGAGATGGGAACAGGCTCCTCATCTGCAGATGTTCATGGTACCACCATCGCTATCCCCTTAACAAAACCACTTTCAAAGTCCTCCCAGGATAGATGTAAACATTCCTCAACACTTGGCTTGAGACCCACCAGTCTAGCCTTTAAGCCTCTTCCCTCCCCTTCCCACTGTTTGGGGATTTAAAAGTTGCACAGGCTAATTCTTACAAAAGAAACATGGAAGCACATAGAGGAATCTTTTGGCTGGGAAAAAACACACCTAGAACAGATATTTCCCCTAATTCAAGCCCTCCTTTCCAGCCCTCTGCTCCTGCCTTTCACTGGGGTATGCCTGCTGACCCCAGTCAAACTTCTTGAGATGTTGCCTCCAACCAAGCTCACACCAGAGAGCCCACAATGCCGTTACAAATCCACCCTGGCTATTCAATTACAAGTGAATAATTGTGGTTAATGCTCACGGTGGTGATGCCACTGAGGAGTGAAGTCACCAGCAACACCAGCAGCACCAGTGACTCCACAGGAGATGACTGTAGAAGCCACAACTCATCAGCGCTGCCTACAAGCTGTGAGCCTCCAGTGCTTTAAGCAAAGAGGGAAGATGAGTAATTTCAGACAAAAGAATGAGCCCTCATCAAAACTTCTGAAACATAATATCTGGACTGGATTACACACCTGTGCTACAACTCTCTTTTTTCTTTTCTTCTTTTTTTAAGCTTTTCACATTTTTTTGTTTCCCTCCTCCAGATTCCAAATTTTTACCCATCTCTGAAAGAGATAAGCTGAGTATTCCCTGAAGGCTGCTGTTCCCAGCACCTTCCAAATCAAGAAGAACCATACATTTCAGTAAATTTAGTCCCCTATTCACTCCACGTGCATCCCTTAACATTTCTGTTGCAATATCCTTGTCTCCATGGCATCTTAAAGCATTAATGTGATAGATCAGGAAGAAATGAGACTCAGCAAATAAAAACTGCCCTGAAGATAAATGGCAATACTGAGGGGATAAACCACCTCCATATAGGTGTAGATCCACCTCAAGAGACTGGACACACTAAACTGACCTGAATGATGGCCAAGTCAGGCTGTTCCCTGCAGGAAAGGCTGACGAGGAGTTGGGTTTCGTGGTTGCAGAGGACAGTTGTTAAGAATAAGAGATTTTCAGCAGGACTTGCAGACTGGGCAAAGCTCTTTACACCTGCTCAGGACATACCACCTGTAGCAGCCTCTTAATGTGCCCTGAAACGATGGTCCCATCCCTCCTGAAAAGGCTTGTGCTGATGATAAATGAAAGTCATCCCCATAGTCCTGTCTTAAACACTGATGGGGAGAGTCTTTCAAAAGCATTCCTAAAACGTACCTCAGCAAAACAATCGGCAACACACAGTGTTGTGATTTAATGTAAATGTGTTCCAGTTCTGCTAAAAAAGTAAGGAAAAAAAAAGTCAGAAAGAGGAAGTGAAAAACACCTGATGTGACAATATAAAAGAAGATTTTAGTCTCCCCTGAAACTCCTGGACCGCTTGAGAACATTTCGAGGAAATATGAAATAATTTATCCCTCTGAAAGCTTGGAGAACAGACCAAAAATACGGCTGTCCTTCCAAATACCACAGACATCCTGTTCTCCTGAACAACTTTATGCAAATTGGAGTAACTACCCAGCGTTCTTCCATTCTGAGCTGAGAGATGCTTGCAATGCAAATATTGACTTAGGAATATAAAGGAAAATCTTCTGACATACAGCACACCTGGTCCTGGGCCAAGAGGTTGCCAAATCGGTTAAATCACTATTAAACAACTGGCTGAATAAAGCAGATTTCCAGGAGACAGACTGGGTCCCTGCCTACCCCATGCAGGATGTGGTGGCTCCCCAGCTCACATGCCACCTGGAAACGCTCTGCCATGCTGGGGACAAGGGCCAGGAGCGATGGGGTGGGAGGATGCTGACACCCCTCCTCTGCAAACCCTGAGGTCAGGAGGAAGGAAAATAGAAGCGACACAAAGCCCAGCAGAGCAGGCGGCAGGAAGGGCAGTCATTTCTCCCCCTTCCTCCCCCAAAACCCAGTATTTACAGTAAGTATAAAACCAAGTGTCCCTAGAAACACAAGTTCAGGCTTCCTGCTGCATTGTCCAACAGCTGCTTGTCTCTGGCTTTCAAAGCCCTGTGCAACCCCACTGCCTCCTCACTACCTTCCATTTTCAGTCCTTCTATTTTCGTACCCTCTTGCACCCCACTTTTCCCTGTTTTCCACGGAGGTCCTTGTCAGGATGGTGGGGTATCCATCCGATACCAGGCATCCACCTGGTGAGGTATATATCCAATAAGGATGCCAAGGACTTGGCCAAAGCCACTCATCCCGCAGCTTTGTCTCAAGGAGGTTGCAGGGACATGGCTGATGGGAGGATTCCTCCTTCCCCCACCCATACTACTTTGATTGTGGCACCTGGACACAACATAAATTAAAACTAAAAGCATGCAGAATAAAACAGAATAATTCAGAAAAGCAACAGTACATCTAATTGAATTCACAAGAAATGAACAAATGTCAATTTCAAGGCTGCAAAATTATCGCATCCTTTGGAAGAACAGATATACTTTAAAAAAAAAGGCAAAAAGGTAAGCTGAGAACATTTTATATTTATGCAATTATTTTTGCAGCACCTGGCCATGCTGCCATACCAGTATTAAGTAATTCTCATCTTGCCATATATGCAAATATAAAGATTCATATTTTTCAAGTAATTAACTTTTTACTGCAGATTTAAGGTGGTCTCTGCACCCTTGTGTTTTGTTTTGTTTTTTTAAAAAAAGAACAGTTAACTGAGCATTGCTGCCATCTCTTAAGCCAGATCATTATATGCGCGTGGGTATCTGCCATGCAAGGTCTTGATTTTCCCATCTTTTCTAATCCACGACGCCTGACCCAGCATTCTGGACTGAAGATTGATTGTCAGCAAGAATTACAATCATTCCAGGATTTCTGTGACATGCGGAAGAATACCTCACACCACACTTCAACCTACTAATTTGCTTTCTCAACCCTATTAAAGGACAGAGTCCTACGAGTCTTGTATTGGGCACACTTCTACTGAAAGCCCTTCAATGCTTTTTACCACGTCCCACCTGCCCCAAAACCAGTAAGGTTCACCCTGGTGCTCAGGTACTCGATTTTCAAGGCACAGCCCGAGTTCTTGGGTACAAACCACATTTAGGAAGCAGGTCATCACACACAAAAAAGAACCCAGGCATTCCCTTGTATGTTGATTTCCCTTATGTATGGCGCTACTACCACACAAGTGCACAAAGCGCCGTGCTGTTTCACGACTGCCAAACCACGCTTTAACATGCTGACTGTGCACATTCTTTGCCTTCCGAAGCAAAGCATGTAACCCAAAATCCTCAGTGCTTTGCTTGGACTAAAAAGACACCACCTCTCCATCACTTTATCCCAGCTTCCTCAGCAACAAACTGACCCAAGGCTCTGACTCACGTGGGTGTATGCATGCTTTAACGCTGCTAGGTAGCTTCAAAGCCATCAAAGATGATTATTTTCTACTGACTTTAGGGACACCGGCGGCGGGGTGGCAAAGGATGCTGGACACAGCCATTCATGAGGTTTATCTCAAACAACTTTTAATCCCTGTCAGACCCTTTCTCCAGTCAATTATAGCAGCCTCACTATTACCAGAAAAGTAATGGGAGGGAGAGACTATAGGTATAAGCAGACATAATAGAATCCTAATTTAATTATGGAAGTACTCAATCAACCAAGAGTCATAAACACAGAGGAAACCAGGTTTATTAGTTCTGGTACTTGCAGAAATGCCCATTTGGTTCCTGATTACTTGGAAAAAAAATATAAATCAGTAATCTTAATAGCATAGCCCTAGTTTGCTTCTTCAGAAAAAGTCAATATTGAAAAAAAAAAACCCACTAAAACTGAACAGCTTCTAGAAACACGGTGCTCATGATGGACAAGTAACCAAGCTCATTACAGGGCGAACCTGGTTCTGCTTTAACTGTGGTTACAAAATACAAATTACAGCTTGGCCAGCCTCAAGGGAAGAAGGTTTTTGACCCTGGTTCTCGGGTCTGATTTGCACCAGGAGCTTCTCAGTGACTCCAACATCTTGCTTTCCCCCATATCAGAAGGAAGTCCGGTGAAACAGCACGTAATGGGCTTTGAGGAGAAGGTGACACCACTAACTCCTCACAGCAACACTGAGCCCACTGAGGGTCACCTCATCTGCAAAAAGCTCCATCCTTTGCTAAACCTGCCCTTCTCTGGTGTCCGCAGGTCCAGAGCTGGCTTAGCAACACAGCAGGTGTATTTATAATAACATTCATGCTTTAACACCTGGATAAAGGTTTTTGCTGAGAGCGTAATAGCACAAAGTGACTAATGAGGAGCCGGGGAACTGTTTGGAGATTAACTGAGTGATTTTGTGTTATGAAAGGGCAGGTTGTAATTTTAGGATTAGAAATCCATATTTTGGATGTGAACGTTTTGCACAAGGGCCAGGAGCACAGTGGCATGATGATGCTCTAATCCACATAGGAGGAACTGGCAGGGCAAGGGGAGCATGAACCCTCCATGCCAAGAAACTCTAAAAAAATATAATAAATCTGCCACAAACACCTCCTTCTATGTTCGGCAGTAAAATGGTCCCTCACTGGGCAGGCGAATGTGCACCACTGTGCAGACTCCCACCACCTCTGCTGAGATTCTCCAGCAGCAGCCACAAGATTCGAGCAACATGGCAGGGTCCACCCTACTGTCAGATGGGTCCAAGAAGAATCCTCCACCAGCCAACCATCCCCACCTCTCCTCGCAATCTCCAGGTACTGCTGACAGCACCAACATGTACCAACAAATTATAATTAAATGCCAGACAGATGAAAAAAACCTATATATGCAAATCCACGTGGTGAGACTGTCTGAGCGTCCCCATTCTGGCACTAATTTAGGGAGACTGAGACCACGCAACTTCAATCCCTGCTTTGGTTTAAAGGAGATACTTCACCAACTCCAAAAGCCTGTGACCTTTCTGATATCCCAAGAAGTCCCAGCTTCAGTGTACCCTTTGAGTTTATCTATCTAGGAAAAGGAGACACCCTTTGCTACATCGTGATGAAGTCCTCAGCACCCTGCATGGGTGCATCTCCACCAGCTCAGTCTTCTCCAGTCTCCAATAAAAAACAGTGGTTCCTCATCACATATATATCCACCTATGTATACAGATACACATACAGGTATGTGCGCATATATAAAATATACAAAGGGCTGAATCAGCCCAGCACATCCTACCTGGTTTCAACCAGTGCTATTATACTGCTAGCTCATCAGGATAACCCCCAGAGGGGTCAGGGGTGAAGTCTGATAAAGCCATGACTATTTAAGCAGAAAAACAGTCTTCTTGCTGTCTGCACTATCCAGGGAACTGTTTGAAGGTACGTTAAACATAATATTTATCTTACCAGGCACTCAGTGCTTTATGCTTTAAGATTTTTTTAGCTTACACAGTTAGAGGGAATTTTGCAGGCTCACAGAAAGAAAAAAACACTGCAACACAAACCCTCATTGTAAGGTGGACATAATTTACTGACATATTTTCATTTAATTTGGTTATGTTTTCTTCCTTCCTTCATATTTTCATCCAGTTTTCCTCTTTCTCCCCACCTCTTCCAGTTTAAGTTACTTAAAATTTACAAAGTTTGAAACAAATAAAGCCAGACTGAAAATACACAGTAAGTGTTCAACACTACAGAGGTTAAAAATAGGCTTTAAACCAGCTAATGTCAGCATCAGCATAAAAGAAAGGACTCCCTGACAGCTCTAATTATTACATTCTCTTGTTTTGCTCTTCTGAAGAGCAGCAATTAAATCTCTGCTTGGGTTTATAAGGAAAAGTAAAGTGCTCTGCACCTGCAAAACGGATTCCGTTCCATCGGAGGATTTCAGGTCCCCAAAGCACATTATCCAGGGCAGCCAGCAGAACAAAACCCATCCTCCCCTCTCCAGCAACCCAGGATTTTGCAGCCAGTTCACGGGAAGGAATACTAATAATGGTAACCCCCCCCCCACTTCTGTCTTTGCTAGATAAGATTTATTTAAGTGAAAGCTCACAATTTCTGGACAAAACAGCCGCCAACTATGCATGTATGCAATGCCTGAAACTGCCATATGGTGATAAAAGTATTTTTATTCATAATCATTTTTATTGCAGTAGCCTCCGAGGACTTGAACTAGGTCACTTTCCCACCAAGGCTCGCTACAAGCCATTAAATAAGTGGTGCACACAGGGTCCTTTAAGCATCTTTTATAAACGAGTGGTTCTGTTCATTAAAAAAAGTGAAGAGAAACAAGCACCACAGTTTATGAAACCTATTTTCTACCACTCATTAAATATAAATTCTTTGATGTTCAATAACCTAAATTGAGTTTAGTCTTTGCAGCTGTTCCCTCAGCAGCACTGAGGGTCTCTCATTTTTTCTGATTACCTGTCCCTGGGAAATCTGCTGGAACAGCCCGTCTCAGAGACCTCGACCTTTTTGTCAAATCGGGCTGGGATTAGCCATGAGGCTGGAAATCTCCATGACTTGGAGACAGAGGAGTCTTACTGATAGCCATGCAAGTTGAGGCAGCTTCATTTCTCTAGGAAATTCAGCTGAAAAGCATATCACTGCTTTCAGGCTCAATTTCAGGCTGACACTGAGTGAAGATGCCTTCAAAACAAACAAACAAACAAAATCCAAACACACAACGTAAAACCAAACCAAAACAAACAAAACCACCAAACTTTTCTGAAGATTAGTTTCCTCAAAAAACTTAAATCCTGGAACCTTTGACTAAAAATATTCTGAATATTTTGCTCTGGAGACAGGCAGGGTGCTGCACCTACAAGCTCTGGGTTTTGGCTGCACACACTCACTCCCCACCCTCCCTTCCAAGAAACTATAAGAAAACAAACTTAATTTGCATAAAAGTGCATTATCTTTTTATCTTTTTTCTTTTTTTTCCCTAATGCAAACCAGTTTTGAGCCACAGCATCTGAGCAGCCCGTATCAGTGATGGCGGGAGGGCTCCGTAGGCACAGGAAGGGCAGACACCAGCTGAGACTGCTGGAGAAGAAAGGCACAGTGTTTCCATAAACCAGCGGAAAAAAAGAAAATATAGCTGGGAACATTCTTCTGGCAGAAAACGCTCACTCATGGGAGCAAAGCACTGATAGCCAAGGCGAAAGCTGAGCTCGCTGAGCCAGCTCCCCCCTTGCAGAGACACCTGCAAGTTGTCTGCTGTGGGAGCAGCCGGACAGGGACATAAATAAAACTGCCCGTGCTCCGTCCCCAAACCCAAGCGACCACTAACACCTTCCAAACAATCTTGGCGAGGTTCACATGAGCCACTGACCCAAGGATGTCAGATCTCCTTATGGAGGTGGATAAATCCCACCGATCCTGCGTGGAGATGGACCAGGCTTTCCCACGCTAACAGCATCACCGCCCTGGGACGCTGATTTAGGTCCTGCCTAACGCGGTCAGCAGTCTGTTGAGAATATTTTCATCACTCTTTCCCAGACTGAGGAAAGGACTGACCATTCCCTAACGCTCAGGCAGCCTCTCCAGCTCTGCCTGCTGTTTTAATAACAGACATTAAATCTCGCTAAAAACGTGGCTTTTCTTCTGTCCCTGGTTCATCATGCATACAATAACTGCTACTTCTAAATGCTTTGCTTATTAAGTACACAAGAAGTTCTACCTAGAAAAGCTACTTCTACTGCAGACATTCTAAATTTACTTGTAATTTTAGAGGTCTTGAAAAATTTTACTGCAACTTATCAGCCTGGGGAAAAAAAAATGAATTATCCCTATTAAGCTCACTGGGCAATACAAAAATGCCATATCCCTCTTCAGCCCTCTATTGCTGTCCTTATAACGGAGCAAAACACTGTGATAACATCCTTGTAAGGTACTTCATGGCAGCAATGATAACTCAAGGGTGAGCTTCTGGTGTTTGTCTTCACCCTATAAGTGACAGGTTTATCTTCTGGTTGCAAGGGCCAAGACTAAAGGAGCATATTTGAAGGCGCACGTCATGGCTAGCCCTGCTCGCTGGGGCAGCCTCGCATTCCCCATCCCTGCCTGCTCCTCAGCAGCCCTGCGAACACCCGCTGCCATACTTGGGACCATTCTGAAGCATCGCCAGGTCTGGGAAAGCTGAGGAGCATCACCCAACAGCTCATGAAACACCCCCATGGGTTTAATTCATGAAGCTGAGGGAAGCACAGATGACAAAAAGCGCAACCCCAGGATCACAAGAGCCAGCAGTTCTGCCTGTCCTCGCACCAGGACTCCGGCTTTTTCCACTGCTCTTCTCATCCAGAGCCCTGCCTGCCTTCCAGAAATGTGCTGAGCGCTAATAATCCCAATGCTGCCATAAATTGTCCCTAAAGGATGAGAAGTACCCTAGACTTGCTTAGTACTAGTACTAAAAAAACAGTATTTAGATTTTTCTGGGTGTAATATGCCTGCTTTATTTTTTAAGCCTGATGTCTGGCCTGACAGATTTCCTCTAGTAGTCATGAAATATTTTTCAAACTTTACAGATGTGTTACAAAAGCCTTATTGACCCTACACATTATCACTTATCAATTCCAGGTAGATTGCTCTTGTGTCGAGACACAGCTAGAGGTTAAAAAAAAAGTCCCAAAAGATGTTCTTTTTTTGGCAGGTCATAGGAGCCAGCTCAGCACATTCCCGTCTCCTGCCTCATCTAAAAATAACAAATGCTCTGGAGCGAGCAGTGGGGATGACGGGTGCTGAGCGCAGGCACGTGGTGTGGCCGCTCAGCTCTGCTGCTCCCACCTCCAGCCTGCCTGGGAAACATCAGCAGCTCCAACCAGGGCTGGTGGCCAAACGACACTGCCAGCAGAAGTTCACGGTGCTTTGTGTGACATGGAGATCTTCCCTTCGCTTCCCAGTGGTTGGCCATTGGCCAGAGGTGAAGGGGCAACGAGGGGAACATGCACCACATCCCACACTAACAATGGCGCAGATGCGGGATGTTTGCCTGGCTGTCCGATTCACCTGCTCCCTGGGCCTGCTGGTGGAGATGTCATCTGCTGACCCACCTCAACGTGTGGGGATGGTTGGAAAGCAGCAAAGTTAAAACAAGACTGTCTCTGCTCACTTGGAGCTACTCATATCTGCTGAGCTCACTGACAAAACCAGTGTCTTTGCTTTTTTTTTTTTTTTAAACATATAAAGGTATAGACTGGAAGGGACCTTCAGCTGGTCCAACCCCCACCCGAGGTAGGGCCACCATGGACTATGACCACCCAGTTTCCAGAGCAGACCCATGGGAGGGAGCAGAGCTCTGTCCCAACTCCAGCAAGTCACAAGTAGGTTCAGCTGCTGTTGTAGACAAAAACTCCTCCATACACAGCTCCCCCAACAGTCATTATGGATTTAATTTTTCCTTTTTATCCACGTCTTTTGGAGCAGGGATGCTATCCTTGAATGGGGGAGGCAAAAACCCAACTGCAACAGGATACTGCTCCACACCGCAAAGGCTCCTACATGCCACAGCACTACCAAGAGGGCACGGTGCCATCACAGGCATCAGCAGAGACTTGGTTAAAGCAATTCATTTTGAATCATCTACAGAAGAAAAGCACTGAGTGCCAACAAAATCATACTTTCAAAGGTACAATGGTCTGTGAATTCCTCTTGCTTAGGAGCGAGGCTCTCCTCAAGTGGGATCCTGACCCTCATTTTTGGGTGCTGCACCTCAGAAAGCCCCTCATGGCATGTCCAGGTCAAAAGCTGCGTTAAACAACCCCAACACATAAGTGATGAGGATGCCAAGGAAAGCCAAGAGATTCAGCTGTACGAAAAGTGAGAAGCATCTCACATAATGCACAACGTGAAGAATTAGAGGTCAAAACTCAAAAAAATGTTAGGATTTTACCATTAGTAGCTCATTTAAGAAGTCATCTCTCCTTGCTGATGGATGGAGACTGCCAGACAAAAGGCAACAGCAGGTCTCCCACAAACTGCTCCATCCACACCAGTACAGGCTGGGCAGCACCAGCACATACCAGTGCACGGCACTGCTCTGCCAACACTACACACAAACCACTGTGGCATGGAGATGCTGGTAGATGCTCTACCAGCCACCATGGTGACCCTACACTACCTCCATCAGATCACCAGAGCTGTAAATTCAGACTTTCAATAAAACCAAGAGCTATTAAATTTTAATGCTCTATTATCCGCACAACTGTACCTGAATTCCAGAAGACATTCTCCAGGTTGGTAAACCTAATCTTCTACCCCAACTTTTCAATTTGCTGCTGTAATATAGATGCATCCCATACAAGATTGCTCTCTCCTTTGGTGTGATATAAGAGCATCACAGCCCCTTCTGCCCATCGATTTCTTGCAGATACAGAGCCGAACACACTCTGGGATTCTCCTATAACACTGTGCAAGAACACGGTGCTTCATTAGAGGGATTTTTTCATTACAGCCGTTTGCTCCCTGACTCGTACAGCCATTAGTGTGAATACACAAATGTCCACAAGAGAAGATGGTCTCAATCTTTTTGGAGCTTCTTGTTTGAACCTTCAGTCCTGGGACTAACGCCATTCATTCCCAAGGTTTTAAGAAGAAAAGAGGTATTAAGGGATTAAGAAGGACAAGAAAACACCACAGACAGGGCTTTGCCACTTGCACCGGGGATGGGCACCAGCAAGGCACAGAGTCCAGCACCAGGTCCTCTGTGATGGTTACTTATCTATTAGAGAAGTCACCCATTCATCTCTTCACATCAGTGCTGCCTTTTTGTTCTCAAAGACACCATCTCTAGCTGTTCTCAAAGCAAGCAGGAAAAGCAAAGCTGACTGGCTAAAACGCTGTTTATTTAGGTGGCACAAATGAACCATCACGCTACGCTGAGCTCAGCTGACCTGACACATCAAAGCCTTTGATGGCTTTCCAAGTGCTAACAGCAAGGACCCCACTGCAGCAATACTGTCAGCGCTCAAAGAGGAACCATGACACACAATGCTACAAACAATCCTACAGTTACAGATGAAAAGGAAAAAAACCCACAAAGAGTGATGCTTTTGACACGACAGTGGCACTACAACGCTGTGATGGTCTTCCCTGAGGTCACCATCAGTTCTTCCTGGCCCAAAAGCAACCAGTTCGGCAGCAAAAGCAGGAAAGCACAGACATGTGATAGCCAAAACATTTTGGGTGAACAGCTTATCCGGTCATGGCTGAACCTACCCGTGGGTCAGGGCACGGTGCTTGTTGGGTTTTGCTGCTGACAGGGGAAGAGTGATCAGCAGTCCTGCTGCTCCTACAGCAAACCCATACTATAGCATATGCCCTCTCCAGAAAATAACACTCCTGGACATTCAGGAGAGGAAGGAGTAGCAGAATTCAGCCATTCATCCCAACAGAGGGAATGTGTCTCAAGCAAATAGCCAAGGTGGCAAAGGAGGAATGAGTGGAGGGATGCAAAGGAGCTGCCTTGTAGAGTTTTAATCTTAAATTAAAAAGCTCAGGCAGAATGTTTCAAAAAACACACGGGTATAATTTAAAGAGCAGTTTGTAAGATGAGTTTTCCTCTTCAGTGTCAGGTATCATGTACTAACAATAAACAGAATCGTAGTATTATTTCTGTGAACTCCAGCCTTCATAAAATCACATCTTTTTATTACAGTGCAGTCAAGGTTGACATCAAACTGTCCATACAAAAGTCATCCTGTGCAGATCACAGCTAAGTCCTAGGTATTTGGTCAGAAAAAATAGCATCATTCAAAGCCATGCTGAAAAAGGACTCTCTTTTTCTTACAGTAAGAAGTCCATGGTGCAGACAGGTAGGATCAGAGCAGGATGCAGCCCGGTGACATTTGTGACACAAACTGTGGAAGGAATGGGGACAGCTCTGACCCTACTTGTTCTACATCATTTAAAACCAGTGCAAAGGTTTCCTATCCACACCACTATTTTTAAAGGGTGCTTCACAGATCACATCCAGCTAAATTCCCTGTGCTCCTACCTTAGTCTTCTATTACCTGCTCGTCCTCTCCTGCACAGCCACAGCAAGGCTGACTAATGTGGTCCCTAAGAGAGTATTACATATTGTAATTAGTGAATCACTGGTAACCAGATTGAGGTGTTTTATCACAGAGATGTACCCGGTCCTGTACAAGATGGCTCACAGAAGAGCACAAGGCTGCTCCCGTAACCAAGCGTATTCCCAAACAACAAACTGCCCGGGTTTTAAAACCTGCTCCTACAGTGGGGTATGTGCTGTGAATTCATGGGAGCAAAACCAGCCTCTGCTCCCTCCCAGGAATGAAGACACTCGCTAGACCCGACCCTTCCATCCGCATAGACAAAAAAAGAGTCCAAAACTGAGCCTTCTCCATGGGAGACGTGATCTCCCCACAAAATGCTACTGAAATGCAGACCCAGAGCCAGCACTCAGAGCTGTCAAAACCCCCATGAAGGCTGCAGAGCTCCTCCTCAACTGCAGGCACATTGCTCTGCACTGATGCACATCTGCAGGGACCGATGCCCATGGATTGCTCCTGCAGCTGTGAACCAGGGTCCCTACGACCCCTTTCTTAACCACACCCTATGTACACCAAGGACCTACCTAGAGCTTTGCAAGGCTGACAAGCCCATTCAGTAGCTCCCTCAGGAGACAGGAAGACAGAGTAGAAAATGCACTTTTGGCATCAATTATCCAAAAAATGTAATAAAATGACCAAAGTCCCCATTGGGCTGACAATACCAATGAGCCAAGGGACATGCAGAAAGGTCAACAGCCCCGATCATACTGAAAACATGTGGCACCACAGAACATTCCGCTCTTGAATCTTAGTCCTGTGCTTTAACCACACACATCTGCCCCTTTTCAAGCTGTAGCCCACTGGGCATTATCTGACTAATCCTGCAGCAAGGAAAATCCAAAAGCTCCCTTTTCCACAAACAAAAGTTTCTCATCACCACAGTTCAATGACTTAAACAGCAAAAAAAGTCACGAGGAGTCACCATTGAAAGCCCTTTCAGAAAGATGCCCAGTTAATTACCAAACCACCACAGAGCCCAAAGTCATCCCAAATGCATCAACATGGCAAGAGATGAGTCATCTCAGGAAATGCCAGGAGCTCCTCTGTCACCACCCACATAGGCACGGCCAGATTTTGCTCCAGACAGGAAGAAAAACACTGCATAATATGAAACGGACGACATCAGTCACTGGACATGAGGTAGCAGAATATTAAGATGGTTTGCAAAATTTGTTCCTATCACTTAAAAAGAAGTGGAGATGTTTTTCAGTGTTCTGCTGTGTAGGAGAAATGTCCTACTTCCTTCCTCATCATTGCTTCAGAGAGCACAAAGGATGATCCTCCAAGAGTAAATTATTTAGGTAGTCATCTCAGCACGTTATTTCCGCTCATTTCCGAGGAACAATATGGCTCAATCTGGGATTTAAACCAGCAGCAATGAAATGGTGCCCAGTCGACTCCACCTCCAGAAAATGAGCAGAGGACACACACAGAACACCATGAAACCACCACTAATGCCACGGTATGGCTTAGACACGGGCATACCACTAGAGGACCCCTGGCTCTCCAGAAAAAACTGCTCCATCTTAGAACAGAATCATAGAATGTCCTGAGTTGGAAGGGTCACAAGGATCATGGAGTCCAACTCCTGTTCCTGTATACGACAACCCCATGGTTCACACCATGTGTCTGAGGGTGTTGTCCAGTCTCTTCTTGAACACTGTCAGGCTTGGGGCCGTGACACCTCCCTGGGAAGCCTGTTCCAGTGCTCCAACAACCTCTGGGTGAAGAACCTTTTCCTAACGTTCAACCTAAACCTCCCCTGGCACATCTTCCTGCCATTCCCTTAGGTTCTGTCATTGGTTGCTAAAGAGAAGAGTTGGGTGCCTACCCTTCACCCTCCCCTTGTGCGGAAGCTGTATCCAACATGAGGTCTCCCGTCAGTCTCCTCCAGGCTGAACAAGCCAAGTGACTTTAGCTGCTCCTCACACAGCTTCCCGTCCAAACCCTTCACCAACTTTGTAGCACTCTTCTGGACACTCTCCAGTAGCTTATCATCTTTCTTATCCTGTGGCACCCAGACCTGCACCCAGTGCCCCAGGTGAGGCTGCACCAGCACAGAGCAGAGCGGGACAATCCCCTCCCTGCCCGGCTGGCCATGCTGTGCTGGATGCACCCAGGACACGGGTGCCCTCTTGGCTGCCAAGGACACTGTTGGCTCATGTTCAACTTGCCATTGACCAGAACCTCCAGATCCCTCTCTGCAGAGCTGCTCTCCAGCATCTCGTTCCCCAGTCTGTATGTATAGCCAGGGTTGCCGTGTCCCAGGTGCAAAATCCAGCACTTGCCTTTGTTGAACTTCATATTCTGTATAGCTTTCCTCCTAGAAGAGGAGGTTTTCTACTTTCACGAAGAATTACTCTAATCATCTTGTGACAGCCTAGTGTGAGCAAAGGATGCTGCAAGTTAAACATCATCATTTGTCTGAAAGTTGTAAGAGGGAACAGGGCTGCCAAGTCAGACCACCACAAAGCTAGAGCCTGACAGCTGTAAGTAGGGCAATTTCAGTTGGGGAAAGATAAATATATACAGAAAAAAATAAAGAAAAAAAGAAAAAACAGAGAAACTATATATTACAGGGGAAAGGGAAGCAAGAAATGCAGCTACTACTTAAGACAAAAGTTGGTTATTTGCCTATTTTCATGCTCTTTTCAAACCAATTGTGTTCCTTGTGTGCCCGCTGTATGGTTGTTTAAGAGCAGCCTGGCAGAGAGGCAACAGAAGAGCGAGAATCCCAGGGTCACAGCATCTGTTTGCCCGGTTGCAGTCTTTTAAAAAGATACAGAACCTCAATGAGCCTTGGCCAAAGCCCCCAGCAGCGCTGATGGACACACACTCATCTCCCAAGGTTTATCAGGACAGTTTCAAGTCTCAAGCATGTGAACCTTGCATGGAAAAAGTCTGTGTTATGACATGACAGCCAAAGCAGGCAGCAATCTGATATCCTGACCCTGATTTGCTCCGAATTCTAGTTGGATCAAAGAAGCTCTGTAATTAATGAGACTACACAAAAATCAGCTCTACCTGAGCCTTCTCCAAAAGAGAGGCCAAGCCTCTCTGCTGCCACCAAACTCCTTTGGGATTATAATATGTTAAGCCAGGAGAAAAAGAAATAAAATCAAAGAACCTCATAATTGTCAGTGAATTCAGACCTGCAGCCATCTAAGTAAGGCTGCAATTTTTTTCAAGAAATATTTTCTCAAGAACCAGTCTAAGCATTAAATATAAATGCAGACTCCATCTAGCTCCATTCCTTTATGCCTTTACCTTTCTCAGCAATAAATCCAGAGTCCAACTCAGGCAAGTGCTCACCGAGGTTGGTCCTACCCACCAACCAAAGCAACCCCACCACAGAGGGCCTTGTTCCTCAGGGTACCTGGTCAAGCATCCAAGAGGGATTCACTGCTGCGTGGCTCTCCCCAAGGAGAGTATTTGAGAGGTGATGTTCTCTTTAAATCCTTCCTAGTTTTATGTTCATTTCAAAGGCATGTACATTCGGGAGTTAAAGATCAGAAGCATTCTGAGTCCAGAAATATCATTTTCTTTTTTTTCTTTTGTCCCTTCCAAAAAAGGGAATCCAGTTTTAAAGCCAGGGAGCCCTTGGTGTATGTAGAAGGTTTGGAAGCAGAGCTGAAGCATGGTGGTCAACAAGCTATTGCTAAGTAGAGTATTTTCAAAACCTGCACTTTGCAAGGTTTTGGCAACATTCCTCTTTTTTTTGTCTTGACCTTGTCACCATTATTTTTCTGTTTCTGCTCAGGACCAGCTCATCACAATGGTCTCTATCAGGAACTAACCCTGAAGACAACTTCTGGAAGTGCCGAGCAGTGTCAGGGCACGACTGCTGTCTCTCAAGGAGGGTGGGAGGGGATCATGCCCAGAACAGCTCACGGCCTGCGTGAATAAGAGTAATTGAAAATAATCCATCCAACATTGTGTGCTAAAACTGCAGACACCCAGGAGCCCTTCTATGGCACGTGCCGAAGTTCAGCTCTCAGCTGTTACTACAGATAGATGGTCTCACTGGGCTGATTCCCCAACATTTGGCTGCTCCAGGTACACCCAGTTGTCCTGCTGATACACTGAGTCAAGATCTCTCATAACCACCAAGCAAATACATGCCAACATGCAGCAGAGCCATCACCACTGGGGGGGCTTAGGCAGCAGAGCTGAAGCCTCCAGCTGTAGGTCCTGTGACAGAGAACTTCACATTTGCCTTCCAGCAACACCCATGTTAGCCCTAATGAAGATGTACATTGCAGATGATTCCTTTTCGATCTCTTCATCTGCTACATGTACCGATCCCCGCTGTAGGACAGTCAGTGCTCATCAGGGCTGAAAGGGAACAGCAGTCAAACGTGACCTCAAGCCGGCTCCAGGCGCTGGAGCTGAACCCACGGGCAGATCTCTCCATCGCAGGCAGCCGCAAAGCCTCAGAGCTGCCTGCCCGCACTTCCCCGTGACCCAGTTCCCTGCTGCAAAACTGGATTACGGTTCCCATCGATTCACTTGGTTTTCCACTTCGATTTTGCTGGTGAAGCAGTGAGCGAGGTCACCCCTCTCTGCTGCGAGTGCTGAGGCAGCTTCCTACCCACCCAAGAGCAGAGCTTATCTCCTTGGAGCTCCTTGCTAGTCACCAAGAGCCAGACAGCAAAAATATCTTGGAACTGTTAAAAAAAGAAAGTGTGACAAACAAGATGTGTTTCTGGATACACAGCACCATCCCAATCTGTACTCACAAGGCTTAAAAAAATGAAAGGGCTGCCAGAATGTACTACAGACAGTATTTTATATTATCTCTACAGTGCAGTCCACACCAGCATCCATCATGGAGATACTGATGATGTGCTGAGGGACAGACATTTATTGTCAGCAGGAGATACCCATCGCAGCTGAAGAATCTGTAATTACTGTTTCTTAGAGAAAATGAAAGATTTATTATTCACATAATAGTCAATGAAGGTCTTTTCTGGAGTAGAATAGTGGTTTACTTACATGTCTTCGTCTCTATGTTGCATTGTATTATGCAAGATTAAATGGTTTAATTTTTTCAAACTGTGATATTAGGTAATGTGTGGATTCTCCATCAGTAATTAAAAGGACAGAGGCTACCTGTCCTCTCTGCTATGCCCTCCCCAGACAGCCTGGTACATAGGTACCAGTGGGGACTCTCTCCTCCTACCCAGACACTTTCTGGCTTTATTTCTTCAAACTATGAAACCACAGGTAGAAATGATTTATATTCTGTCGTTGGATGAAGGTCTTCAGCTGAGATCAAAGCAGTTAGCTATAATTGCAGCAAGAAGGTTGTAAAACTAATCCTAATTTACCAGCAGGGATTTTTCACCCCCTCAAAGCACGTACCATCTACAGTAGGCAGAAGAGACAGGAAGGCAGGAATAAAGAAGAAATCATTAGAGAATCTGTCCTCATTCACAGCTGTGCCATTAGCTGAAACAGAAATCCTAAACACAAGACAAAATCTCAGTGCTGTTTGTTGTTATGTGTCTCCTTTAAAAAAGGTCTTTTAAATGAAGAGCACAAAGCCATGGGATCCCACTGCTGCTAAGTTTCTGCCTTCTCTCTGTCCTCTTCCTCCCAGCCTCCTGCTAAAAGTCCCTCCTTGCTGCACCTCATTCAGCACCAGCCTTGGCCGTTCAAACCCATCACTTGTGTTCTCCAAGACATTATTTCTCTTGAAGAATTAGTTACTGTGCTGTGGTTTTCACTCCTCCTCTCAGTGCATCCCAAAGACAACCCAACAGAAGTGCCTTACACTAAAAGGTCTCACCAAACCTCCTGCTTTGGTCCATGAATGTTCCCACCCAGTCATGTCCAAGGAGCAACAGCCCCACAGCAATAAGGATGGGGACTAAACCAGCTGGGCTGTTTGAGGAGGAGGCCAACCAGTCCATCCTGAGTCCAATTACCTAACCCATAGCATGCTTACAAAGCCCAACAATCATGGCTCCGGTGCTTGGATGCTGAAAATCCTCTCTACTGCATCCTCCCCTTTTCCAGCTCATCTACCATCCCTTGCTTCTCCATGCACTGCTGTGGGAACATGGTTTAACCTCCCCAGATGTGGAAATCCAGGAGTTAGAATCAGATAATTGTTTTGGTTGGAAGAAACCCTCAGTATCATTGAGTCCAACCACAACCTAACCTAATTCTGGCACTAAACCATGTCCCTAAGAACCTCATCTAAATGTCTTTTAAATACCTCCAGGGATGGTGACTCTACTGCCTCCCTGGGCAGTTCATTCCAATGCCTGACAACACCTTCGAGGAAGAAATTTTTCCTAATATCCAACCTAAACCTGCCGTGGCACAACTTGAGGCCATTTTCTCTTATCCTATCACTTGCTACCTGGGAGAAGAGACCAACACCCTCCACACTACAGCCTCCTTTCAGGTAGTTGTAGACAGCGATAAGGTCTCCCCTCAGCTTCCTTTTCTCCAGGCTGAACAGCCCCAGTTACTTCAACCACTCCTCATAAAACTTGTTGGTGCTGAATCATTTACAAACATCAGATCTAGACATTTCTGGGGTTTATTTGCCATTTTCTGCATTTTATTTGCTATTTTACGTATGCATCCTGCCAGCTGGCCTTGTAGAGTCCTTCTGAATTCATCCAAATAGGGTCTGAGCTACAGTGACTCACTTGTGGGTCCCACAGTCACACCTGTACGTGGTTAGCCCACCCACATCGCCCACTGGCCTTGGTCTGCTCTGCTGTAAGCCAGTCACACTGACTTACATTTAATGTTACAAATAAAAGACAATTCATCTGATCACACAGTGATGAAACAGAGGGCGCGGAGGTTATGTGAGACACAGGCACCCACCATACCAAGCCTGCACCCACCCAGGCTTGTCCTTTCAACAGTACGGGGACAGCATGCAATCCAAAACCCAGCCAGATTTTTCTTAAAAGTGCTACATTTTAGCAAAATTAATATACCGTTGCTCCTAAAATTCCCAAACACTTGGCTATTCAGTGCCCAAAACCACCAACTCCCCCCCAGCTCCATCCACAAAGATTTCTGGGAAGCAACATGCTGCTGCCGCAGCCCTACACTGCCAAAACAAACAGGGACTAAATCAGTGATAGCATAATAAACACAACCCAAATATGAATTAAAAACTGGTTAACTCCCAGGATTGCATCAAGCTGCTGCACTGGTGATAAAACTTTCAAAAATGTGGCTGCCCAGCTGGGTCCCTTTTCCTCCTTTGCACGCAGCAAAGTCCAACCTGCAGCTCTATAAAACAAGCACCTACACTGATTTTCATTTGTGCTTCTTCCCAGATGATTAAAGTGTATCATATAAATGAGAGGCAACAAGAAAACCTTCCTTCTGAAAAAACCTGGCACCTCTGGACTTGCAAATGTCCCCCACAACGCACCCTGCTGGAGCCACCAAGGATCTTCTCAACATTACAGCATGACAAATAGGGCTGGAGACCCCAGACATCCTTGGTCCAAGTGTGTTTCCCTGGTTCAACAGATGCAGCATAATCGCATCTGCCTGCACACTGACACCACAACACCACATCAACTCCCACAGAAGTTTTAAGAAGAATTTAGGTGCTTCACAAACTTTTGGGACCAGGCTGAATTCCCACTTGTCAACATACCATGAGAGTTTAATCATCACTTAAGCAGCTTTTCAGTGCAGGAGAATAAAAAAATAATTAAGGAGGAAAAAGTGGAAGGGCATCCATCATACGCTTGACTACCTCAAACATGCAAGCTAAGAGAGTGGGAATCAAGAACAGTGGTTTTCCCTTTTACCTCAGCCTAGCATTAAAAAGACAAGATACATTCCTAACTATAAGCCTCTATGAATGAAAAACTGGCAGAGTAAATAAAATATGAAGTAAACCTAATTCATTTTTACTATATGACCTACTTTTAGCAGGTTTTGATTCACATGAACAGCTAGAACTTCAAGGTGGTGAATCGGCAAGGTCTGTTCATTAAAGTCATTCTTTTCTTTACAGCTTTCAGCTTCAAGGGATAAGAAAACACATTTCTGACAGAAGCACTCTCCAAAAAGAAGTCCCCTCGGCACAAACCTCGCAGCAGCCAGGGGAAAAAAAAAAATAGATACGAATGAAAAGGTTGCTTCAGAACTAAAAGAAGGTGGGAAAGAAGAAAGTCCTAATTGCAGGAGGTAATGTCCCCTCTGTCACCCTCCAATAGCCGCTGGGTCCCAGCTGAAGCCCTCCGGGCTGGGCAGGGATGCTCTGCCAGGGATGCGGGTGATGGTCCCTGCTCCTGAGCATCCCCTCGCTGCGGCTGTGACTCAGCTGCCGGCCCAGCCACGCTGACCCCGGCCTGCCCGACAAGGGAACAACAACGTCGGTGCCTGTTTGCTCTCACACACCAGAATGTGACCCCAGGGCATCGGGCTGCGACCCCTGTAAGGCCAGCCTAGCAGCAGCAAACCCCTTGGGGTTTCTACACAGCGCTCCAATCCGCCCACCATCTCACTCTTTGATAATTGACACAGCTCTGACAGCTTAAAAATGACTTCTCTTTTCCTGTCTACAGAGAAAAAAAGGGAATTTGAAATAGTATGTTGGCTCTTAGTTCTTCATCACACTCAACCAGTCCTAGAGCAGTAACTGGGACTGGATCTTACATAAAAATGCTGCAGACTAATTTCCCATTTTGACTCAAGTATCATCTGTCCCCTGCACTTTGTAGGGTCTCTTTGGCCACCACCTCTGACGAAGGAGGAGGCTTTCTTCTTGGTGGTACATAATACACCTATACATGTCAGTCCTTGGCTTTTATACCTGTGCAGCCTCTTGGGAGAAAAACATAACATTTTATCTCCTGATCGTGTGAGGGACAGTAAAATAAAGAGGAGCACAGTTAACTTGGATCAGGCTTGTAGGCACAAAATACTTCAACAACCCCTTCAGCACCCAAGGAGCCCCATTTGATTTCAAGAGGGCTGTTCATACGCTTGGGATGAGCACGTAAAAAACTGTATTAGAAACTAATATGGACAAAATTGAGCCAGTTGTCATTAAATAACCACAGAGGTGGTCTCCTTTCCTTACTGCTGCTACACCAAGCAAGCCAAGTGCTTCACCCCCACACAGCCCAAAATTTGTGAACCTATGGGAGCTCAAGTTAACAAAAAAAAGCTCTTTGCTTTGCAAGCAGATATCTGATTCTGTTCAAAATAAGCGTTTTGACGCTTTTCACAGGTCAATCCCAACACCAGTGTAGCTATTCCAGAGGGTGCACATAGCATCACTATTCCCTGCTCTGCCCGGAACAGCCAGAGTTCCCGTGGGGCAGGGAACGATGGATGAACACACGGATCCCTCCACTGCACTACTCCCTGGCTGCCCAGTCCCAGCTTCAAGTATCTCCAATGGCATAAGACAAAATTAGCAAGAAAGAGTATTTTGACAAAGGCGGCGATCGCCATACTGGGACAACACAGCTCTGCAGCCCAGGCTGGAGCAACCCACTGCTCACCAAAGTCACCACGGCAGAGATCGGTTACAGGCCCTTCAGAAGAATCTACCAAAATAATAGCAATTAGAAAATAAACTGTTCATTTCTGTGCTCTCACGGTGCTGGCTAACAGCTTTCCTATGGATGGCAGGTGAAGGGCACTGTCACCTCTGCAGCTGCTGGCAATTAGCTGCTCCCGCAAAGGATGCCCCCATGTTCCTCCAGGAGCAGAGACGCTTAACCTCAGGCCAGGAAAAGGCATGTAGTTGAGAAAAGGGAGCCTCGGAAGATCTCTCATTAACTGTCTCCATGTCAGGAGAGCTAGCACAAAAAGCAACAGCTCCTGCTGCAGAGACGCATTAAAAAGAAAGTAAAACCCCAGAATGGGAACCACAGCTGAAAAATAGTGCCTGTTTCTCATAGAGGTATTGTATTATACATACACTTTGGAAACAAAAAAAAAAGTTAAGTTTTTCCACCAGGAAACCATCATTTGAATATTCCAGGTTCAAAGAATTTCCTTCTCCCATCACCAAAGCAAATGGCCTAGGAGAAAATGTCCTACCTGCAAAAAGGAGAAAAACAATTTCTGGGTTAAGCCTAGAGGCTGCAACAATAAAGCCCATAAAGCTCAACTGAATAAAATGCCATGCAAGATTTTAGGCTAAAATGAGACTGACCTTCAATCGTGGCCTGGCCTGGCTAACCCTAGCCTTATCATACGGGAGATTAAATAAAAATAAAAAATCATGCCATGTGCTTTAGTGTTCTGATGGACACAAACACCCTTCCTGGCATCAGCCCTGGCTTGCGAAGAGCCAATATATTTAAGACTTGATTTATTTCTGTCACCTTGAAGCAAAATACACAGCTATACAAATCAGTATTCTTCATACTTCGAATGCAATTGGGAGATTATTCAAAAATAAGCTGCTATCAGCCTCCTAGGAGACATGAAAAGGTCGTGGAACAGGCTGCAGAACACTTTCCCAGCCTTCCTCAAAAATATTTGAATCTACACGATTTCTCTATTTTAAGGCCTTCTTTGGGACTTCTTCCAAAACTTCCAAAAAATAATCAATTAAAACGAAAGCACTTCACAAAAAGAGGACGTGTAAGGACAGCAAGTGTCAGCAGGAAAATAGATGTTGGTGTTTCTATGAACCCTGGCAGCAAAGGCATGGGCAGATGGGAGAAGCAGCGAGGGGTCCCAGCTCAGCTCATCGTGTGCAGGAACCCCACGGGAGGGTGTCTGTGCCCGGTGCTGGGTGGCATCTCAGTTCGGTGACACAATTAACCATTCCTCGATCTCATCGCTCCCGGCAGACAGAGCACAGGGCACCTCTGTGCGAAGGCACGGACCAACCTGGGCACCATTAGGAGACCCCAGGCTGGAAACGAGAGGGGAGGAGGGATGAAGGGGATGGGGAAAGCGGCTCAGCCCAAAGGCATCGCTGCCTCCCTGGCTGCCAGGCAGCTGCCAAGGCCGCGGGCAGAGATGCTGCGGTACCGCGATCGCTCGGCCTGTGACTCACAGCTCTGCGCCACGGCTGCCCGCTCCCCTCCCCTCACAACTGCATTGAGTATTATTTTTTTATTACTATTCCGCTTCTTTTTTTTTTTCCTCCCCTCCTCCTTTTTTGACTCACTGGCTGTTTCCCTGCTAGCCAAAATACCTTCTGCTCAAGGGAGGGAGCTGCAGAGAGCTGATGGGGGAGGCTGCCAGCCCCAGCCAGCCCCCACAGCCGCAGCCGAGAAGCACGAGGGATGTGGACTTTTATTTTCCACTCATTCAATCACAGAAACTCCTTGAAGTTCTCTTAAAGCTGCAATAACAAAGCAGGTTTTCAGTGTTTGATTCATGACACTGTCTCAGGCTCTAAAAGCCTCTAATTTTTCCATCATCTTCCACCTAACAAGATGTCTCCAGTCTCACCAGTTGGTTCCTTTGTGCAGGGACTCAAGTAACCTCTGGCGCAGGCTGAAGACATTATTTTTCTTCTTCTTTCACCTTATTTATTAAAGAATTTTTAAAAAAATATTAAACCAAGTTCACAAAGCCAGGAAGACTAAGTGTCCCTCCTGTGGCATTCCTACTGATACCTATGGGAATGTGCCTACCTCAAAGTTGATGGGAACAGGCTCGCAGTGTTGTTCTCTAGACAACATAGCTCACTGCAGATCTTTGTGCTGCAAGACTATTTCTCAGCATGACATTTGATGAAGATGCAGGCTGGGGACATGCTCCAGCTGGGACACGCTGAGCTGAGTGACAGCTAACATGGCCATCAGTGTTGCAGTTGGATGCACAAAAGCACTGGAGCCTCAAAGGGCAAAGGTGTGTACATGTTCATCTGTTTGCATAGGACCCACCATGTCCCAGCTTATGGAAACAATCCATGGGTGGTACCCAAAGTAAGGGTTGAATTGTGAACACACCATTAAAAGATATATTTGAGGCTATTTCAAAAGAGCAAATGCCATCCACCTTTGAACATCTAATGGACACAGCCTAGGCAGACAGAAACAAATGCTTGAGGCCCTACCACCAGCTGGCAGGCAGCACCTAAAGTCAACTGGGTAGTTCAGTCTTGTGTACCCATCTCAGCTGCTGGTAGAGAGGCTGACGAACCTTCAGAAAATGAGGTTTGTCCCATTCCAACAGCCCATAAAGGCCACAGAGACAAAGATGTCACCAGCAGAGCCGAGCCAGGCCAGGCTCTGCAGAACGAAGTTTGCTGCTCTGAGCGGCAGCTACGGTTTCCATGGTTAAGCTTTCATCCAGAAGTCAAAGCTATCTGCATACAAAGTGAACAAAATCAATTTTAAACAGTGAGCCCTGTAGCGCTGTGCAGTCACCTTCCTCTTTAGAAAAACACTGCTCTTCACAGATGCTTTCTGCCCGTTGAGATCCAAGACATGTCTGCATCCTCCATAAGAGACCACAGCTGGTACCAGCCCCTGCAAACACACAGATTGTGTCTGATGCCACCAGAAACCAGCCCTGGTCCAGGTAATTTGTGTCCACAGCTGCCCCCTCACTCAGCTCCCTTTTATCAATTCTTCAAAGTATACCCCATTTCTGTTAAATATGATCTCGTTCCTATGTCGAGCCAGTCAAAATGTGATTTGTTAGCACCAATTCTCACTCCAATAGGCTTTCTCCTCTGCTGCTGAAGCCAGATTAACATCTCTGTAGGATCAAGTGGTGCAGGGACCACAGCCAAACCTGCAGCTACCCAGAGGGCCTCATTCCTTTGCACCGTCTGCACCAGAAAAGCCTCTTTAGAGGATGGAGCAACTGGGAAGCTCTTTCCCTCCAACTAACGGCCTACTCTATACCGAATGTTGAACCAAAGATGTGCTGAGACTCCTTTTCAGCACCGCTTTCTCCTCAATACTGACCCTGAAGCCAGCTTCTCCTTCCCTGAGGGTCAGTCAGACCTTGGGAGAGGTGGAGGGTATCTGCTACAGGATGGTTTGTGCACAATACAGGGCACATATGTGAACAGAGTAATCTCTATATTTAAAAAACGAGTTGGTGCTTATCCAAACATGTCCTGCCACCCTCACACCTCTTAACCTATTTGCTAAATACGGTGTTTTCTGCTTCAGTTGCACCTCTGCTTT